>NC_050478.2:99802231-100128456 GCF_012460135.2 Molothrus ater | reverse complement strand
AGCAACTGGGTTTGAGCTTCCCTTTGCTCCCCGTTTGTTCCTCAGCTCAAACTTCATGGTAAGGCTTGGAAGAAGTGGGTTGGGAGTTGCATCTGGTTTTCTGTGCTCTCTCTCCTTACCTTGCTTTTTATCCCATCTATACAAGAGGAATTTACCTAGGACAGAGGATTTATTACCATAAGGAAGAATTAATTATAATGATTAGTTAATTAAGCTGAAAAGCTTTGTACATTGAGTATGGCATTATTGCTATATATGCTTTGCTGTCCTCTTTAGAAGGTTTTTGATTTTTCTAAGAGTCCACTCAAAGATTTGGCATCTTTCTTTGGAGTATTAAGCATGCTTCAGTAGTAAGAACCTTACTTATCCTTCTTACATTTGTTTTGTAGGTTCCTTGTTCTTTCCAAATTAATTGTGTTGAAAGAGTATTTGTAAAAAGGTTTAATATTAAATGACTTCTGATTTTTTTTCTGTATAATGTTTGGTTTTAGAGGGTTTTTTATTAAACTTTCATCAAATTCTTTGGTCATAATTTTCCTGAAAATGAGGAAAACATCTAAATCATTTGTCTTTTTAAAGCTAGTTGAAGTGTGGAGAAGATTAATTCTTTAACAGAACTCTAGAGTTTTAAGGAAGTCTCTTCTTAAAACGTGACTGGTTGTCAGAGTTGTGTAAATCTTTGAGCTGCATGACTTGATATTAATGTTTTCAAACTACTACTGTGTCAGATTTGTTCTTGATTTTTTTCAGAGCTGTTAACAATTAGATCTTGATAGCATCTCTGCACATGGGAAAAAAGTTAGTAGAAAATAATTGAAATGCATGTCACGATCATTTTCAGAAAGATTTGAAAAGGAAGTACTGTATTTATCAACTAGGTAGGGAACATCTGTTGAGAAGAGGGGTCAACACAGAACATTTAGAGTGTTGCAGCTTTTAGTTGAGAAGGCAAGAGAAGTGAGTCATAATCTGTTATCTTCTTGGGATCAAGAGTTTAGGCAGTGTTACTAAAACTTTGAAAAGGACTTGGAATCTGGTGGCTTTGCTGAGGCAGGGAGCTATGGCTGTGGTTAGTGTGACTTTTGATAGAATAAAGGGGGAAGAGTGACTGACTGTCATCAGAGTGACTGAGTGATGTTTATTTATAGCACCACTTCAGAAGAAATGAAAAATGTGAAGAGCTCAGGAAGGAACTAAAAGAACATTAAGTTAGGATAATCAGTGGCACCTACCACTTTAATCTTTTTCCTGACAAATTAATTGACTGTAATTTTGATTATGGTCTACATGTGTTTGCAGTCCTCACCATTGGAAACTGTAGTCAGGAGTTCAGCTCATCTTGTCTCTGAAAGCAGTCTGAGAGACAGAGGAAGGAGGGATTCTCTGTGTGCTCTGAGCCCCAGCCTCTCAGTGCTGGTCATTCAAACTTAGTGTTGTCCTTTCCTGAGGAACATTTGTTCCTGCTGCTGGGAGCTGCTCCTGGGGCTCTTTGAAGATCATTGAGCTGAAAATGAATATTGTGCACAGCAGTCTTGGACTGGTATTTGGGTCTAACTATCAGTCCCTTCTGGGTGAACTGGCAAGCACCTGCCACAAGGGCTGAGACAGCAGCAAAGTCCTGACTGCTCCTTTTGCATGTTGAAAGTTGAGACTTAAAGAACCCTTGCTATTTTTTAAGATACTACAAATGTTGAATGCATGCCATTTTTTAATTTACATGGTTTATGTACTTTAAAAAGTTAAATAATGTACATAAGTGACAATAAATAAGTTTGAAAGTATCAGCAGCACAGAGCTTCCTTATCTTTGTGTATCTCAGAAGTGAGAAGAGGGAAAACCTTTTTAAACTCTGTGAGAAAAATAATTCCAATTTTCAAGCTATACAAATTTCTGTGTTCCTGAGGTGTCTTTGGAACTGCAGCGCTCAATTGTAACCATTTGGAGTGTTAATGTACTGCTCTCATTTGAAACTGCAGAAGTCAGTACAGGCTGTGGTAAAGCAATCAGTATTTCAAGGTGCCCTTATCAGGACTGGGGTAACTTCTGATCATTTTCCATAATGTACCTTATTCTCATGCAGTCAAATGGCCTTTTGATAAATTAGAATTTGAATGATAACAGAGGCATGATGCCCACTGTTTTTCACTGTGTGGAAAAATAAAAGCTCTTGAAATGGGATACATGTGCAAATCCCTTCTTGTCTTTATTAGGTTCTACTGGGGTTCATGGGTTATTTGCAACTGAAAAATATATTCTTTAAAATAAGATTAAGAATTTTTTTATGGCTGCTGCTATTTCTGACAGACTGATTAGCAGCTCTTTCAATAGAAGAAATGAATGTCTAAAAGACAAGTTTGTCATAGCAGCTCTATTGAAGATGAATCTATTTTTTTCATCTTCCCTGCGTCAGGGAATCAACTGCTTGTCTAAAACGTCAGCACCATTTCAAAAATTGACATAATGTTGTACAACCATAAGTGTAGGAGGTTCTTTTGGTTCTTTAACTTTGTTTAAGATGTTGTGACCCAAGGGGACTCCAAAGAATATCTGGCAAGATTCACTAAGCAACACAGAATTTGAAATTGGTTATTTGTCCAATTATTCCCATTGGGTGATCTGGTGTCCCTGTGTTAGAATACCCTAAATGGGGGTCTTGGTGATGATAAATATTTTGGCCTAATTTCTGAATGCAGAAAATACCATATAGTACATTATCTGTTTCTCCCTCTCTGGAGAGGCCTATCTTTGAGAAGGATGTATTGTTCATAGTACAAAATTATTACCAAGCTTTTTGCTGTCTTGAGAATTCAGATTATAATGCTGACTTATGTCTTCCTTCTTTCTGAGCAGTTGTTTTGCCAACTTGGTTGTTCTTGAGGCATGTGGGCATAATATCTGCAGAGGAAGTGAGGCGTTTTTGGCTTTTAGTAAAATCTTGGTTGCTTGCAGCCTTTTTGAGATTCCACCTGCACTCCTAGTTTGTTGTGAACTGTCTTGTAATAAATAAGTATTTGTAAAGCACAGAAGCCTGTTGATGTAGTCCTCCTAACTAATTGCTTCCATCTTGATGATCCAGACTCTCATGCTCCTGAAAGATTATTCTTGAAATAAAAAGTCTTGGATTGAGTTAGGGGAATGACTTACATTTCTGAATACTTAAGTACTTTTGAACTTGAAGTTCACAATCTTCTCTGGTTTTGCCAATAGAGTACTAAAGCAGAAAATGAAACACCAGTTGTGAAATCTTGTCCAAGTGCCCTTAAAAAAACTGAGCTTGCAGTTACACCAGAAAGGAAAGCTTACCCTGATGGACAACCAAAAAGAATAAGGTATGTATGGACAAAACCTGACAAGAGTCTGTCTGCAGCTGGGCAGAAGGGTCAGGGAGTAGAACCCAACTCCACAACCAAAACCTTTTTTACCATTGGGACATCTGTGGGGTGGAACAGGCTTCACAGAGAGTCTGTGCAGTCCCTGTCCTCAAATGGTTTTAGGATTTAACTAGTCAGCTTGCTCTGACCTCACATCTGACCCTGACTGGAGCAAGAGGTTGGGCTACAAACCATCTGAATATCTTCTGCCCTGAATGATCGTATGATTCTATGTTAGAATAAGCAGCTGTAAAAACCAGACTTGCCAAAAACTCTTGGTGGCTTTGTATTATTCAATCTTCCATGCTTTTTGTTTTCAGTTGAGTTTCTAAGTTGTCTAACTACAATATGCTGTGGTGAATGAAATGGTATTGGCAGTAGAATTTTGTCTATGCTTTTTATATATTTCCCTTTTGGACACTCCAATTGACTACGAAGTCAATTCTGAGAAAACCACAGTACTGCATGTCTTAACCTTGCTGTTCAGTCTTAAGTTGTCAGTTCTTTTACAACAGGATGATGTGAATATGGCAGGAGAGTAAAACATTTGGTCAAATCTGCAATCTTTGATAATAAGACTCTAGGTCTCTGGTAAAGCATATGGGGGAAAAATTCAGACTGTTAAAGTACATATAAGGAAATTCCTATATATTTATGCCAGAGTTATACTTTCGTTATTCTTTCTAGCTAAATTATCTTGCCTACAAAACTTAAGGTGAGAGAGTTGATGTTTTCTGGATCTTTCTATTTTTTCTGATTTATTCTCAGAAAATACACTTGTACTTCAAGTATGCAAGCAACATACACTGATCATACAGGTCAGAAATGTTAATATCTTAAATCCCTTTTTCAAATCAGACAAAAAGAGGTCATTCAAGGGGTGTATGCACCAGAAGATGTCTACGTTTTTCCTCTAACCAGAGTTGGGGAAGCATGCACATTAAAGGTGCACTTGCGGAATAGCTCCAGTACAACACACGTGGTAAGTCTGACAGACTTCATCTGAAATAGATACTTGTCAGTCCTTTCAGTTGCTCAGCTGCACTGGTTTTTTCTCCTTTACTCTTGACAAAGATTGCAATAGTACATGTCTTAGTTTGCTAGTACCAAAAATCAATATTTGAAGAATTTTGATGTGTAATTTTTCTGTTTTGTCTGACTGAATAACTGAGTGTATTTGTAATAGTATATTACAAATAATAAAATAACTGAGTGTATTTGTAATATTTTAATAGTAAAGTATGGTAGATCATAGTTTGCATAGGTTTGTTATTGTTCTGATTTGCTGATTTTAATTTTTTAATTAATTCAAAATATTGAAGTAAGTTTTTTTTTCTTTACTGTTCACAAATGTGGGGGCATTCTGTATTTTTAAACCCTGGGTCTGTGTAAAGCTGTATTTGTAAATGACCTGATTTATCTTACACATGTCATAAATTGAATATGATGACTTAAATATAGTGCACTTTTAAGCATTTTGTATTAAATTACAGCTGAAATTTGTAAGTCCCAGGGAGCCTTTCTACATCAGGCACTTGAAATACTCTCTAAGGTGAGTAATGCATATGCTAACATTTTCTCCTAACAAAAAAATTTACCAAGTAATTCAGTAAGATAAATATCTTCTATATATGTACAGTGCTAAAAAATATTCTGGATGCTTTTGTTTATGGTTACTGGTTTGGGGGGGAGGGGGTTGTGAGGCTTTTTTGGTTGTTTTTTTGGTTTTTTTCTTGTTAAACTGTACTCTCTGTTCGAAGCAGAATGAGCCCACACAGTTATTTCCGCATCTGCCAATTTCTTCCCTGCAAATTGTTTCTAACAGTGCTGCTGCTTTTAATGTTAAGCCTAATGCTTCATGTAACCATTTGGCATGCTGTGCACAATCAAGTCATTCCTTCCATTTATACTTTCTGCGCAACAGACCAAGCAAATTGTCTTCATCATGCTTCTAATTTGACAAACCTGCAGAGCTGCATCAAAGGTTCTCTGCAAACACAAGGTTTCAGCAGCCACTGGAATTGTCTGGTCATACCAACTATTTCAGCATTTTACCTGCATAAAAGAAATTTTTGAGTTAGTGATAGCAGTCCCTGAAAATAAACCCAGTCATCTGTGGAGTTCATTACAAGCATGTGCCAGTAGTATTCGTCATCTCTTCAAGAAGTGCAGCATCTCACATGCTCATCTGCAACAGTGGGATTCTCAGGAAGCAGAAATGCAACTGTTTCATTGGAAGTGGTGCAGCATACATTCTCAATGTTTAAACAGGTTCCCATTTTAAACACAGGAAAGCTAAGGCTATAGAGAGCTGGAAATTGTGAGCAAATTGTAAATGGAGTTAGATATTCTGCCTCCTAATCTGCCCCACATTTATCACAGAGACAGGGCTGTGGTGGTGTTAGCCAGAGGTATTCAAGGTATTCTTAAGGCCGCTTTTCAGTGCCAAGTGTTGTAACTCCTCTTAGGCTTGTGTTAGTGCTTCAATTTAAATGTCATCTTTTTATTAAATATTTCACATGAGATGGCACAAAAGGGTTTTTTTGGGGGTAGTGACCAGGATAACATCTATTCAAATAAAGACAACTAGCTAGATCTGTCTGAGGCTGTACAGCAGCACACAAAGGACAGGATGACTTGATTTAGTCATCCTTGACAAAAAATTAGTAACTTCACTAGAAAACACTTTGATATTTCAGAAATATTTTTGAGGAATGCTGTAGAAATTATTTGGTATATTTTCTGCATGAGATTATGAACTCCTACTGCATTTATCTAAAGTAGACTTAACAAGTTTAAAAGTCAGTCTACTATTTTTTTCCTAGTAACTTTGTCAGTTTTTTCTTTGGTTGTAAATACCAGCTTTTCCTGTCTTAAAAAAAAAAATATTTCTCTGAAGTCAACATAATGCTTTCCCATTTACGAGCATAAAACACAGAAGATTTTCTTGACTTGGATAGATGTTTTTTAAAAAAGTGTTAAAAGTGTTTTAAATGGCTTTTATTCAAGATTAGCATCAAGAAGGATATCAGTAAAGCCACTGGTAACGTTTCCTTCTAAATTTGGGCATCTGAGGAAGTAATGTTCAAAACTGGATGAGAAGACTCTTTGCAGGAACTTGGAATATTAGTCTGTAAATAAGAGTATAAGAGTAGAAAGTACTATCTACCTATATGTTTTTTGCCAAAAAATTATAATGTGCTAAACATTGTCTATTGGATGCTCTTAATTTTGAGGGCCAAATTTAAAAGTAATCCTGCATAATTAAGTTTTAAATCTTGATAGAGAAAGTGAAACTTTGTATCTAATATCAAGAGTCTTGGCATTCAGAATTTGGTGTAGTGCTTTTGCCAGTTCTTCAGTTGATTATGCAATCCCAAGTACCAGTACACAGCACTGCTGTGGAATTCTGTCTGCAATCTACACCCAAAAGAGTTCTGTTTGTTTACAGACTAGAACTTCTTTTACTGCAAGGAGAATACTTTTAACAATATGACTCTTAAGTGATACAAACACATGAATTAAGCATTAAAAAAAATGACCAGTTTCTGTTTCTGGAAGGACTGCCAGGTTGCTATGCCTACTTAAAGCTTGAGAACAAAAGTGTCCCAATTTTATTGCTTTCAGAAGCCATCTGATTAGAGGGTAGTATATTTTCCAGATACTACTAAAAGGTAAAGCTGTTTGTTGAGTTGTTGCTTTCACTAATTATGGTTGTTTCCTGTAGCCACCCTTCTGGGTGTCAATGGTCACTGTTCATTGATGAACCATCTGCTTACCATGGCTTAAACTGGCCTAACTGCCCATGCTCTTCTTTTTCAACTTGTTGCAGTGTTGTGTTTTGAGGATTAGAGGATTAGTCTGTCTGTGAAGCAGGCTTCAGACATGCCCGACTTCTCAGAAATACCGCTTGAAACTGGTGCAACAACCTGTAAAAGCCATACACTAATCAGAGACTAACTGAGGTGCTGGCATAGTGGAAAGTTTGAAATAAAAGGGTGTTTTAAGAGAAAAGAGTTAATTGCAGCAGTATTCTACTTGTCCTGAAACTATAGTTTTTGATTACTGTACTTGAGAAAAATCTTCCAGGTTGCCTAATTTCTGAGAATATTTATGTTATGGAGTAGCCCAAAGAGCTGTTACATCTGGAGTCTGAACTTTCCAGTCTTGTAGCTGAGAAAATGAAATGGAAGCAAGTGTGATGAGTCTTATCACAGTTGTGAGAATTACAAAACAGACTACATAATGTCTGACTTCCTCTGCTTTTAGGGAAGAACAGTAATGTTTTTAGACCCACCCAATGGACACCTGAATTTAGAGATCAGGAGGAATTTAATATGGTTGTCATTTGCTAAGAAACTGCTCTGCCTCAGTACTGTTGAGGCCATATGGTACATATTCTAGAAATTAAAATTTGCCAGCCAGATGTGGCCATCTTTTTGAAAGAGCAATACCTAACTTACTGTTAAGTTTTTGATAAAGTGTAACGTTTGAGTGTGGTCATATTGTTCTTTTTGAGGAAGTGTTATGTAATGTATCAGGGAGCATACATATATTATTTTGGAGATGATACAGACTTCTGTATCTCTTCTGGTTTTCTACTAAATTTACTTTTACTTCAGTAAATTCTCAGGTGGTCTGCTTACATGCAGCTTCACACTCTATTCCTACTAAAATTTATGTTTTCCAACATAATGCATGTTACAGATTAAACAGTCATACTGATGTCCTTCACTTTAAAAAAATTGATTTTTTTAAAATGAGCTGAGTGAATATCTTCAGCCTATCATAGATGGTAAAATATCTTCAGCCTATCATAGATGGTTAAAAAGACAGACACTGCCAGATTTGTTATACAACACTTGGCAGTCGAGTATGAGACATGAAACTGATTTGGTTGTATTCCTTTGGTGCACTGTTGGATGTACAATTAGTACTTTATTTTTGTATTCACCTGATGGAAAAAATACACTTCCATCCCAGTCTTTATTCTAAATGTGTGTACTCTTATTTGATTGACCAGGATGTTGTTAAAAAAAAATTGCTGGTGTGGTTACTTCAACACTAAGGATGATACTAGCAAATGAGAATTGTGTGTAGGGCAGGTGTTAGGATTTCAGATGTGGGTAGGGGATAGAGTAGAAGGATAAAATCATAGACTGATTATGATAGCTTGAATTAATGCAGAGAAAATGAGTATGAAAAGGTAGGAACACAGAAAAAGTAGGAGAAATAAGCACATTCCAGAGGACTTTGGACAATACTATACACTCTTAAGGAAAGGAAATTGAAGGAATGGTAAAAGCAAACAAAGCTGTCTTTTCTGTTCCTACTAAGTGGGGGTGTTCATAATTCCTTATTTCAGTTGTGCCTGTTACTGCCACCTGTTTCAGTGCTGGATGTTTCTATTGGATGCCATGGAATCCAATAGACTGCCACTCAGAATTTTCAGCTACTGCTTTTACAGCTTATATTTTTAAGTAATTCAGTCTAGGCTTTTGGCAATTAATACAGATACCCATTACATTTGGTATGTTTTTATGTAATCCAAATAGAAGAGGAATTATTTAAAAACAGTGTAAAATTTCTAAAATGCTGTTTGAGGATGGACATACTGATTTACAATAATTCAGCAAAATATTTCTTATTGTGGAGGCAATTAGAAGTAATAGAATTTAGTAGCTTCAAATGCATGGATTTCAGAAAAGAGTTGGGAATTTTAATGTACTTGTGTGATGTTTGAAGGGAAGAAATGTAGTAATTTTGCTCTAAACAAAGTTTATGCACTGTCATTATTGCCAAGAGGCAGACCAAGCTTACCAAGGTAAACAAGCAGCAATAAAGTATTGTGTTACTTTGTATAATCAGAAGGCAAAAATGACCTTGAAGATCAAAGTCCTTCAGAAGAAAAATAGATAATCAAATCTATAAAACTAAACTTAATGATCTGGTGCACATCGGTATACCATTGTGGTGAAAATCCAAACTAGACAAGAATTTGTCTGTCAGGTAGTATTTACTTCTTTATTAACAATTTTTATGCCCACAATTGCCTTTTTAGATCCTGTCACTACATTGCTGTGCCAGTCCAGTTCAAGCCAAAGGTAGAAGGAATGTTTGAAGATGTCTTTGTTGTGCTGACAAGCAAATATGGCCCAATTAAAATTCGCCTATATGGTAAAGCTATTGGAAAAAAATAGAACTGTTTTTTATCTGTTTATAAGAATTTATAACAGCTTATATTATTTAAAATATTAAAATATTTGCTACTACATTTCCATACTAATGTCCTACCTGTTTTGCCCTGTGATGCTGCTTTGATGAAAAGTCTTCTGTAAGATAAATTATGGTGCTTGTTTCACAAATCTGTTTTGATAGTAAAAACAGTGAGAAATAACATTGTATATTGTAAAGTTACCATTTTATAATTTATGTTTCTGCACTTTTAAAGGAAATGGAAGTTTTGTATTTTTGCATTTATTAGAAATAGCTAGATACTGATATATTTTATTTTAAACATTGTAAATTCAGAAATAAAATCTATTTGTAAACAGTTGGTTCTGCCTGATTTCTGTCTGTTTCAGAGGATTCTTTGCTGTACATAAGGGATCAAGCTGCCTTCTCTTAGACAATGCTAAATTTTTGGGGGGCTGTGAAGGAACAGGGGTAGGCATTGCAGTCCAGAAGCTGATCTATATCACATTTCCATGAGGTAGTGCTGGGATCTGACAATCAGCCCCCACCTTTTTACACAGTTCATTGGCAGGCATAAGCATTGTTTTTAATCTAACAGTGTGAAAACAATGTAAATTTTAACATGACCAATAGTGCCTTCAGCCCTCCAGAATTATGCATCTTACCCAGTATTCTGTCTCTGAAAGTCACCCAAAGATGATGTTACTTTGAGAAATGATGTAAGCCTGGCTACTTACTGGTTCAATTCCATTTCCTCAGTATCTGCCACCAGATGAATAAGGATGGGAGGTAGAATCCCACCTCTGCCTTTTCTCTGCATTTATTGGCCTGTTTGTGAATTCACCTGTTCACATTTTTTAACCCTTTTGACACTGTTTCCACATCCTCATGTGGTAGCAAACTCAAAAAGTTCACTGTCTATTCTTTTAACAAAATTTGGGTTTTTCTGTGATAATCTGGATTATTTCTGATTTAATTGAGTACTCTCTAATTTTTATATTGTAGGAGTCATTGAACAGCTGTTCCCCCATCCCTTGTTGCCATGTCATAGATTCATAGAGTAGTTTGGGTTGGAAGGGAACTTGAAAGGTCATCTTGTCCACCACCCCTGCCATGGACAGGAGCAACTTTAACTAGATGAGGTTGTTCAGAGCCCAACTCAATCTGACCTGACGTTTTGCTTCCATGGATAGGATGTCTTCCACTGCTCTGGGAAACTTCTTCCCAGGGTATAATTGGGTTTCTGTGCTCCAGGTGTACATTGCCAGCTCATGGGCAGCCTCTCACTCACCAGCACCCCAGGCTGGACTGGGCAGGGCTGCTCTTGATCTGTTCATTCCCATGAATGGTGCTGGGGCTGCCCTGACCCAGATGCAGCCCCTTGCACTGGGTCTTGTTAAACCTCAAGAGACTCCCAAGTGCCCACTTGCTGAGCTTGTCCAGGTTCCTCTGGATGGTATCTCATCCTTCAGGTGAGTCCTTCCCTGCTCAGCTTGGTGTCTGCAAACTTGCTGAGGGTGCACTCCATCCCTTCTTCTGTATCATTAATGAAGATATTAAATAACACTAGTCCCAGTATGGAATTTTGAGGGACAGCACTTGGCACTGGTGCCCATTGGGACTCTGAGCCATTGATCAGTGCCCTCTGGATGTGACCATCCAAGCAATTTCTTAGCCAGTTAACAGTCCACCCATAAAATCCATTTCTCTCCAGTTTAGAAAGAAGGATGTTGTGCAGGACCTGTTGAAAGGCTTTAAAGAGTCGAGATAACATTTGTAACCCTTCCCTTTTTCACTGATGTAGTCACTCCATGCAGAAGGCCATCAGCTTGGTTAGACAGGATTTCCCTTTGGTGAAGGGTGCTGCCTGTCTCAAGTTGTCTCCCTGTCCTCCATGTGTTTTAGCATAGCTTCTAGGAGGAGCTGTTCCATGATTTTTGCAGGCACAGATGTGGGGCTGATGGGTCAGTAGTTCCTGGGCTCCTCCTTTCTAGCCTTTAAAAATGGGTGCAATGTTTGCCTTTTTTCAGTCATCTGGGACTTCACCATCATGACTTTTCAAATACCATATTGCTTGTAGCCTTTGGCTCTGTCTTCTATTTTATTTTTGTAGCATCTATGGCCAAAGTTGCTTTAAGACAGAAGTGCATGTTTTTGACAGCATTGTTCTGTCATAGCATATGTACATTATTCCCTTCAGGTTGGTAGGAATGTGAGTGAAATTTGTTTTAGTAGGAGGTTGTTGGTTTAGCAGCACTTTAAAACAATTGAAATGTGAAAAAGCAGGGTGGAAAGACTTGAAGTACCCTCTGCATTGCCTTTGGTACATACCATCAGTGTTGAGTACAAGTGTACTAAAGCTGCTGTTTCTCAGCAGTCTGGAACCAGGAAGGGCAGATTTATTAAAAGAAATTAAGCTAGAGATGAGAAGTCTTGGCACCTCCTTATTCTCCCAACATGTAAGTTCATGTCTGTGAGATACTGTGACCATGTTCCTTTTGCCCTCTTTCTGCCAGATGTTTCATGTTTCCTTAACTGATGTGATGCCTGTGTACTTCTGAATACAGAATTTGAATAGAGGGAATCTTCTGCCTGCTGCCTTAGCTTGACAGGCTTGGCTGCTTCATTTGACAAAGACCTTAGTGTACAAAAGCTGTGGCTGATCAGTTTTAGAAGCACAATTGGAAGTCTCTTCTAGAGCTGGAAAAAAGACTAAGCTGCCTTTGAATTACAATAAGAAGCCCTGACTTTGGATAATTAAGTATTTGGTGTAAATTCAGAATTGTCTTTGTGTTCTGTTCCTGTGCTAGGCCTGCTGTCTGTGACCCTGTTCATACTTCTGCTATGGGCTTTTCTTGAGTTCTTGAGATGAGAAGAAGAATTGGGAAGAATGGTTATGCATTTTTTCCTATGTTTTCTCCTGGGTTGGATGTAAGGGAAGGAAAGGATGCAGAATGTGCTGCTGTGGATACTCTGGTGAACTATGCTTGTGTGCATAAATATGTAAATAGATACAGGTGAAATAATCTAAGTATGAGCAAATGACCTGCCCTCATAATCCAGGGGAATCCTGATTTGCAGGTGATGTGAATTATTTTGGTACCTGTTTGCAGCCCACTGTGCTTGTTTCACTCCTAATAATGACTTTCACTTTCTTTGCAGTCACTTCAAACTGGTTCCATTCCTACTCCACAAAATGAGATTGCTTCCTTTTCCCATGGTTGCTTTATTTATATAATAAACTTTTGTAGACAAGACAATCTTGCTTTGATTCTTACTGTGAAGAAATCCTGATTTCTGTCTACTTCTTTTAGAGTTGCAGAAAAACAGAACAATTCTATCCAGAATTTGATTTGATTAAGATTTTAGATTGTAATACTTTCAATAAAGTAAGCAGAATTAACTTTAGGTATAATTCTTTTCTCATTTTGATCTTTGACAGCTTTGAAGCATTTTTTCCATTTTCTCATGTTGCTGGCTGCAATCTTTTGTCTCAGACTGGCAAGATTGACTCAAATGCCCCAAGCAGCAAACTTTAAAAAAACCCAAACAAACCTGAAAGTATGTCTTTTTAATTACAGGCATCTTACTTGTTAATTTTAATACCAGTCAGAAAGGAAATTCAGAAAAGAATTATTTTTAAAAATTCATTAAGTGTCTAGCACTGAGGATGTCTGTGTACCTGTTCAACCTAATTGGGATATTAGTAATCATAATTATTCAAGAGCTTGGTAAAGTTTTCACATCATTGGCTGCAAATGAGGTTGTAATACATTCTGCACACGTGCTTCAGTGTGTTTTGGAGATGGTTGCCCTGGCATCTGAAACTAATTAGTGTTCAGAAAACCTTGTATAGGTGCATATCAAGGCCTGGCTGTCTAGAAGATTATTTTGATTATATAAAAGCTTAAAATAGTAAAGAGAATTTTGTGAGTGTTTTTTGATACATAAAGTAAATTACTGAGGCCAGTGCTGGTCTTTTGAAATAGAATACTAAATACTCTGGGCATTTCTGTTGTAGGAATGCCTGATAGGTAAGATGCTGGTTATGTTCTTGCTGCTATGATTTGTGGAGGAGTTGAGGGGTAACAAAGTTCACTGTGAGGTTAGTAGGTTATGTTAGAAGGTTATGTATGTGGTCTTATGTATCTGAGGTTATGTATCTTATGCATGTTAGCTTGCTATATTGCAGCATCTTTGGAAATGAGAAAAGACATTCTGGGAACAAAAGTCCTTGGAAGTCAGTGAGAGAGTGGGCAGGTGACATAAGATCAGTTGTCCCTGGTACTGGAATTGAGTATCCTGACTTTTAGTCACAGCTGTCTTGCTCTACCTTGTTTCCAAAAAACCTCTAGGTAACAGAAGTTCATGCCTTACTGCTTTCATTGTATAGCATAAATGAAGAATATACATCTTTTTGTCAGAATGACAAACATCAAGTATTTGGGTGAAGGATCCACCTGCCTGCCATGATGCCTCATATTCAGTAAGAAAGGTGATTGTTAATAATTTTTTAAGTAGTACTGTTTGCATCATACCAATTTTCTCCCCAAATTTGCCAGTTAAGTAGAATATTGTTTCTAGCTTCCCATTTGAAAATTTGAGTTGGTATTAACAGTAGAAAAGATTTTCCTCAATGTTCTTATAGCAGTAATGATTTTTAGCCTTTAGATCACTGCATTAGTTCACTGATACATCAAGTAATGTGGAATCTGCCTTACAGGTTCCTGTGGAGTGGTAACTTCAAGTACAGAATAAAGAAGTATTGCAGGCTGGACCATGGTGGATTAAAAAGAGGATTTTCTTTAGACATTTTATTAATTTGCTAAAACTGATCCTGAAATCTTTTCAAACTTAGTTCAATGTGCTAAATCTATACTAATAGCATAAACACCTAACTTGTAGCATAAGGAGGTTAAGATAGAAAATGAAAATTCTGCTTTCAATGACATACAGTTTGATCACAAAGCTTTCCTAAGCGTATCCTTCGATCCTGGATGTCTTATTTTTGCAGTATGATTGTTGGAGGACAGTCTTACATGAGCAGTTTTTAGATATAAAATTAGATTGATATAATGCACTGGGATTAATTTTCTGTAAATATGATCTGATCGTCTTTGAAAACTGGATGCTTGGGTGGTACTTTTTGGCTCTAGACATTTCCTACATGAAAATGCTTTTTTTCTTTATTTTTGCACCTTTTCTCTCATTCTAGGAATATGTTATTTCTAGAGCTGCTCAAAAGCTCAGAAAGATGCAACCAAATTGTTTGTTCTGAATAATCGGCTTTATCCCTATTCTCAAAATTCTCAAAGTTTTGTTTTTTTTTTTTTTCCCATGGGGGGAAAAGGTAGTCAGTGCTGACAAGCTGAAGCTTTTCAAGTATAAATACTACTGAAAACCATGGAATTTTAAGGTATAAGACTCTATAAAGCGCTCTAATATTTTTCCTGATTAGTGTATTCATTACTGCCGTTGTACTTGGCAACTATTGGTAACACAAATTCGTGTCGTTATGGCTCAAAATGCCGAATTCTGAGACGGTTTGTCCTTGATTCCAGGGGCAGTTTGTTGTCTGGGAATGACATTTTCAGGTATGTCTTTCCTCACAGGCTCTCATCTATAGCCACCTGCCTCAATCTGACAGTTGAGCACCAGCTGGGAGTTATGACCCGGAGGAGCATGAAAGGGCTGGAGCGAGACAAAATGATCCATCAAGTCCTGCTTGTAAGTCAGGTCTCCAAACATGCATTTTCCACTCTATAAATTAAAAATTAAAATACTAATGGGTGTGCTTTTGTATTCATCCAACAATTGGTTCATTAGGTAGGTATGTACAAAGAGGCTCTGCTTGTCAATGCTGTTTGGCTCTAAAAGGAGGCAGAATCGGCAGGGGTTAGGCTGGTGGTGAAATGCCCCCACCCCTTCTACCTTCCTTCCATGTTTGTTCTGGGAGGCTGGCGGTAGGTAATACTCATCCTGCATAGAGCTGGTTTGCATTGTGAGTGCTCTGTCACCAGTCACAGCTGTCAGGTATGTCAGTCATGGAGTATTGTGGTGGTGTCAGAGACATAATCAGAGAGATTAGGTGGACACAAAGAGCTCTGAATGAGGTGGTAATTGCGTTCAGGGGGAAAAGAGAGTCAAAGAAAGAAACTTTCCTTTCTCACAAGATCCATTAAAGAGGTGACAGCTAATATATTAAAGCTGGAACAAGATAATTGTGGTAAGAATCTTTGTGTGTTCTCCCTAAAATGCAATGTGCTCACAATAAATATTCAAATGCTTATTTTGTGTTGTGAATACCAGATAACCATTTACAGTGAAACGCGACCTCTTTCAAAAAGTTTAAATTCATTGCCAAGAATGTTCTAGGAACAGTTATAAAACTCAAAAGGAATATTGGTGCTATACTGAATCACAAAAATGCCATCTTATGAAAGCTTCTTTGCAGGGATTTTCTTCAAATTGGTCTAGTGGAAAAGAAATGCCGAGATGCCAGCCATGGGCTGTGCTCTTCCAGACTTTGCTCTCTTTGAGTAGTACTTGAATAGTACCTCTCCCCCTCCTCTCTCTCACTTTTTTTTTCTTAACAGACTACTTGAGTATCTGTTTACATTACACTTTTGCTGTATTGATGCCATGCTTCAGAATTGCTACTTACCCTTAAGCTTCAGGAAGAAATTTCCCTTCCCTTCCCTTCCCTTCCCTTCCCTTCCCTTCCCTTCCCTTCCCTTCCCTTCCCTTCCCTTCCCTTCCCTTCCCTTCCCTTCCCGCACTGAAGGTTGCTACAAGTGTACACATAAGGTGTTCACTGGAACTTCCTTTGACACCAATCTTTTAAGCACCTAGTCCAGGTGTATTTTGCTTCCTGTCCCTACATTTGAGGTCAGGACCCCTGTCCCCTCCAAATAGGCAAGGATAAATGTTTTGGCATCCTCTTCAAGGTTTGAATATTTTCCTTTGTACCTCTGCAAGCTCTTAAAAACCTCAGCTAGTGTAAGGGCTTCACACACTGCTGATCTTTACTTCCTCCTGCTCTTGTGCAAGGGCTCATATATTACAGATTTTGGTCAGTTGGTGTGGGCCAATGGATTCCAAGACAAATAGGAAAAAAATGGCAACAGCTTTGGGGGTATTTATATATTAGCAGCAGAGTTGTTGCATAGACCTTCCCAAGTTAGGAATTAATTCCATGACTGGTTGTGACTGTGGAAAAATAAGCTTCTATGTTCAACCCCATGTTCTTTATGACCCTAGTGAAAAGTGACATTGATTTCTTGGCGCTGCACAGCTGCTGTTGTGTTGAATGTTTAATATGAAATCAACAGGACTGTTGAATATTCTTTATTACCAATGAATGTAAAATTTATAAGTAATAAGTATAAAAGCCAAAAGCAACCACTAGTGGAAAAATCAGTCCCACAACAAATTTAAATAGTAGCAAACATCCTCCACTGTAGTGCTTGCCATCAGAAATCATGAAAAGCAGTTTCATTTCTGTCCATTAACTTCTTAGGATCTTGCTAGAGTTTCTGGGTTGACTGAAGTAAAAACCCAATCTTTGTTCACAGAGCTTTTAGAGCCTTCAAAGATAACTGTATAGGTGCAGAAAGAAGAAAATACTATATTAGACTCTATTGTGATAAATTTTCATGTCTTCCTTGCCATTCAAACCAACATTTTTCCATTTTCTTTTGCAGCACCAAGTCCTAAACCTTACAATACAAAATTGAGAGCGAATGGTATGAGTCATGACATCTTCTTTGACTGATTCTTCATATAAATGAAAGTAGCTTCTCATTTCTCATGATATTTTGGTGATTTTCATGGTGATTTTCCAAGCCTTCTTTTCTTGCTGGCTGTTCTGATTGATAGTAAAGTGGGTTGAGCAGAGTCATCTCCAAAGATGGAAAGATTTGATGCATTTCAATTGTAACCATCCTGCAAGTGCTTTCAGGATATTTGAGCCACCACGTGTTGCTATAATGGATTGATCAGTTTGATTCTTTTGATACAGGTAAATCAGTTTGATGCAGGTTAATTCAGGCTGTGTTTACAGAGGTTATTCTGATCCCCTTTTCAGGCTCCTGTATGTGTTTTCAAAGAAACAATACCCCAAAACCTTTAGAGAATGAAAACCCATTCCTCCCTATTTACAGAAAGTTTTTTTTTCTTTCAAGCTGGAAGCCTACAAAATAAGTCTTAGGTTTTCATCATAATCTTTTGAGTTTTAAATCTACTTCATAAGTTGGCAATTTTAAATGGTTCCTGGTGAGTAGAGTCCTGGTGAGCTTCAAAACCACACACAGTTTCAATGAAGCTGTGTGAACCTGCTTCAGAATCTCTGCAAGTTTTCCAAGCTTTTATGCTCTCGTATGGTTTACAGACAAAAACCTACAGGGGTCCCATTTAAAGCCTCCTAGCAGCTAAAAGATAGAGAAAAAATGGCTTTTAAAAAACCTGAAGTACCCTCTTATGAGTGCATTAAAAGCAATTTTATTTGCTTTCACTTTCAAAATGCTTCAAGCTGCCAAAGACGTGATGCTAGAAAATGACTCATGAGTACTAGAGAGAAATAGTCTTTAAAAGGTGGTTCATAGTAAAGGATGATAGATAGGCAAATGGAATTTCTGTATTCAGAAAGGAACATCTTGTGTCCTCATATTACAGATTTTTTTTTTTTTTTCTGTCTCAGTAATCTGTTTTTCAGTGGTTCTTCACCTTTATCTTACAGGTTTTCAGCAATTGTATGAAAATCAGCTCAGAGCTTCAGTTTGTTCCTGTGGATGCTATCTATCAATGTCTGGAGACCAGGACCTCCACAGAAAGGGGGGGCAATGCCAAAACAATGAAGGCTTGTAATTTAACCCACCTTTCTGGTAAATCATGATGTGTCACCCTGTGGATTGTTTACAGTCTTTACAGGTAGGTTTTAGGAAATTTTAGTATTGCATTGTGGGTTTTCCATTTTCTTTGTAGTATTTGGTATTGGAATCGTTTCTTGATTTATTTGCTCTACAGGAAACACTCAGCACAAAGGCAAAGTATTAAAATGTCCTTCTCATTTTGATATTGCTACAGCTTCTCACAGTTTTCTCTCTCTTCCAGTGTAAATAAAGACAACAGTGTGGAGTAGACTTCTCAAAATTCCAGAATATTTGGACCTTGTGTTCTGTTGCAAGCTGCTCTTGAACAAATACACTTTCCTTTCTAAATTGTATTGCTGAGTGTCAGGGAAAGAAATTGTTAGGAAAGATTCATTTAATGAAATCTAGAGATTACTTGACAAAACAAACTTTAATGACCTGTTTAAGTTCATTCTCTAATGGTTTAAACAGATATTACCTCTAAGAAGCTCTCACAAAATCCTGCCTTTTGAAGGCTTACCTTATATACTTCATGGTCTTGTAAATGTGGCATATTTGGTATGAATAACCAGAGAGGAAAAGGACTCACAGCATTAACTTTTAATGGTTTTAGTTTAAACTTTAAAACTGTGTATTCACCAGCCCCTTAGCTTTTTCTCTAGGGAGTCAAAAAGAAGAAAGGAAAATGTTGATCCCCTTGGTTGTTGACAATATCTGAAAATTGAATAAATATTACAAGAATTAAAAAGCTAAAAGAATTAAATGAAAGTACAGAAGTGGTAGTAAAAAGTCTGAGCTTTATTGTTCTTGTGATAAAACAGAAAGCAAGATGTGTATGAACAGGATGTGAACATAAACTGAGATCATGAGATAAAGATTCTTACCTGTGAAAACAAAACCGTGAGCCTAAAACTTACATGTGGAAATAATGTTGATTTACAGACTAGCAATCCATTGTATAGTTGAGTACTAATTGAAGGGGTTTGGCATTTTTAGAAATCAAGTTAATTAAATGATGAACAAAATATTGAAAGCCCTTGCATACCTGGAGCAACAGTTGGTGCTTAATCTCACCATTTGCTTGTATAAACCGTTTAATGCAGGCAAATTTTTGATTCCCCAAAACTCCTTTGCTGCTCCTTCACAACTGCATAGCTTTTTCTGTCAATCCATGTTAGGCAGCTGGTGTATGTTAGGAAGTTATTTCAAAGCCTCTTGCATATGCTACCTATTTCTTGCATAGGCTCCATAGTTTCTGTGTACCCCTCTCCACTGTGATCACCCCTGGAGTCCCCAGAGGAATTACTGCCAAAGCTCCAGGCATCCCTGTGTGGTCTGTATGGAACTAGTCTGTTAGGCTTGTCAGTACTGCTGCCAACATGAAAAGATGTTTGAATTTTAAAAAAATCCCCTCCAAACTCCAAGCAAACAGGACCCTCTCTCCGAAGAGCTGAGGCTGGAGCTACTGTAGCACTGCAGGACTACTCACAAGAAGAATAATCACTGGCATCACCAGACATGAAAGCAGCTATGCTGCAGTAAGATGTTACTGTCTTAGGAAGGGTCTAGGTGAGATTCTCCTGCACTGCTTCAGCAAGGAGGTTATCATGGGTGGTTTTTTTATGGCATGAAGTTCCTTGTCCACTCTTTAGTAGAAAGATGCAATTTGTGTCCTTGCAAAAGCATATATGAGTATAGAATAAAAGAGAAATTTGTATACTAACATGGAACTTGCATTTTTTTTTGGTGGGGTATAGAATGAGACAAATAGAAAAATGTTGATTCATTGAAGGCAAGGAAGTTGACAGGTCACTAAAAGAAGATTTTGGGAAGAGACTTTGTATACTTTAACACTTGGCGGTGCAAGAGGGTTGTTGGTGGATTAAGTAGATGTTAGCTTTAGCTACACAGATGAGAACTAATTTTTCTTTATTCTAGCAATGTATAGAAAGTAAGCTGTGTTTTAGAAGACAAAACTGTAGTTTAATGAAGTCTTGGGCAGAAGTTACTGCCTGGATCTTGCTATGTTTTCAGAAGAGGTAACTGCCCTTCAGCTGCTTGTCACCATCTTTTCAGCTGGTGATTATCATCATCTCAGATCCGTTCGTTGTGCATGTTGTCATTTTCTAACTTGTCTGTCAAAATGAGTTAGGTTGAAAACACTTTTTATTTTTTTTCAAGTTAACTTGGTTCTCTTTGAAGGCAACAGATTGTGGAACATTTGTAATAAGAGCCCCTCCAGCAGATAATCTCAAGCAGAAGGGTGATGACAGGCGGCTGGAGGTTGTAACCTCTTCTGAGCTGGAGGAGTTTCTTGAGATGAATTAGTTATTCCAAAACCTGAGTGGAAGCAAGCATATCTGCTGTAGGGGTGGGGGTCTTGTAGACACCCCTCACCCTGCAAAAGCTGCTTCTGACACTTCCACAGCCAGGAGCCACCCATGCTGCTGATCTGCTCCCTTCTACAGGCATGTGACTTAGAGCAGGGTGTCGGTACTTAGAGCCTGTTCCAGTCAAAAAGACATGCTGGAGTGGAAAGCAGGCCAGCTTGGAACAGTGATGCTGAGAATGAGAATGCCTTTGTCAGCTTGACTAAGGATCTGCCCACCTACAGGGGTAGTGCCATTCTTTGATGCAATTGGGTTGAAATCCAGATGCTCTCATCCTGTAACTGCAGCAAAATGGGGAACAAATGCTGCAGGAGCAACAGCAGAGACTGTGGGGGTCTGTCAATGCCCTGGAGCGCACTGCAGCTCCTGAAAACCTGCTTTCTCAGGAATCCCATTCATATATGCTGAAATGCTAACATGAAGGTTGTCCTAAGATGCTTTTGAGTTAATGTGGTAATGTGGGAGTTGCTCAAGCATTTGTTCATTGAGATGCATGAGTTGAGGACTTATTAGTGTGGGAGGCCAAACTTCCTCTCTGCAGAGGAAGAATTCCACAGTGCTCAGCCTAGTTTATATATCTCAGGATATGAAACTTTATAAATAAAAGATATCTAAATAATGATATCTAAGGAGGCAATTTATGGTTCCTCTTGCCAAGAATTTTCCTTACTTGTTTATCTGAGGATAGGATCAGGTCCATTTTCTATGTTAATATGATAGGCCTTATTGCTAGCAGGTCAGACATATATGGTCTCTCAAATGGAGCTTCCTGTTGAAGATGATGATGATGTATTTGCACTCAGTCCCAAAATTCAAGAGGTCACGGTCTTAAGCAAATAAAACAGCCATGCATGTGAGGTCAGACACAAACTCTGAAACAAAAAAGGCAAATAGGATATTTGAAGTGAAATCCAAGTAGCAGTGATGTGAGTGCAAGGGTGGAACTGCAATCCTGATGCCATGAGAGGATGAGCTGGAGGAAAGGTGAAAAGTCTGTTGACCTGTTCTGGCATGGTGTCAGTCTGCACCACTATATCCAACTGGGAGTAGTAGAAGGACCTGTACTGGAGATAGTTTGACTTGGTCTTGCCTTCTTGTAGTGCTTAGGTCTAATTTGTAACTCCACATTCCTGAATTTCTGGCTTTAATCACCAAGAACAGCATATTCTTATGAGGACTTTCAGTCTTCCTAGAGGGACTTATGGAACATGCTGGCTGCTTAATGCAGCGTTCTTGCATCCAGATCACAGAATCACAAGGTTGGAAGAGATCTTCAAGATCATCGAGTCCAACCCATGCCCTAACACCTCAACTAAACCGTGGCACCAAGTGCCACATCCAGTCTTCTTTAAAACACATCCAGGGATGGTGACTCCACCACCTCCCCGGATCAGTACTGTTATTTCAGCATCAAGCTTCTGCAATTGTCAGTCTCAATAAATTGAAACTCTCAAAGCACTGAAGGGTAACATCATGTTACTGGTTATTGTAGCTGACTCTGGCAATGTTTGTTTTAGAAACTACCCAAGTACTGTGTCAGTCCAAGAGTGAGTGTTAAGTTGCTGAGACTACTTACTGAGATGCATCTGAAAGAAAGGATTTTTCTTTCATACAGCTATTGTCTGATCACCGTTTATTAACTTTGTTTAGAACTCTGGAAGGAAGAGTGATATGAAAAAGTCTAGCTCAGAATTTGTATTGAATTATAGTCTCTATTACAACAGAGAAATTTATTTATTGTATGACCATAATGTTTTCTTCTTTAAAAAAAAAAAACAAACCCCAAACTATAATAATATTTCCTTTCTGAAAATCTCCTTGCTGTGGCTTACAAATCTAAACATTTTTTAACCAAAAACCTGCAATTAATAAAAAAGCTGCATGAAGTATGTCTTTGCAGAACTTAAAGAGGACCATGCAGCAGAAAATATCAAAGCCAACCATTGATGTAAATGGGTGTTCCTGAAGGTGCAATGGAATGTTCCTGACTAAAAGATATCCTTAATCCCTTTCTGAAATGGAAGTTTGCAGTGCAGCTGAGGGCCAACTGATCGTAAAAGGCTTATTATGAGGCTGAGACATTGTTGGGTCTGGATACTCTTTGAATGGCATCTCGATGTCAGCCTAGCCCCATGCTGATTTCGCTTTCTTTCTCACTCTTAGGGAACAGCTAAATGACACATATTCTTCTTCCTGCTGATGAGGTAAGTTGTAAACATCCCTCTAGACTCTCAAATTCACCTGCTAGAGTGATCTGTCTCAGCTGTGGCAATGCAAAGTTCCTTTTCATGCAACTAATGGGACAATTATATCAGAATGATGAGATCATGCCTTTTGCTGAAAAGAATAGGGATCTTTCATGAACAAAGAGAGCTTTATTTACATCTTTACAAATAAAACACCATTTTATTCAGGGAAAGTGGGTGACTGCTACAATTTGGGTAGGCACAGCATGGCATGAAGGTGAACTCACTCTGTAGAGTGGAAGGTAGAGCTTTGATGTGGCTGTCTCAAAACAAAATAAGCAGTATTTTGGGCTTTTTTTCCCCTACTTACTAGTAGGGAAGTATGCAGAGACTAGTAGACTAGTGTGCAGAGAGTTCTGGTATTACCTAGGTAAACCTAAGACTGTTGAAAGTAATTTCATTTGTTTGCTAAACATCTTGGTCCTTTGAAGACTTTTCATGTAGGTAGATTTTGTGCATGTAAATCAAAGAGTAGTGGTGGATAGATCTGTACTGTGACTCCTAATTTGATGGATATGGCCCAAGTTATGAGCCATATCCAAACAGAAACATGGAAAGTATTTTCATTCTTGTTTCTTTAGACTTATATATTTGTACCCCATTGACATTGCTAAGAGAAATACATGAGTCTGAGATATTTTTACAGTTCCTTCTTTAAGCTGCAAGGCATATTTTTTCTTTTAAAAACTCATTCAGTGAATACTAATTTTAGTCTGACTTTTGACACTGTTCTAAATGACATCTGGATTTCATATAAAATCATATGTCTAGTACAAAGCTGAGACTGCCCACTGACAAAAAAATTCCTATGCTCATGTAATTCTCTTTAGGAGCAGACAAATCACAACTATACTGACTCTGAAGTGGTTTTGGTTTTATTTCTGGTAGCAGATGTGATTCTGAGGCCTCTTTAAATGAGTTCAGCATCCAGCCTGTGCCTGGATCATGCAGTTACCCACCAAGCAGAGCCTATACCAGTTAATAGAGGGGCTTGTGGATGGGGAGAAGTCTCCTTGATATTGCTCCAGTTTTCAGGATTTGGGTGAGTGGTTTGTGGAGCCAGGGAGGCCCAGTAGGTGAGAGGGTGACTTGGAGCCCCTTCCAACAGCAGCTGGGCAGCCTCTGGCTGCGTGCCCCATGCAACTGCTCAAGTGGCCCTGGCATCAGTGTTCCCTGCCAAGATTTCCATGCTGCTGCTGGGCTGTGGTGCCAGGAATGGGGTGGGACAGAACAATGTCTTCTTTGCTCTGCTGCCTTGCCCCCAGCAGAAGGGCAGATATTTGGAGGGAGAAAGGGCTTGGAGATAACATTGTGCCTGTTTGCCTGGGGAGGCTCTGAGGTCTCTGCGTAGCCTCCCTGCATGGGGTGTAATTCAAGTTGGGTTGTTGCTCATCTTTCATGCTTTTGGTGTAACAAAAGGAGTACAGCAAAGAAATAAATAAATAGCACTGTAAAAGCAATAAAGAATAAACAAATAAACTTTAAGAAATTAGTTCTAAAACCTGAGAGCAGGAACAGGCTTTATTGTCTTAGAGTTGTTGAGTTTTGAAGTTTAGGATGTTATGTGCTACAAGACTGTGAATGGCATAGCCACAAATAAACCTAAGCAGGTTTTTTGTGGAGGGATAGACTGTAAGAAAATAAAGATAGTGCAGAAGTCTCATCCACAAGTCTCACCCCTGAGGAGTTGCAGCTGTACTAATTACCAAAGATTAGCAATGGGCCTGCCCTTAATAGGCCACAGCTGTGTCCAATAAGGATGAGTGCTATAAAAGGGTGGGTTAGCTGGTTGAGGAGAGAGTTGGAGTCTGTTGGTTGTGAAGAAGAAGAAGGAGTCAGTGCTGTGAAGAGCTGCCTATGAGAAATCACTGAGAAGGTGTGGGACCTTTGCAATAAGATGGCAATAGTGTTTTTGTGCCCTCCTTTGCACAATGGTGAAAAGCCTCAAGTTTGAGGAATAAGGACATTATTTCACATGTTTTCACCTTGCCAGAAAGATGTGGCTTGAAGAACTGAAATTTTCTGGAAACAAGGTAACTTAGATTGGCATAAGCTCCAGGTGTAGCTGTATTTTATCAAAATGTTGCCAGACTGTCTGACATAATGGTAGTGCATGTATATTGAGAGGACACATACACCAATAACCTGCTTGGTCTCTCACTCCTCATTCTAAGGAAATTACTCCAAATCAGCCGTTTTGCATTAACTGCCTGCATGCAAATTGTTATTGTCAGGTCAGTATGAGCCAATTCCAAGCCATTTATTTTCTTGGTTAAGGACCAACTTCTTTTGCATGTGCTGCTGGGGCATAGTATACATTTTATAGAAAACAACTGAAGATGAACTGATTTATAGTAAATTTGACATTCTATCTTAACTTGTGACAATTCCTTCATGAATCCCTACTGTTAGAGTGTGATGTAGTCAGTATGATACTGAACAAGAGCAAGATGTTAATCTGCACAAATGAGGCAAAGTTTCTACCAAGGGGATCCTCTTTCCATATGTATTGCTAATTCATCCTTTAAGCAGCTTCCATTCTATGAAATGAAGGTCAAACTACTCTAGAAATGGCAACATAAAAACAGAAAATAAACAAAAGTAGAGGTTAATTTTACAGAGTAATTTGACTTATATTTCTGCAAATGTTAATATTATATCAGAATAATTTCCAAAGTTGCATTACTCTGGAACAGGATTTTTATTTTTCACTGTTAGGATTAGAATCCATCATGTCACTTAACATTTTAAAAAGCCTCCAAACCTCTAGTATATGGCATTGCCGCCTATTACGTAATTTCTAACCTAGGAAAACTGGTTCACTTGTGAAAATCTGTGTTACATCGTGTATCATCTGTACCATTTCTAATCAGTTGCAGAAGACTATTCTGGAACATGGTAGTTTCCCACTCCATGGATTTGAGAGAGAGAAAAACAGGGGGGTTTTGTGCATCTCATTGTGTTAAACATCTGAATCCAAGTATTATTTTCACAACATAACAGGGCACATCTCAGTACTTCTAACACTCACTTGAGAGATATATGTGTGACCTGTTAGGATGGTACCTAAAAAGATAAAATAGAGCTTTGAAGTTAAGATTTTGAGATGTAGAAATTCTTTCCCTATCACATATTCTGAATATTTTTTCCCAGTAGTGTCTTGTTTAAAGTAATTCAGCTGACAGTGAAGAATGCTGAAGATGCCGGCCCAAGGAGTAAACAGTGTGTTAAAGTAAAAACATGTAAAAATCTGTAGCTTTTATGTATTTTGTACTTTTGCAACTTGTTAAACTGATGCTAAAATAACTGTGAAAGTGCCTTTTAATAGCTTATTTTGTATTGGCCTCTGTTCTTCGTGCCTGTATGGTATGTTAGCATCTGTAGGTAACCTGCCAATAAATGAGTTGCTAAGGAAGTATCTGAGAGAAGACACAGCAAGTTATTGGAGGAACTCCTGTTAATGAAGTCCTACAGATCTGAGCAATAGAGAACAGTTTGTCTTTTTGCAAGCAGTTTGTGATCTAGTGGTTGGAGTTTGAATGCAGGAATGAATTCTTCCACTCAGCCCTCTCTGTAGTTGTTTTCTTGCCTACAGAATAGGGATAATGCTTGTGTACACCTGGCTTGGTGAGATTGAACTGATTAGTGACAACAAAATGCTTTGAGAGCCTTTAATGGAAGGCATTAAACAACTCCATGCTATGCAGATTTTCAATATTAAAAATATGTTATAGGTGATATGCAAAAACAGTGGGGAGGATAAAAAAAAGTCACTGAGGTTCATTTAACAAGAAAGAGCATAGAGAGCAGTTCCTAAAATCCCTTTTGGGAGGAGTTACCTAGAAGGGAATTTCTGATTTTCAGTATTTTTGTAATCAGTTGTGAAAACATTTTTCCAGACATGAAAAGATGCATTTGCTTAGAGCAGCAGATGTAGCAAAGCAGGCATGTGGTCAGCAGCAGGTTCCACTTGTGCTTGTTATGGACAATATGGATATCTGATTCAGTGGTCAGTGCTAGCCTGGGGTCCCTGAAGGTGATGTTCCTATTAGGCATGAAAAACACTCATCTACCATACTATGTGACAATATATGCAATTTGAGTAGTGTCCTCTGTCCAAACTATTTGCTTTAATTTAGTTGTCTTCTCTGATGGCAAAACCTTCAGATTTTTCAATGCTGCATTAATGCAAAGGCTTTAATTGAAAAGAAGTCCAAAAGCAGAAGCAAAGTAAAACCCAAAAAAACCAAACCCAAGAAAGAGAAAAGGAGGCGTTGTAGTAAGTGGACACTGGGAATTTCTCAGAGCTCTGCAGCTTTATCTTTTGGGAGAGTTGAAGGGCAGAACCAGAAGTACTTTACTGGAAGGGAAGAGTTCTTAAAATGATTATAGTTATATTTTAAAGTTTAAGCGTTGAACAGATGCCTCTGTACTGTACCAGGGAAACAGTGAAAATGGTCCTTATTTCCAAAAATGAGGGTTTTTTTTGAGTGCATAAATAGAAAGATAGAAATATTCTAAGGTGACCTGAAGAAGAAGAATGGAGTGGCTTTTAAACACATGTGGATGTGTCCAGTTATTGGGAAGGTTATGAAAGATAGGAAGATGGGCAGCTGAATAGGAGTTAGGAAATTAGTGAACATAAAACCAGAAGGTTATAGACTGTAATACTGATTTTACCATTACAGTTAAATATAAGATGATGCTGTTCTTGGTTATCAGTTCTGTTATACATTCCTGTCATATAATATCCCTTTCTTAATGCAAGATGTTCCAAGGTTTTGGAGTTTTTGACTCATGGCTTCATTTGATGTAGTAGGTGGACAACACATTGTTTATTGAATACTTTTTCTGTCAGTTTTCTCTGTGTGTGTGTGCATGTGACAAATGAGTCTGATCATTTCTATTCTACTGAAGTCAGTAGGATTTTTTTTGAAAAGAGGATCTTTTCCAACAATATTTGTCTATTCTTTCACTGACAAGTCCTTTGCAAACTAATTACTTACCTCACATTCAGTAGGACTGGTAGCTAAGAAAGTGATTCTGGAAATGTTTTTGGAGAAAAAGGGGGTTTTGGTAATACATTAAATCAAAAAGTGTAGAATAACAAGCAGTGAATAGCTGCTTTGTGATCCAGTAGACAGAATGCCATAGAATAAACCAGGAGAACTTGAATCAGTTCCCAATTATACCTGTTCTCACAGTACATTCTTAAAGCAAATAATATTTATTTTATAACTTAAATTCTGTGTCTATATAGCTGAAAATTGAGACTAATCCTCCAACAAAAACCAGTCTGAGACTTGGGGAAGATATTAAAAATATATTTGGGAAATGGTATTATAAACAAAAAATTTGTACCTTTCACGTGGCAAAGACTTTCTTTTCCAAAACTGAAAACGTACCTATTTGTAAATTGTTTGTAAATTTGTGACAGCAGAGTACATCCTGTAGAACATCCAGGTTAAGACAAGAATTAATTTCTTATTTGATGATCAAATATTGTCTAATTGCTACATACATTATTGACTCTGTATAATAAGATGATGCCCAGCCCCTCTTGCACAGGCCATGTAATTTCTCTGTTTATTATGGTAATCTACGTGGTCTTATCTTATGAGACCCAATTTGATTCTAGCCCTTTTTTCTTGGTCCCTTGCAGAGAGTTTTGGCATCATAGCTTTCTTGGCTGATTTATCAGAAGCTGAAGGTAGACCTGGCAACCTGATCTGTGCTCACTCATTGTGAACTTTTTTATTTTAGGCCTCCTTTTAGAAAAAGAGAGTGGCGTTGGTGCTGTTACAGTTTGGAGAGTCCTATCAATGCTTCTGGTATTGATAGTGCTCACTAAGTTTACAGTCTGACATTACATTTTATTTAGCATGAAAGCCTTTTTTTAGTTATGTCCATCATGATAAGAAAACCAAAACATCTCCTAACATATGTGGGATTATCTAAAACTGAGATTGGCATCTAGTGATGGGGTCTGCAGGTGTGTGGGTGGAATTGGCAGATGAACAACGCGTTGCAGAATGAGCTCTGTGTGTGTGCACCCAGGAACAGCAAAGGAGCCAGAGTCTAACTTCAGTGAATGACTGGAACAGGCAGAGAATTTTCTACAACACAAAAATATTATAAGTAATAAAACCATAACATTTCTTGTGCTGCCATCCTTGCATCCATTTCCCACTGTCATTGCTTTCCTACCTAGCACCTACTTAACAAGGCACACAGGTGCACTTGCTGGAGTGACACAGTTTCACAGCACAGTGACACGTTGGAAATACAGTCTGGGTCCGTGTTTGCTCAAGGGGCTCTACACTAAGCCCATTTGCACACATCCGCTGGGGCACTGAGGTGCCTGTCAAAGCCTTGCACCTCACTGAAGTCCAGTACAGACTGAGGCCTCTGTCCCTCTACGACTGAAACATTAGAATTTGAATTAAGATCTTGCACCACTTTGGAAAAGTGGTACTTTAACAGACCTTTTTCCTTCAAAATGGCCAAAACCATAATGGCAAGCCTGTGGCATGGTTTTTTGCATGTTACTGATTTTCAAAATTCTGAAGAGATTTGATTGCTTGCCATTAGTTCCATAAATTGCCTAATATAGAAATTTTCTCCCCTGGTATGCTCTGGTTAGTCTAATCAGGAAGGAGAGTGGAAGCCTTTGGAATGAATGACCTTTATGGGAATCATCCAAGAGAAAGCATGTAACTTCCTGGCTTTAGTAAGAGAGAATTGTCATGTTTTTCTCTGTTGTAGTGCTTCCCTCACTAGACTCTGCCATGATAACAAACCACCAAAACCAAGCCCTGCTCCCCACTCCAGAGGCTAGATTGAGTGGGGATTTTTGGAGGATGGCATATTGAAGGTGTTTCTGTCCTGTGTACTGCTATGTACTGCAGGGTTCCCATAAGGCTGCAGGTTTTTTTTTTTGTTTGTTTGTTTTGTTTTGGTTTTTTTGGATTTTTTTTTTTTATTTTTTTGCAAAACAGCTCCAGGTTTAGAATTATGAGCAGTCTGGATGACCTGCAACAAACCCTACCAAAATACTCATCTGACTAGTTGTAGGTATTTTATTTGTAGCATGCTTTTTTATGTGTAGTTTATCAAGGTTGATTTATGATGTGCCCATATGTTTTTTAAGCTGTGTCCTTACGGTGGTTTGAATGTTTTTAATTTCTTCCTCCTTGTTCTCTCAGCGTAACAGATAATAGGAATCAGCAATACTTGAAATACACTGATCTGTGGCTTCCTGGTGGGAAACAAGATGAGTCACCAGTAACTAAAACCAACAGCCTTTATGTCCCTGGATTCAAATTTGTTCTTCTCAGTATAATTGTTCAAATACTTGCTTTCCCCGCTGACTTCTCCCTGGCAGTGCAGCAGACTGCCAGACTGGGAAGGAAGAAGTGATAGCAGTTACAGCATGTGTAACAAGCCCAGGAAAGGGGCCCACCATGGATGGATGTGGACGCTCAGATCTAAGTGCTTCACCAGACTGTGTATTTCCTACCATATCTAATAGCATGATTGGGCCAAGTATTTATTATAAGATAGCAGAGATTGTGTCTGCCAGGTTTCCTTGGCTCTTGCACTGGGGTTCTGGACACGGCAGGGGTAAGTGGTGCTTCTGTTGTTAAGCCACACCCTGAGGAACACAGCACCTTGCTGTCTGCCAGTAACATTGAAGTCACTTTTACTATCAGATGAACAATAAAGTAGTAAACCCCAACAAAACCCCCAGCAGTCCAAATATTAACTATGCCATTGCTGTGTTTAGGGAGCAAGATAGAGGAAAAAAAATCACAGATCTGCCTACATCTTAAATCAGTTATAAGAATTTTCACTTTTTTATCCAGAAAACAAACAGTCAGGATATCTGTGCAGCCTTATGGATATGAGAACCCAATTTCATGATATGTGTGAATATGGCTTTCACTTAAGAGATGTTAGGGTTTTTAAAATTATTTTTTAAGGTAAGTTTCTTCATATAACCAAACTCTCCCTGTTATTCTCTTTATAGTGAAACCTCTACACAACTCCAAGTTCTCCTATGATTTATAACTTTGTCAGGGGGAAAAATGTTAACACTCCACTTTAACTGTCTCTCTAAGCTTCAGAAATATTGACATTCTTCAGACACGTTTAAGTGGAGCAAGACACTGAACAGAGCTTTAAATGGAAATTTTGGTAATGAAAAGGTGAAGAAGTTTGTATACCTGAGGAAATGTTGTCCCCTGGCAGGTGCCAGTGTGTTGGGCTGCAGGTTCTCTCTTCCAGAGACATCTTGGATAGGAGCAAGAGTATCAGCAGCATAGAGTGTTCTTGGCATTTCACTTTCCAGACGTGCATCCATCACAATGCCTTCTGAGCATGTCTATGCATTTTCATCAGATTTTGCTGTCCTCCTCCTCCTATGTGCCCAAAATATCCCAAATTGCTGCTAGGCAAATCTTTTCACTCAAAAGGTATTGTATAGGAATAATTTGTTACTTGGTAGGTGATTTTGTTATGCTTTACAAGGTTTTCTATGGGTAAGGATACTCCTCTGCACATGGGAGGACTCTCTACTCTCTTGATGGAAGTGAATGACTGGTATTCCTTGAGAAGTCATTGAAGAGAATACAGCTGAAGTGTGTCAGACTAATTTGTTATGAAGTGGATACAGATTAAAAGGGCACTTTTGGAAATGGAGCACTTGAGTTTTGGTGGCTAGCTACAGAGCAAACTTTATATCAAATTTCTTCCAATTTGTTTATATTATAAATAAATGAATTATAAATACCAAGTTATGGATTAACCCTGTGACGTCTTGATGATTTTTGCAACTTGCAGGACAAATAGCCCCAATTATGTAATATAGACAATTATCTATATTACTGGAAGCTCTTCCTTTCTGTAGTGTTTGATGTTTCTTTGGCTCCTTGTGGCTTAATCCAAACTATATTTGCTAAAATAATCTTTCACTGCTGTTCTGACTGTTTCTCTGTTTTGGAAGTAATCTGGTAATTTCCCCTTTTCCAGTCATATGGTGACCCACAGCACCAAGGATATTTGAGGACATCACCTCCACAATCTTCATAGCTTGGTGCTCTGGGTTCTGGGTTGGCAGATTCCTGGCTCCTTCAAGCAGATTTACATCTTTCTTCCAACCTGCAGTTTGGGAGAGGTGAGGCAAAAAGTGAAACAAGCACATTTGAATCAAGCGTGCACGTGCCTAAAGTCAGCAACCTTTACACTTCTTTATGTTACCTCAACCCTACTATTTATCCTCTTCATTCTTAGGCTTACGTGTATAACTGGGAGAGGAGAAGTCTTCAGAGTACATTGTGGATGGGAATGTGAACGGAGGCTCTAAATTCTCTAATTCTCTCTTTGATTCTCTAAATTAACAGAAATCACAGAATGGGCAAGTTTGGAAGGGATTACAGTGGGTCATCTGTTCCAGCCTCCCTGTTCAAGCAGGGTCATCCCAGAGCACACAGCACAGGATTGTGTCCAGATGGTTTGTGACTATCTCCAGTGAGAGAGACTTCACAACCTCTCTGGGTGACCTGTTCTGGTGCTCCCAGAAACAGGGATTTCTTTATTTCTATGAGAATGGCATGCATTTAAACATGTAATAGCAACTTTGGTTGTACCCAAGTGGTTTGGGCGTAGTTGAGATTAAGGTGGGATTTTTACAAGATAATCCATACCACAGGCCTGCATCCCAAAGGATATTAACAGGGATAGGGGGAGGCCAAGGGCTAGTGAATGTTATGTGTGGGACTGCACTACTGAGCCTGGAATGGACAGCACCTGCAAGTGAACACAGGCAAGGCAGAAGCTGCCTTGGGTTTGTGCCTGCTGGGTTGTGACGTGAACTGGGTTTTCCTGTCTTGCAACATTTTTGGATAAAAAATTTCTCATTCTGCACGGGACAAAACGTACTTTTTTTTTTGTTTCCCGCACCCTGTGCCTGTCCTGACCTTTACAAGGGTGCTGCCTGAGGGCTGGTGGGTGTGTGCTGGGGCTGCCCCATGGATCCTGGGGCTGCCACAAGTCTGTGAGCAGAGCCATTCCCACACTAATGGAGCAGCTCACAGAATCCTTAGGGCTGGAAGGGAGCTCTGGAGATCACCCAGTCTAACCCCCTGCCAAGGCAGGGTCACCTAGAGCAGGTGACACAGGAACACATCCAGGTGGGGTTTGAATGTCTCCAGAGGGAGATTCTATGACTTCCCTGGGCAGCCTGTTCCAGTGCTCTGCCACCCTCAAGGTCAAGTTCTTTCTCATGTTGAAGTGAATCTTATTTTTTAGGTTATGGCCATCAGTCCTTGTCCTGGTGCTGGGCACCAGTGAAAAGAGTCCGGTACCGTGTTCTTGGTACCTGCCTTTGAGATATTGACCTCCATTAATGAGATCTCCTCTCAGTCTTCTCTTCTCTAGACTGAACAGGCCCAGCTCCCTCAGCCTCTCCTCGTAAGAGAGATGCTCGGTCTCTGTGGCCTTGGCTGGACCCTCTGCAGTAGCTCCTTGTCTTTCCTGTACTGAGGAGCCCAGAACTGGACACAGCACTCCAGATGTGGCCTCACTAGGGCCAAGCAGTGGGGAAGGATCACCTCCCTCAGCCTGCAGGCCACACTTTCCCCGACGCACTCCAGGATCCCATTGGCTCTCTTAGCTGCAAGGGCACTGCCGGCTCTTGTCATCCACTACGACTCTCAGGTCCTTCTCCACAGTGCTGCCCTCTAGAAGGTAAGCCCCAACCTGTGCTGGCCCTTGGGGCTGTTCCTCCCCACTCCCCAGGCGCAGGAACCTGCACTTGCCCTTGTTGAACCTCCTTAGGTTTCTCTCCTCGAAGGCGAGTCCCGGGCGGCATTTCGGGGGCTGTCGGGGGCCGGTCCCGCGGAGCGGGAGCCGCGCACATCCACCCGGCAGGTGTCAGTGTGGGCTGCGGGGCCGGGCGGCAGCGCCGCCTCCCCTCCCCCGCTCCGCCCGCCCCCCCGCCGGCGGCCCCCGCGCCCGCCCGCCGGAGCCAGACTCGCTGCAGACAGGCGGCAGCCAGCGGGGCGGGCAGGGCGGGGGGAGGAGGAGGAGGAGGAGAGGCTGGGGATGAGTTGGAGGCAGGCACAGCCTCAGCGCAGGGCGAGCGGCTGCCGGAGACAGGCAGGGGGAGGAGGCGAGGCGCTCCGGAGGAGGCCGGCGCGGCGCGGGGGCGAGCGGCGGGGGCCGGCGGGAGGTGAGTGCTGCCCGCGGCGGCGGGGCCGGGGGGCGCCGCGCCACAAAGTGCCCGAGAAAGTGCGGCAGGCCCGACTTGAAGGTCTCTGAGCGTGCGGGGGACGAGGCGGCGGCGGCTGCCGTGGGGCTCCGGCGGCGCTCGCCCACCCTGCCTGCCTCGGCGGAGGCGCTGCCGGGGCCGCGCTGAGCGCGTCCCTGCGCGGCACCTGGGGCAGGTGGGGGTGCCGGCGGGCGAGGGCAGCGTGACAGGTACCGCTGGTAGCGGGGGCCGGCTGAGGCTCCGGGGAGCCCCGCTGCCGTCCTGCCCCGGCTGGCCCGGGAAGCAGCCGGGGCGGCAGCGCGGACGGGAGAGCCCCGGGGCTCCGCGGGAGAGGCGGCGGCGAGCGGGGCTGCGGAGCCGCAGCGGCGGGCAGGGCGCTGGGGAGCGCGGAGTGCGCGGCACGTCCTCCCCGGCTGCTCCCGGGTGAGCACCGCAGCTCCGTGCGGTCAGGGCTGGTGTCACAGCCCGGCTGCCGGGACATGCCCGGCCCCGCGGGGTGACCCTCCCGGGGATGCCCGGCCGCGGTGCGCGCCCAGCGCCGGGCGGGCAACTTTGGCAGGAAGGCAAAGCGGCGGTGCGGCTGCCGGGCTCACGCACCAGTGACCTATATTTGATGGAGTGCCTTTTTCTTCTTAGGGAAAAGTTTATTAGCAGAAGTCTAGGTTTGCCTGGCTGTATCAGATGCCTGCCTGCGTTGTTTGCAGTGAATATGTGCATCCCGAATTTCTGAATGGTGTGCCAGGTTTCCTATCATGTAGGTGGGTTGGTGGTTATGTGTAGGCTATGGTTCGGTGCTTGCTGAACAGGCAAACACACCGTTGTGTGTAGGTTTAAGTTTCGGTAAAGAACAAACAGGAAGCAGGCAAAATGAAAAGTAACTTCTGTTTTCTTGGGTGATCTTAACACCTAGACTGGTACAGATTTTAGTGGGATTCAGAACCTTTTCTGAATAGCAAATGGTGGTTGTGCAGGAGAGCAAAAATCAGGTGAATAATTTTATGTGGTGTTAAAAATACTGTTTGGTGTTATAAAAGTTTCTTCATCTAGAACCACAGACATCTTCTAGTCAGGATGGAAGGCTCCTTTAAGAGATTTGCCTGAGCTTCCAAACCAAAAACATCCTGCATTAAAATATTTGTGGACTGGAAAGGTGCATCACGTAGCAGGAGGAGTGAAGTGTCTCCAGCATTATAAATCTGAAGCTGGCCAAAAGGAAGAGAGAGTTTTCACCAGTAAGAAAGCCCGAGGGACAATTACCAGTAGTCATAGATGAGGTAAGAACATAAATGCTGCCTAAGCAGGGGCAGTGTTCTTGCTGCTCCTTCAACACCTGGGCATGTTGGTTAGACAGAACTTCAATTCTGCTTTCCAGTTTCATTGCTAGGAAAATGTTTTGGGAAACCTATTCTTTGCAATGATCCAGAGCTTTCTAACATACGATACATCCTTGAGTAGAATTAAAATACTGTGCACGGTGCACACGTATTTGATTCCACTAATGAATGTATAAATATTATGGCTTAGTGGCTGTAAATGAAGGGGAAATTTTGCTGGAAAACCAGTGCAGAAACTCACTGGTGGGAAGCAACCTAATCAACATCCACTTGTCTATATTAGCTGAGAAAGAGATGATAATCTGAACATCTATATCTGTACTGGAGGTTTAGCACCAGGTATTAAGTTACTGTGACACACAAAGTGACCAGCATGAGGAAGACTCAAACTGGAATGTGTCAACTCTCTACAGTTACCTATAGAAGGAGAAACACATCTTTTTGTATAATCAGTGTTTATACCAGCACAGTTAGTTGCAGCTCAGGTATGTGAAGATCATTGTTGCACACACATAAGGCATATTAATGTTCTCTAGTAAATTCAGAAGCCAGAGTGGGCCTAAATGATGAGCAGTGTGTAACATAGAATGAGTTAACAGTGTGAGACACAATATTTCAGATCATTGGTTTTTGTTAACTGAAACATTACAGGCACTAGGCAGCATTTGACTGATGCAGTTTTTAATCTTCAGCACCTAGACTTATTACAAGAAAACTTATGCAAGTAGAAGGAAGTTGAGATTCAAGATTGAGGCACAGTTGTATTAAATGTGGTAAGATTACAGCCATTGGGCAGTAGCTTAACCTAGGAATTTAGAACTAACCTCACCTTTTGTTATTTTTAAGTAGATAAAATCCTGTTTTCTCTGCACAGAACATTAAAGTGGAACTTGAAATGAGGAATTGTTGGTTTCCCCTGCATTGAAGGAGCATTGTTGCAAGAGAGGCTTGTGGGGAAGAGGGGATTGAAAGTTTTCTCTCTGATTATCTTGACCAAAATTTAGTTCTTTTTCAGCTGCCCTGCAGTACTCTGTCTAGTGCTGCTCTTCCACCAAAAACTAGTTTTATGTCAATGACACTGTCTGAAATAATTTAGAATACATTCCAAATGTGAATATGATGTGACAGAAAAAAGTAAATAATTATTGAAATAATAGAGAAATACCTTAAAAGTATTTTAACTTAGCACAGTCTCTAAGAGAAATGAAGTGCTAAAAAGTGCCTGCCTGTCCAACAACTCTTGCATCAGGAGTCTAGGTTATTGCGTTTAACTTGTGAGTGGTCTTGGAAAAGTGTTTTTTTTTTTTTCCTGTCTGGTTTTTCATGGTTCAAAACAGCTCCCTGCAAGTGCATTGCCAGTTACAGAATGCAAATACTTCTAGGAGTTTGGAGATGAATTTTTCTGCAGATTGGTTCTGTGGTAACCGTGAAATTCTTCAATGGCACCAATCTAGTATCAGCTGCTCGTTCAAGGCACTGGTGCCAGAACAGTGGTGCATCAGTTGCTGGGAATCCAACCCTGTAGTGAAATGATTCATGCATATACATTTTCTTTTCTCAGTTGACAGCTATTTTTAAGAATAGCTGTCTTGCCTAGAAGGTTGATATCTAAGCAAAGGCAGCCTAGATAGCTAAAAATTTCTTTCACACCAAACATAATCTTAGTACACTAAAACACTTAAATGGAATTGATTTTAATTGATTCTTGCTGAATCTCTGGTTCTAATTGGCCATTATAAAGGGACTGTGGTGTTTTGGAGCTGATGTCAGGAAGCTGGCAATTTTTTGCACAAAGAAAGATGATGAGTTTGAAGTAGATGTCAGTTTGAAGAAACAATAATAATGGGTAGCGATATCTATATGGTAGCAGATTACTTGACTAACTTATTGAAAGGAATTGGGTTCTCTGGGTACACAAGCCTGAAGAAATGATCTTGAAATGACACATTTGTCCAGTGTACTTTAAAATTCTCTGTGTGCTGCATGGGCAGAATATTCAAGTGAAGGAAAGCCATGGGCCTTTCTTTTTTTTCCATTGTGTTCTTTTGAACCTCATATTTATAAAAGAAATGTGATTTTTTTTTCCTCTTTGAGAGTTTTATTTGCTTAGTTCTGAGACTGTCAGTTGAATAATAGTAACTCTAAGGGGACAGCAGTAGAAAGAATGCTTGCAGGTGAATAGGAGCATGACATTACAGTGTGTCCTGTATTTCATGCTGGCAGAATGTGTTGGTATTCATAATCTGTATTTATTTAATATATGGATTTCTGTTGTGCATGCTTTGATTTAGCATATTTGCAGTATGCTAAGTGTAGATGCATTTTACTAAATGCTTTTTCTTATTGTTTAGTTAAGCAATGGAAATTTTCAAGCACCAATATCACCATTCATTATCACTCAGCATAATAATTGGTAAATTTAATCTTCCTGATTAAGATTATTTTGCTCACAGGAGACAAGGGACTGAAAATGAGTAATTTTCATGATGTTGTGCTGTGTCTGTGTTGCTCGTATCTGTTGTTCTTTTCTCTAAAATCCTACTACAGAGAACACACCGACCTTTTAAACTGTGTTTGAATAATCTTGCTCTACATCAAGCTTTTCTTTCAGGTAGGAGACAGAAATTAAGAGGAATGTAAATGCATTTTTTCTTCTTATTGCCAATGGAGAGCTTTCCTAGATTTGAAGTAAGTTTTCTTAGTGCCAAGTGGTTGACTTTTCTAGAAAAAAAATCCCTCCAGGGTAGGCAAAAAGTCCTCTGGTTAATATATTGGCATTCCCAGAACCCACTAAAGCTTAGGCAGGTTGCCAGACACCACTTAATGAGGATGCAGAATGTCTGGCACAAATCTGCATGAAAACCAGCAAAGGAGCTGGGGGTGGAAGTGCATGCGGTGGGGAGAGGGCTGGGAAGGCGACACATACACACCCATAATTTATTTTTAATGTCTGCATTTTGCAGAGAAACTGATCAAAGTCCTTACCACAGGATTTTGAAAACTTGCTGGGAGCAGGAGTCTGGATCCTTCAAATTGGGAGAGCTGTGTTCTCATAGAAGTACAGTTTTGTTATGAGAGCAGTTTATGAGTTAGGGGGGTTAGTTTTTTGAGGAGAGCACCAAAAGAGGATGGATATGATAGTGATTTTATGTTTTATTATCTACTAAAACTGAAAAGCATTTGAAAATGTGGGTTTTGACAATTTGGGGGACGATGAAAGTCAGTGATTGCCAGATCCACACAGAAAAGCTGTTGTGGCAGGGATAGATAAATTACTGCTGCTGGGCACCTCTGCTGAGTGTAAACCTGTGGTGGAGGCTCTGCCTGATTCTCTGAGCTTAGGATTTGCTGCATGTTAAATGGAATTGCAGGTGTAATAGATTCTCTGATGGCTAGGTAACTGTTAAAAGAATCAGTCATTCACCAGATGAGGTATTTTTCCATAAGAGTGGCATTAAAACCAGAATATATTGGTTTGTGTTGAATTAGATATTTAGTCTTAAAGGTTGGCTGAGCAAACTTAGCTATATTCTGAATTGAACATTATTTCAGACATTTAAATTTCACATTAAAGTGTGAAAATGTTCAGCATTTTTTCCCAGGCATTAGTGTCTCCCTTACCTACCCAAAAAAGTATTCCTCCTCTATAGACAAATTTATAAATAGACATTTGGTTGGTAGGCATGACTGAAAATAATTTTTTAATCCAAAATAATTCTAATTGGAGTATTTTTTGTACATGGCTGAATTTGGAAATATGTATGCTTGTTACCTGCTTTTCAGTACAGGTTTCAGTTGTGTATTTCACCATTTTGGAGAACTGTTCCTCTTTAGAGGACTTCTACTCACTAGAATAGTGGCACCTACCTGATGAGTATGCTTGGGTAGGACTAAATCGAAATCCACATGCTCCTGTTTCATTTTGTTTGGTTTCAATACAGTGAGATGAGAAATTAAGTTATTGGACTTCAATGCTAATTGCAGTGGATAAAAGTATTTTGCCAGTTGTGTGGGGATCTCTGCAAAGTTTTCTCTGTGTTGACATTGACTCCTGGCTGTCTATAGGACAGGGAAAACAAAAAGAGTGTTGGACATTGTACCCACGTTTTGAATCTAGCACGTGTTTAGGATTAGTTCTAAAAGGGAGGACAGTACTGCCTAGAGAAATACAGTGCTGAAATGCTGCATGTGAGAATGGAGCAGGTTGATGAAGTGTCTGTTGGAATGTCCTTGTCTTTCCATCTGCTGGTGTTCTTGATTTCTTCTGTGCTAACCACCCTGGTACCCTTTTTGTTAAAAACTAGTAATAAATCTGCTTCTGAAAAAAAGTAGCTGTGATAGACAATTTGTATTGCCTAGAAAAGATGACTTTGGAGATTTCAATTATTTTTAAACTCAGTATTTCATTTAGATTCTATGTTCTGAAATTGTAAAAGATGTACTGACCTTTGGGGAAGATGTGCTTTTTTTTGCATGTTTGTATGAGAAATACCTTGAGGTCTGAACAATTCTGTCATAACCTTGGACCCACTGAGTGTATTTAAGTTGTGATTTTAGAGGACAGTACAGAATTCTCTTAGGGTTTCTGTTAAAACAAATGTTAATGCTTAATAAAACAAGATCTAGAATCTCTCTCATATTGAGAAGAGACTGGAAAATAGTGTTTTCTTCTGGATAAACTCTGAAATATACTTAGAGTTCTAAAATAAGTGTTGAGCGTTGACTCATATTATCTAGCATATGCCATTACAAGGGTACTGTGTTTTGTCTTCAATTTTCAGCACCAGTGCTTGAAGCATCTTCAAACAGTACAGTACTCTGCTTTTTAAACACAAGTTCCACTCTTCAACTTTTCAAAGAATTATAGGAGAGAAAATGTGTGACACTTTCTTAATTGCCTCTTTGTGTTGTGTGGCTGAGCCTATTATTTTGGTTTCTCACACCTGTAACCTGCTTGTTCTCCATTTTATAGAGGGAAAGGAGGGGGCAGTCTGTGACTGAGATATGAAGCAATCTCTTTAACAGCTGCCTTCTTCCACTGAGACTTTCATTTAAAAAAATTTTCCTGTGCATTAATTAAAAGTGATCCATTATTACTCTGGACTTGTAAACACCTCTGAACATTCCATTAGGTGTTAATAACACATGAAGCAAGAATTAATATGAATCTGTTAGTCTTGCATCTAGTTGGGATGTACTTAGTATATGTAATTGCCTAGATGTAACAGTATTTATTCAACTGTTGGTGTTGCTTCACTTTCTGCTTCTGCTCAGCCCTGGTACTGAGTGAAGTGATGCTAATCCATAGAGCCTCTTTGGGCCTGTGCTGTACAGAATGTCAGCTGGATGTCTGCCTTGATTGCTTGGGATTTTCAAAAGACAGAAGTGAGTTCTCTGGCTTCTGCCCCATGGGTCAGAGTTGAGGAGCACAGCAGAAGATGTGGGAGAGAAAATGTAAGGAACGCATATAAATAACCCAACCTAACCTCCATAGCTGTGGAACTGGTGCCTTTGGTGAGATACCACATTGGTGTGTGTTCTTCCCTTACAATTTCACCTCAATGGATGACTGGTTTTGTAGGTTTTTCCTTAACTAGTGCTAAGCAAAATTAAATTGAATCTTTGTAGAAATGCATGCAGATAAGGTTCAGTACTCCTAAATTAGAGATTGCGCCTGTCATATAAAAGTTAGACTTGGGCTGACTAATGGCATCTGTTGACCAGTGCAGTTCATGTGTAGATGTTTTGTTTTACCAAAGGTTTGTGTTGACTATAAGTCCTCATCAAACTTATATAAGTATTAGAAGTGAGTGAGGTAGAAGAGAGCTCTGTGGATATTTCCAACACAGATGTTTTTGGGTTTTGTGACCCTCTCATGTTCCTCTTGCTGTTGTAATAACCTTTCTAGCAGGCTTTTAGAAACAGCACATTTGAGATTAGCTTGTTGCAAATAACCTATTTTCACTTAGAATATCTTAAAGTATGAGTTATCCTTGTTTAATTGGGAAGCCTCTAGCATGTGATCCATCTGGCCAATTAAAGCAGCTTGGATAATGTTGAATACAGGTACTGTTTGGTGGCTACTTTCACATAGCTTACAATAATAATTTTTTTTTTAAAAGCAACCATCTGTTGATGAACAGAAATACTGCCAGTGTTTGTCAAATGTGTGCTTTATCTGACCTGTTCTACTTAGCACCTTATGGCAAAACTTTCTCATCAAAGCATTTTACAAATATTTTTATTCTTACAGCGCCGTATTAGGTTGGTAACAACAGTAGTCTAACTTTTTACTGTAGAGATTCATTTACCAAGGCTTAGGGAGACAAAGCTTTCTTCAGTTGCAAGAAGAAGTCACGTGCAGTGGCTACACAGATGATGATTGTAACTTGCAGATGTAGGTGAAAATCAGTGTTCTGTTCTAATGATCTTTACAGCCTTTTGAAGAAAACAGCTGGAATAATGTAAAGTTTCTACAGCAGAAAGCTCCTACAACCTATGTAGCCTGGTCTCCTTTTTCTCTTAGCGAGTGGATGGGCAAATAAGTAAATTTCAAGAAAGAAGTGTCACAGTGCTAATATATTATTGCTGATAATGCACAGTAATGAGTTAAAAAAGCATTTGAATAATGATTCATAATTTTGTTTCAAATTACCTAAAAGCAGAGCAAAGCAAAAGGAATTAAAAGTAGTATGGAGAGGAATAAGAGGACGTCTTTAGTTTGCAGAGTGGGAGTTAGGTGTGCAAGGTATTCTGGAAGTGTCTTCTGAGATGTTGAGTTCTCTCTTCAGTTGAATATGTAACCAGTAACAGACTCTGCCTTTTCCCATTCCCTGTTCTCCCCTGGGTATTGTTAGCAATTGGAGATGAAGGCCTTTAATCGTGTCTACATGGAGACACCAGAGCAAATCACTTGAAGTGTCGAGTCAGGGTGTGTATGTTAGAGTATGTTAAACTTGTGTGTGAGTGCTCTGTTGAATACAGAATAGCCTTATCTATTTAACTTGAATCCATCAAAGGTCATTTAATGTTCTCATCTGGTGGAGATCATAATTCAGAATGTAAGTTAAATTACACTGATCTATCTGTGTATGACTGAGAGGCTCTTGACGCAGATGTTTACCATGCTGTAACTTCAGTGTTTTATACTACTTCATTTATCTCAACTTTCCTCCGTGTTGCTTGTTATTGATCAGTTTTCATGATGCTGCTACCATTTAGAGGTATCTTAAATGGGCCTAGTTGCAAACTTTCAAGTGGATGTAATTTACACAGAAAGTGGCAGTTCATTGAAATTGCTAAGTTTCACTGCAAATATTTTAGACCTGACAGATTTTGACCCAAATCAAAATAAGATAGAGCCTCTCTCTGATTCCTGGTAAGCTTGTTTTGGCCAGAAGCCTGGTGTTTTCATGGACCTTGTCATAGAGACAAACTGCCAAGGATTCCACCTTGTGACCAGGGGTGCTGTGTTTCTAGGAACATGTGGTTTCATTGGACAGCCTGCAAGAGAAGTCTGCTGCAAAGTCAGGGGCTGAAGAAATCTCTCATGGATTTGCCTCATATTTGGGGACCTGCAGTAATCCTCTGTATCTGTCTTTTGAAGCTGTCAGTCTTTTAAATGTTAAAACTAAGAAAAAAAAAGTTCTATTTGACAGTTTTAAAACTGAAGCCTTCAGCTGGTGGGAAATTTGGAGTTTTATGGGGTTTGTCTGCTTTGAGAGCCCAGAAACTGTCTGGTTCTAGTTGGAGCTGTGTTTTATCATGCTTTTGTGGGTGCCAATTAATATCTCTCTTCCCCTTTCTTTTCAATCTGAAGTTCATCTAATAGAGTACCTCAGGAGAACCCAAACCTCTGTTGCCTAAAGTCTTTAATTTCCCCCTTTTCATGTCAGCCTTTACCACAGAGGTTTGCAAGTTGCAGTTTCCTGTGTTTTGCATAGGAAGACTTACATACAGGAAAGAATATCCTGAAGCTTCTATATTCCAAAATATTAAAATGAGTAGTGAAGCATATATTCTTCAGGGATCTGAGAAAGAAGGGAGCTGAACTTGCCTCCCAGAAGGAGCTGTGCTACAGAGAAGAGGAACTGTCCAGTTGAAGTAGTTGCAGGTGCAGTGTGCATAGCTGGACATTCTTTTGTAAGTGACTCTTACAAAATCAAGACTTTTCCTGGACATTTCTCTTGAGTCTCTCTCTCTCTCTCTCTCTTTTTATTTTTTAATTAAATATTATATTTTATGAGATAATTCAAGCATTATTGTATTCCCTCTGTAAAAAAAAAATCTTCTGAACTTTCAGTTGGTCAAGACGATAACTGCCACACTAAAAGCTGTGAAGGAAAACTCGAGAGCCACTCTGAATTCAATACATTGGAATTCTTTTATGGTTGAAGACACTGAAAGTACACTTGCGTGTCTGAAAAAACAAGAGGCACTGTTGTGCTATATTATCTGTCCCACATTTAGCTCATTGTTCCAAGATGTTTGCATGCTTATTAGGATTATGGCCACTGCAGTAGAGGCAGATAAATTTTAGCACCTTAAGAATCTCTTTTATGATTGTACAGAGTTCTTGACCTATTCCCAGAGTCAACAAGTTGATTTGCTTTTGAAATGGAAAAGTTTTGTTGCAGAGTTACAACATTCTCAAGATGTAACTTTCTTAGTGTACATGGTATAGCAGACATTAGAGAGAAAATATGTAGCAAGTCATCTTCCCCACACTTTGAGTCTCCTGTTTGGGTAAGTTGAAGAGTCAAATTCTTATGGATGCTAAGGATTGTCTCTTTTCACAGTGTAAAAGTGTCAAAAGAATATTTTTTCCTGCCTCTGACCTTGATGTGTAAGATGTACTGTAGTACCCTTGTGTACTTGAGATGTTCTCAGGTATCCCTGACACCTACAAAAAGCCAAATGCTGTGTGCAGCTGGTTCTGTTATCTGCCAGTCTCCCACATAGTTTTGGTAGTTCTCCTGTTGCTCCTGTGGCCATCTAGACATCTCTCTCACTCTTTTTTTTCCCCTTGGTAGTCCTTTAGGGTACAGACATTTCAGAGATGCATCTGTAATGTCTAAGTGGCTTCCTCTTCTTTCTTTTTCCCTTCCACCTCAATCAAGAAATTCCAGATGGAAGCTCTTTGATGTTAGTAACAGCTGCACAGCAGATAATTTTTTTGCATCCTTAGAACTGTAATATTTGTAACTCCATATAGGTAGCTATGAAATACATTTCCATTAAGGATCTTCTGGTCTTTTAAGCTTCCTCAAGGCTCTTCTAGTCTTTCTTGATGCAGCATTTTGCCCTATTTTCTGTTCCTGGTTAGAAATAGCTTCTTTCAACATAAAGAAGTTAAGATATTCTGTTGTAAATTTGATTTTTAGGAAGCCTGAATATTTTAGAGTCCTGTGTTGTGATTCAAAAATTGTGCTCCCTTCTTTCATCTCTAGGATTTATAATAAGGTGTCAGCAATGATCTAGTCCATCTGGGAGCTTGCATCAATGCTTGGGAGAGCCATATGTGTCTGCCTCAAACAAGGCTATAGAAAAGTGTTCCACTAGCAACCAAGATGTCATCCATCTGCTAGACAATCCTGTAGCTAGTTAGCTTAATGACGTATTTATTTGACTCGATGTTTCTGCAGAGCAGAATTCAGCTTTCCTCCCTGCTCAAATTAATACCAAAACCTCCCTGCTCAGGAGGAGAAAAGCCTGCCTGCTCTGGAGAACGTCAGGAAGCCTGTGGCTCCGTGGGTTTGATCTGTTTATCTGCCTGGGGATGCTGCAGTGCTGAATTCCGAGTGAGATTCCGAGTGATTCCGCTCTGGGAGGCAGCTCCAGCCTCCCTGACCGAGCAGCCCGGGCAGGGCTGGGGGCCTGAGGGAATCCTGGAGCAGACACAAGGCCTGGGTGACCTGAGCTGCATGGGGAAATCCAATCATGCTGCTGCTGCTTTAGGGTGTTATTTTAGCACATGGGGCTGGCTGTGGGAGGATTTCTTCCTGCTGTGGGCAGAGCTGGAATTGTCACAGTGAACATTTCACCCGGCTACATGCAATAAACCGCAATAAACCGAGTGATTGTTGCACTGGGCGACTTGTGTGGAAGTGCTTGTTTGGGACTAAGGGCTTCAGAGTCTTCCACATACATATATTCCACATACATGTATTTGTAATGTCAGATGGCCCTGCAGAAAGTCAGAGCTCCAAGAATTGTGCTGGGAAGACCAGCTCTGTAAACTTCAGAAACTCCACATTCATACTGAGGTAAAATTGGGGCTGTCTGTCATTGATTTCTTAACTTTCCAGTCACTCTATCCCACTGTTTTGGTCTTTTTTGTAGTCCAAAGAGGCCAAATCACTCTTGTTGCAAATTCTAGCTTGATCTAATTTCTAATCTGTCTGTGAGTCAGACTTAAGTTGAGAAGGGGACAAAACAACAGGAGAAATACAAATTTAGATGAAAATGTTTTGTGTTAATGGCAATTATATTAATCTATGTTGAGGCAATCTAGTGAATTTAATGTGGAAAAATACAGATGTATATTCAGATCCCTGTACAATTAGATCCAGCAGATCTTCATCCATGTCTTGCAAGGAAGTTTATAAGCAGCTTCACATGGATTTCAGTGGATTCAATGGATTGAAGCCAACATAGGGCTGTCTACTGAGATTGGTAAATTTTACCTGACAGATGCTGTTTAAAGTAGCAGACAGGTATACAAGTACTTAGTGAACTTCAAGGAAAAAATAATCAGTAGTCAGTGCCAGTCCTAAATACAGGTGAGAAACAGATCATAAGTAAGGCACAGAAAAAAATGTGCTTTCTTGCACACTAGAGGTCTCTTGGAATTTTTTTTTTTTTTTTTTTTTTTTTTTTTTTTGGGGGTGTGTGTGTGTGAGCACATTAGCAGTTCTAAGCTGAAAAAGTAGGTGAAAGTGAAATCAGGACAATTCCATGGAGGAGTGTAGAGATTGAAGGGGTGAACTGTACTCACTTTTGCTTCATCCTCTAATGATACAAAGAGAATTGTAGAATAATTCAGGTCAGAAGGAACCTTCTGGAGTTCTAATCCAGTGTGCAGTAACAGGACTAAGGCTTTTCTGAAGAATTACTTTTGAATCTAGAAATTGTTATTTAGATTTTAAATAGATCTTAAATCTGTAGATCGAAACTCAGTGTTTTTTCATATGTTTTGAACTGCTTCTGTTTAGGCAGAAGTGCAGAAAAGGTCAAGTGGAAGGAAAAAAAGTGTGAGAAAAGAGAATCTTACTTCTAAAGATGCTACGTAAGTGCCAAAACCAGCAAAGTTGACACAACTCTAGCTGTAGATGGGAGGGAGGGACCATGTTAAGAGTATCTGAAAACTGTTGCATGTGTTTTAACTAAGTAACACTTTTATTTCCTTGAGATGTTCTAAATCATTAAAGAATGTTGTAGTTTCCCTTCTGAGAAGGGAAACAGCTGACAACTCTTCACTGACATAAGCTTACGTATACTTATTTGTATTTCTTTTGTCACAGGGCTACTATCCATTGTTAAATAAGATAAAAATGTCTTTCCATATCACCTTATGAAAACATAGAAGTCCTCTCAGAGGACTTCTGATTGGTTGGAGTAACTTTAATCAAACCTTTGGAGAAAAGGGGTATCTACATCTTGTTGTAAAGCTTACAGGATCAAAACTTGATTAAAACAGAATGAAAAAAAGCATTTTTGTAGTTTTCCACAGAAATTGCATTTGCATTGGATTGATGCATTCTTTAGTCTTGTATGATACCGTGCCTAATAAAATATAAAAAAGAATTAGAAGTCATAAAGCTATGAAGTTTTATAAATTTCTGCCTTTAAAAGTGCCTGCTTCAGTTTTTATTTTATTATTGTTGTAATCAAAGGGAAGTATTTCTGTTTTGATGCATTGGATTTTCTGATGGAAAACAGATCTGCAGGAGTATTTCTAACAAGAACTGATTACTTCTTGTTTGGGAAGAATTTCTTTACTTTGTCTTAGTTACATTTATTTGTTTGGGTGTGAATTTTTAAAGTGCTTTAACTTTCTTTGCATTTCCACTGCAAATCTGGAACTTGATTAGGGATATTACTAAAATTCAGTTGATTTGAAGCTTCATTTTGTTTCATTGCTTCATTCCTCTTTGTATTTGTTTTACCATGTAAGAGAATATATTAATGTATAGAAATCATGGGGCATCTTCCTGATTTATCTTGTGTGTTGGATATGTTTTGTCTGACTCTATAATCAGAAATATTCATCTTCTTTTCTTAGTTTCTGACATGTGCAGATACTTATATGTGCAAGACCTTAACTATTATTTTTGTGTCTCCTGCTCCTGATTTCCCAGTTCTGTTTACCTGCTGCTAATCCTGTGTAGCTTAATGGAAGAAGATATATACAAAATAATTTTGAACCCACTTTATGTTTCTATTCACTTGGAATTTCTGAGACTCACAGAAAACCAAACGAGGTTTTGCTTCTGAAGGGCAAAGCACTGGCTGTGTCAGGTCTTTGTCCTGTTAGCCAAATGTTTTCCTTCTTCCAGCACTTCATATAGGTGGATGAGTAGGTTTTCCTTGTTGTTAAATATTCTTGTCCAGTGACACAGAAGTGCTGTATTTCAAAAGAAGATTATGTGCCTGACAGCTATGGAAGTAATTAGCATAAAATTGGACTGTCTTATCCAATTTAGTTTATGTATACTAAGGTAGTGTTTTAAGACATAATGATAAAAAAGGGAATGTAGAATGGTGGTACATCTTTCTGGAATAATTTCTGGAATGCCTGTTGCTTGGCTCTCACAGTGGTAGAATTTTGAGTCCTATCTTTATATTTGGATACTCAGAATAAGGAGTAAAAAAGGGATCTACATAGATATTTGGAAGTCCTTATGCTGAGTGGTTTCTGTTTGGTACTGTTTTGTGGTATAGCCTTTATGCTACTTAAATTAAAAAAAAAGGCTCAGAAAATAAATGGGAAAGACTGACTTTGAGTTTTGCCTGGAAAGTTTCTTTGGTGAGCTTGAGCATGTGACAGGCCTGAATGCTGTCAAATCCAAGCTGAAATGAGCCCCTGCTCATTTCAACTTGGATCAGCTGGGACTAAACCTGGAACACACAATTAAGGATGGACACAATGTCTAACTTCAGTAAGTAGTGAGTTCTCACATCAAAGTCTGACCTACTAGACATGGTAGATGATACCAAAACACTGACTTTAATTTCAAGTACTTGCTATTTATTGCTGAAGCAATTAGCCACCTTTTACATTTCATTTTAGCTGTCTGATTGCTGGCACAGTATAACTTTTTTGTTCAAGGTTTTTAATATCAAAGCAAATTACATACTACAGTGTGCATTTGTTTTGTGAACATCACTTTTACAGTCAAAACCTTATGTGCTGCTGGATAAACAAGTCATGTTTTAATTAGGTATGTCTGTGTTCACCAAAACTGTGTCAGAATGTAAAACCATCAGATTAGAGTTTGATTAAAGGAGAATGAATACCCTTGTGCAGTCTCCTCTGTACTGGTTTTGTAGCTATGCTGTGAACTCTGTATTCCCTTTGTAGTGTCAAACAGTCCTGCAAAGAGCTGGCCATTAAATATTTTTTTGCATTTTTTGTAATTAAGAATAATTGTTGAGCAGTTATTCATGATGATACCTGCCTGAAAACGTAATTTTGTCTGTTAACCTTAAATAAATAAGTTATGCATTTTATTCATGTTTTCCATCTTCATTTTAGAGAGACTGTAAAAGGTAAATGGTACAAATACAATATCCCATATAATTGAAAATTACTGATAAAATGGGGTAGCGAAATATGGATAATGCAGAACCCTAAATATGATACATATAATTATGTTAATTAGCATATAAAAAAGTTGAAGTAAAAGTTCATAGATATTTAAAATCCACTATGAACTGTGGCAAGGACTTAAAAAAAAACCCAACAAACAACCCAACCTGAATTATATATTTCAGAGGCTTCTAATAATTTTACAAAAAAAAAAATTACTTGCTGTTTTTTTTTGCATGAGCGGCTGTTAGATTCATGCTATCTCAAAAGTTTAAGGAAGGAATAAGACTCCATTTCCTGTCTCTTATTATTTAATTAAACTGGCTGGTGGTCATGGTTTAACCTCAAAAAGCCCCTTGCTCACTCCCCCACCACTGGGACTGGGGAGAGAATCAGAAGGGTAAAAGCTGAAGAACTCATGGGTTGAAATCACGAAAGTTTAATAGGGAAAATGAAAGCTGTCCATACAAGCAAAGCAAAACCCGGAATGATTTCACTGCTTCCTCAGCCCCCTCCAGCACAGCAGGACCCCCTCATGTCTGTTGGTGACTAGGCAAGACAAACACCATCACTGCAAATATCCTTCCCCCTTTTTCCCCCACTTTCTATATGGAGCATGGAATATGGGTTGGAATATCCCTTTGGTCGGTTTGGGTCACCAGTCCCAGCTGTGTCTCCTCCCAACCTCCCAAGCACCCCCAGTTTTCTCACCAGCCTGGCAGTACAAAGAGCAGAAATGGCCTTGGCTCTGTGTCAGCCCTGCTCAGCAATAACAAAAACATCTCTGTATGATCAACCCTGTGTTCAACACAAATCAAAACCACAGCCAGTCACTGTGAAGAAAATTAACTCTACCCCAGCCAAAACCTGGTCTTGACTATCATCTGTCATCCAGAACCACCAAGATGACTTCTAGATCTTCTTGTCACTGTTGGTCAGACTATTTCTCAATCCATTTCTATGAACTTCAGGAATCTTAGCTTAGTAAGAGTTTCCTGGGTGCCAGGTCTGAATTTCACTTTGTTAATAAATAGCCTTCTTGAGTAGGTAAGTTATGGGCTCTGTATGGGCTGGAGGTTTTATGTCCTGCTCCTACTGCAAGAAATTTTGCCATGATGGCAGAAAAGTGGCAAACTTGCCACTTGTTTGCCACCAACTTTGCTGCCATTTTCATTAAAAATTGCAGATGGGTTCAGACATGAATTTTTAACAGGCAATGCTTATTTCACTGCAAGAGAATGGTTTGGTCCTGTGGTTTGAATTCTGCATTAAAAAAAGAACAAAAAATTCTCCAGTGGCCTCTTCCTATTCCTAACTCCAGGTTAAGAGTTGTCAAGAAAACAGGGAGAGTAGAAGAGATGGAAATATGATTATCAACAAATACACAGGAAAGGGTTTTCCCTGATCAGTACTTTTATGTATTTTATATTAATTTTTTATAAAACATGATTTTCCTCCCTTCCCAGTTCTTTCTAGCTTACCAGATGACTGAGGTTAAATTAAGTACTTCCCAGCTATGATTTTCAGGAAAGCAAATTTACTGGTACTAACTGTGCAGGAGCCCTGTGCTGATATTGATGGCTGGCTGTGTTCATTGGCAAGAGAACGGTTCTCAAGTGAGATTATAACCAAGAAAACGTGTTGACTACTCTCAATACGGATTCTCCTTTTATACCCAAGTCTGTGTTTGTAACTGAAAGTGTGGGATATATTCAAATTTGAACTTCTGTTCGTGTCTGTGAGGGGGAAAATGTCCTTATGTTTTAAGTGACTGCATATTGTGTCTGTGCAAATATAGGTCCTCTTGGTATGAGGAGAGCTATTGAACACATCGAGATTTGTGCTGTACAAAGCTTTAGGAATACTCATCTCCGTAGTTTAGGATCTGAGGTGTGTGTAAGAAAAAAAAACTGCTTTAAATTAAGGTTAGTAGAAGGATTCCAGCATATAGGTAATATTTTGATTGTGGCTATTTGAAAGGGAAATGTTAGCAGTGTAATTTTAGCAGTGCTCACAGACCTTGTTGATTTTCTTATATGTTATGCCAGATACAAAACAAGCTGATTAACTTTTCAGAACGAAAAAAAATCTCTTCTAAAACCGGGATCACAGCGATGTGTCACATGACAATATTGTTTATTGCTCAGACTTAGGAATTGGTATACCCTGAGCAACCTGAGAACCTTGGTTTATTGTTAGGTATCAAAAACAATGCAATGTCCAATGTTGAAATGCTGAGTTTTTGTATGATGTTTACAGTGTATTATCAAAGATATTGAAAGAAGCAATGACCATTAACACCACCAAAAAAAAAATATCGTGTAAGTCTTAATATGAAATGATAATTAAGAACAACAACAACCCAGGTGACTGTACCCTTCCTTATGATGTGTAGGTTTCAACCTGTGGTTGGAAGTAAATATAGAAATCTAAAGGAAAAGAAACATTTCTGAGTAGATTATCACTGGCCCAGTTTAATACAAAGACATGATTGGTTCAGAAATTAGAGAGGTTACTTTTCCATATGTTGGAAATAACCTGTGCCATAAAAATAAAAGCATAGTGCCTAAAAAAGAAAGGTCAGAAGATTTAAATCTGGCAAAGGAGTGTCTGATGCCTTCACTGAGCTGAGGAGCTGTTCCAACTTAGGTATGGAGGCAACAGCACTCTCACCTCCCAGGAAATGCTAATTTGAAAAAGTGCCTGTTGTCCAAGAGGACTGTTTTCTGATTTTCCAGACAACTTTCCCACGTATCCATCAGGATGACACACTGAGGAGGTTATTTGTATATTGATGTTCTGTTCTTCCTTTCTCTCCTTGCCTTTCCACTGAGTTTTCCTGCCTATGAGCTGTTCTGGTTCCTTGCAAACTGAGTTAACAGGAGCTAATATTGATACTTTCAGGTAGTGTATTCCCAGCTGTTCTTGCAACAAAATAAATGTTCTGACTGAGTACTGCAAGTATTTTTGAAGCATCCCATGAGAGGGCAAGGATTGCTTCTGAGGTTGGGATGAGGGTACAGTTGCTTTCTCTTAAGTTAAATCAAGTGTATATTTAGAGAGACAAGGAGATAAAAGGCAGGAGATGACTGCGTAGGGGAGCTGTGTGTGCATGGAGACATACATTATATATAAAGAAAAAAATTAGTCACGTGCATCTTTAAAGTGAGGAGACTAATGCTAGCTGACTCTCAGTCCTTTAGAATATTCTGTGCACAGCTGCCCTTGAGTATCCTTCCCTCTGTCCTTTTCCCCTGTGCTGAATGAAAAAAAAAAATGGGTGGAAAAAAATGCTTTGGGAAGATGATTCTGCTGTTGTCTCAACCTATGGCTCATGTAAAGCTGAAGGTGAGTAGTAAGAGGGGTCACATTGCACCTGCTTGCCAAGGGGTTGTGTGTTGTTTTGTCTGGTACACGCAGTCACACACTGAAGAGTCCAGTCTGGGACTTTTAGGAGGGTGTCACGTTGTTTCATCATGTTGGTCTGCTGTGTCTGTTTGTTGTTTTATTTCTCTTGATACAAAATACTTATTGTGAGGGGAAAAAATAAAGTATAAGGAAAATAGATGTGATCCTAAGGTACTTGGTTTTACAGAGACTAAACTGCATATTGGTAGGGTTTCCCAGTGGTGACTTGTGGGCATACAGGAACATTCTGAGTTAGAGATTTTGGGGTGTAGCTTATGTTGAAATATGTTTATTGCTATCATGCTTACATGTCATAGTAAAAAATAAAAGAATTTTAAGTGTCTAATCACATTCTTTCTTGATATCAGGCTTGACCTAATTTTGAGAGCATGTTCCTTTCTCCCCCACATTTCTGCAATGGAATATGTTCAGTACCTAACTGCTGTGTTCCTTTGACTGTCAATTCTTGGATAACAGGATTTCATTGCATTATGATGTTTTTTTGGGGTGTTTTTTGCTCTATCCTCAGATAGCTCTGATACCTTAAGTCCAGTTTTTCTCTATTGAAACATGTACTTTCATCAGTTATGTTTCTCACACCATACTCTGCTTTGGAGTGGCCATTGTAGTAATGCACTGCACAAAAGCCCAGCAGGGCAGTAGATCTTGTGTGGGGTAGATTGCTCCTTGAATCCTTCTGTTTCTACTGGGTGGATCATTCAGAAACATCCAGTCTCCTGTGTTTGATTGCCATTGTTCTGGAGGCTGCCTGGCCTTACCCTCAGGAGATATTCTTATTTACTGGCTATAGACATGACCAATCTGGTGACCTATTGATATAGACTCTTAAATTTTGCTGACAGTTCAAGCATTTTGTAGAAGTGGAAACTGTTGTCTTGACAACTAAGCTCCACCTAATAATAGATAACTAAAGAATCCAAAAGTCCAAATATATAATAATTCTCACAAAATTCAAACTTATTTCTGAGTTTGAGAGCTGACCTCAAACAGAAATATATTTGTTTTAGATCTGTGGCAGGAGAAGTTCAGGCTTCACCATGGCACAACAGTTTTATAGTAGGCTTCATCTGTATCTCTTTCAGATGCTATTTTTTTCTGTGATAAAACATGTTTTTTTGTGCTAGTTTGCTGCAAAGATGACTCTTTATTTGCAATGTAACATGTGACAACAATAAGATATATATAACTATATAATAAGATATATAACTTTCATTATACAGAATATTAGGTTTTTATCTCTATTTTTTCTGCAGAAGTGCCAGATCACTCATCAGCATTTCTGCTGTGCTAATAATGCCTCTTACCAGAGCAGGGTGGAATAGACCTTGAAACATGGAACTCAATTCTGATCCTCATTCTGAAGAGGAACAGCAGTTCTGGCTCAGCATTAAGTTTTTCCTCTGCATATAGGGTGCTTTAGAGGAGGTAGCATAAAGAATTTGTAGCAGAAGTTGTGTGTAAATGTCACGTTCAGTTAAGGCACAAAAACCCAGGAGGCTCTTTGGTTACCTGCAGAATTTTTCTGGAGTGGAGAGAAGGAACTGTTACACAGCATGAAAGACATCCTCTGTGGGCTGCATTTTGGAGTGGAGTGGGAGTTAGTGTAAATTAGTTTGGACAAGCTCACTTTTTCTGGTTCCATCTGGTTTTAAAGGAAGATTTAACAGTGAGATCTATTTTTTTAACTATTTGTGAAAGAATGGACATTGTATTTAAAGTCACATATGCAGGAAACATCACTATTCTGCTGAAACTGTGAAAGATGAGCTCTGAGAGTCCCTTTTATTGCAAAATGCCTTTGTTCAGAAAGACATCATTCATCTGCCATGTAACACTGGAGGTGATTGGGCAGTGGTGTGACACTGCTGCTGTTCATCTCAGACTGGCAGCCCCCACTTGCTGTGTGTCCGTGTTTGCTGAAGAGCTGATTGAAAGCTTGGATGTAATGTGATAAACCCTCTTTTTGTGTGTGTTCTTTTGAACCTGCAATAGAAGACTCTTCTGCAAAACTACTGTTGTCCAGAGAAGTAGTCCAAAAGCATATTAGTGCAGTGTTCTAATCTACAGCAATGTGAGTAATCCCTAGAAATTATTTTGCATAAATTTGCAGAGGCAGGAGTTAGTTTGGGGATGTTAAATTCATGGTAGAAAGGTAACAGATTTTCTTGTATTTTCTTGAAATATCTGTCTTAAATCTGGAGATGTTATGGAGAGGAAGGCAGTAGTCAAGACCATGAAGCTGATGGTAAGAGGTGGAGGTTTTGAGTTGCCATTCTTTTATTTCTGGAGGACAACCGTAATGTTATTTATTTCTCCCCTGCAAAAGATTTGAAATGAACCAGGAAAGAAGATTTGAATGGTTGCTTTCCCTTTTGTTTGAACAGATGTAAAAGCATGCATTCAACAAGAGGAACAAGTTAGTCTCTTGAATTGAATTTCTCCTCTTTCATTTTTGTAGATCACTCTTTGGGCTGTCATGATGCATAAGACCTTTGTGCTTTAATAAAAACAACCAGGTTGTGTGGAAAAAGAACTTGAGTCTTCTGGTTATGCTTAGTACTTTACTTTCTGTGCCCTTAGGACTGGTATCAATTAGTTTGAGAGAATACTTTCTAAATAAAATGTGTCTATAATATTTACCCACACAAAACACTTTCTAGTGATCTTCAGGAGGAAAAAAGTGCAAAAAGTAAAATGCTATTGAATAAAAATTAGTATAATATGCTTAAATTATAAAAGACCGAGTATCCATAGATGAGGTTTTCAGTTAATTAAGACTATTTCAGTTGTTTGTAGCTTTCTCAAGTAGGAGCTGGAAATTGGACTGGAAATTTTCCATGCTGGTTATCTGCTTTGGACTGGTTATTTGGTCTGGAAGGCTTTTCAGATGCAGTGAACCAGCTGGAAGTATTTCTGAGCAGGAATTTAGGAAAGAAGATGATCACTGCTGTCTCAGTGGTGAGGTCTCACCCATTCACGACTGTCTTGGAGGCAAGAGTTGACATGTGGTGGTTGAGCATCGCTGGGGCTGTGCCAGGACAGATGTTGCAGTGCTGCACTTCAAAGTGGGTTACTGAAAGGGTCTGGATTTAGACTAAACCTCCCAGTGGGAATAGGAAGGGAGTTACTGCTGATGCAGATCCTTCCAGCCATGCAATTTGACTGCAGCCCTGCAAGTGGAGGCACGATTGGAGTGTGGGAGGAAGAGGAATGGTCAGCAGTCTATGGGCTGGAAGTGGAGGGGCCTGCTGTGGTGGGAATCTCTCAAACAAGCTCTGCTGCTGAAGCCAGTCTTTGATCCAGCAGGACTATCACAGTATGTTTCACTTGGAAGCCTCTTGTTTAAGAGAATGAGCTGTACTTAAAGGATGGTTTCTGGAGGAGCACCTATGTGTGTGTTCTGTGATCTCAATCTGCCCCACATGTATGCGAGCACAGAGCTCTCAGTTGTTTGGGGAAAACGTCCCTCCAAGGGTCCTAGGTCCTGTCTGCATGTAAAAAGCCTGCAGGAGGTAGCAAGAGGAATTTATAAGAAAAAATAACAATAAAAACCCCTATTTAGAAACAAGGAGCCTTTATAGATTACCCACTATGGGACCAGTTCTATAAAAATGGTTGTTTAATAGTGTCAACAATTGCAAGTACCTGGGTTTGGGAGTAAGTTGAGGGAAGAGTGATGTGAAGAATAACTATGGAAAAATAATTTTCCCTGCCATGCTGCCTGACAGCAATGGATGGCATTTTTTTATTACTGGCTTAAAATAGATGTAAGTACATCCCCTTTTGTTTGAGCTGTTCAATAAAATGCTGGTCAGTGAGTTCAGTGAGGCCAGTCTTCCATGTAAGGTACGTGGGATGCAGCTGAAAAGATACATAGTTTCTAACTCTTGTTCCCATGCTATTTGTCAACTTTATGCTGCAGGGAACTGTGGTTTGCCAGTGCCTGTGGTTTTCAGACTTGCTGAATCCAGAAACACTTGGATTTCTGCTGTTAAACAAAGAAATGGCTAGGCTAGAAGAATTATTTCACTTCAAGTCATCAGGATAAATGCAGAAAGAAACATTGCTGGAGAGTTAGACCAAGAAAGAAAAAATGCAAACATGTTGCTGTAAAGTTATCCAGTAACCTGCGTGATTACTCCCAGTAAATAACAAGAACACATGCTGTCATACAAGAAGGGGAAATGGATCTGGAATGGCTGGTTAAAGCAGACTTCTGTGCATTTTTCACATGAAGGTAATAAATAATTTGTCTTTATTCATGCGTTTATTAAGGGTGGCCCATCAAAATGTCAATAAACATTGTTAGGAATGTAGAGGATCCACGAGGTTTTGGATGGATCAGATCCAGGGGTGTGTCTCCATCTTCTGTGATTGTAACACAGGGAGAAGGAATACTCAAGTACAAACAGAAGGTTCCACAGTGTCTTTTGGCTACTGACTTAAAATACAGTCTCATGTTGAGTTTGTGACTTTTTGATATGAATGCAAATGCAGGGAGGAACTGACTGTCCCTGAGTTTCCTTGGAAAGTGCAAGCCCACCCTGCAGCTCAGGTTTGCAGCAGCCACCACTCTGTAAAGGTGGCTTGTTCAGATTTGTGCAGCTCAGCTTTTTGTCCTTAGTCATACTCAGTCATGTGCTGGTCGCCTCAAATTTATTTTTTCTAAATGACAGTAAACTAATTTTTAAGTATTAAAACTATGTCTGCTGTAATGCAGCCCATACCATTTTCTTAGCCCTCTGACATGTAATTGGTATTTCCATTAAAAGTTGTTCTCCTGTGCATTCTGGTTATTTATTCAGCTGCATTCCTATGCATACCCTAAGTTGGGTAGCCTTTCTCTGGAAGTCTCTGAAGCACCAGGATTCTTGTTCACACTCTGCTTCCCATGATGAGCTGCATAAGGCAACATCTGTGCAGTACAGGGAAAGCCCCCAAAAGAATATGAGTTGTGTCTGCCTCCCTGCTTGTCTTGGCTTGCTTCTCTTCCCCTCCCGTGCTCCAGGTCTGTTGTCCTAGTGCCAGTCTGCACTCTGCTTGTTAGACTGGGTTTTACAGCAGTTTTACAGTCACTCTGCAGTGACTGGCCCATGGCTGGGTGAGAGTTAGGTTCGTTCTGCTGTTGGTAAAACCTGAGCGAGGTGGTGACTCTAGAGAGAGACCATGGAGCTGCTGTGTGTAATGAAGAACTAAAGAGAAGCAGTGGCAGGAAAATGAGCAGAGCAGGGAAGAGATTAGCTGAGAGAATGCTGAATGTTTGAGGTGGATGTGGAGAAACTGATGGATAAACCAGATTCTGAGACAGGAGTGGCAAATGACTGAAAAAGTGTAGATACTGTTAAAAAATATTCAGAAATGAAGGAACCTTGGTTATAGGTGACTTTCACCTGTAGTTATTCACACTCAGCCCAGGCCTGGAAACTCTCACTTGTGTTGGATGTCTTGCTTGGTTCTGGAGTGGATGTTGTAGACTGGGTGTACAAGAGCATTCACCAGAGCGTTTTGTTCCTTCTGCAGTGAAAATGGGGAATTAAATATGAAGTCTGTACTATGGCTGTGGAGGAGCAAATTAAAAAAAAAAAGGTTTGTGTGTGTGGGCGGTATTCTTTGTCCAGCAAATGTTGGGTGTTTGCCAAAAGGAATGCTAAAAGCAGAGCCCTGGTGAGAAGGACCACACTGATGGACATTTCTCCAATAGCGGTGTCCTTGCAGACTGTCCCTCCTTTCCTCTGCTTGTGGCTCTTGTGTCAGTTTAAACAGGAAAGCTGCAGAGCTCTGCTCTGAGGCTTGTCTTTACATTGTTCATTAAGGTACTTTCCTAAAAAATAGGACTGGACTTCTGGACTTTAATTTTGCAGAACTTTAATTGCTCTTTGATTGAATGGCTTTGGTCATTAGTGCAGTTGTAATGGGCTAATGTTCTTTGAGGCTAAAAATGAATGGCTGTGGTGGGAGAACAGCCATCTTTCCCCTGTGTCATCCTGTAGACAGACTGCTACTTCTCTTGTCAGCCTCTGATGTAACTTAATTAATTGTAGTGGAATTACTCCTGATCTATAATTAAGTGAGAAGGAAATTGAACTGGACAGTGTGAGAAGTTCCCTGTGTTGTTGCTGGTGATTTTGAAGAGAAGTGGACAAGTTCACATTTCATTACTGCCAGTCTGTCACCTTGAACATGAAGTCCTTCTAACTAAGCACTGTCTCAGAAAAAAAAGTTATTGGGTATGGTACATAGGTTCAAGGTCACTCTTTCTTTAGCCAGTTGTAAAAGTCGAGTTCCCTTTTTTTTAAAATATTGCTATGGGATCCTCACTTGTTGGAAGGTCATACAAAGACCTGCCTATGACATACCTTGTGTGCCTTCTGCCTTTTGGATTTGCTTTGTCATATGGGGAGACCGTGTCTCATGTGTGGCTGGAGCTGTTATGGGTAACAATCTTCTTTTTACCTGGCTCTCAGCAGATCTTTTGCTACTTAGAAGAAACATTACACCACAAGAACCACCAGTGTGAGGGCTTCCATACCAGTGGAGTAAGGTGGTGATTATATTGACTTTGGGGAGCACAACTATTTCTGGTATCCCTGGTTGGATACATGCTATTTACACAGAAGCAGTGCAGCTCTGGCAGTGGAAACCTCCCGTGCACATTTAAAGTTAATTATAAAGAAGTGACTGGAAAGAAATTACAGAATATCTGCCATTCCTCAGGGCTTTCGTGAAGTTTGTTGTCATCATGAATATGCCAAAGGTAATATTCTTCTGATCGCTCATTTTTCATGGACATTCTCTTTGTTAGATTTACTGTTCTGGTTGGACATCTGGATTAATTTTCCAAGTTATTTTGTAAATCTTAGTTTAGAAGTTTCCTTTTTTGATAATATCAATAAGTTTTAGTACTCTTTTTCCCTAGCTTGAAAAGTGTAATGAAAATATTTTATCTCTGTGAGAAAATAAAGTGTATTTGGACAAAGATTAAATAAAAAGATAACCTTGAGGATATGTGGTATGAGATAGAGCTTGAAGAAAAATAAATACAAATGATCAAGTCTGTTGTGCTTATCCCAAAATACTTGATTTGGTCTGTATGCACTTAGCCTCTTCTCTCTTTTTTTTTTTTTTTTTTTTTTTAAAGCTTTTGGAATAATCAAGTTGCAGCCTAAAACTCTTCTAATACAAAGGAAGTTGAGCTTTAAACTGTTCCTTATCTTCTAACTTCTATTATTTAAAGCAATTTTTAGTGTGATTTTTGGTATAAGAGCTCTTCCTTGACTGAACTGTTTGTCACACTGATCTTTCTGAACAAACTGAATCTAATTTTATTTGATATAAACCTAGAAAGAGTAAATAATTACCTGTACATGCCTTGCATCTCCCAACACTCAGTTCTGGAAACAACAGAAATATTTTGTTGAAAATCCTTTGAAATTTAGGCTTTCTGTTCAAAGATCAGCTGCAAGGGATGCATCCAGGCAGGATGGGAGAACTAGCAGAGGGGCCAGATTGCATGGTCAGTTCAGGATCTCCATCAGTTCTGGTACTCTAATTTTTGGGAAACATAGGATCATTTATAACATCACTGAAGTGAAAATGTGAATTGTTTAAAATATAATAGCAATCTTTTTGAAATTGCAGTTAATTGGAAAACTCTGTGTGTTTATACACATAATAGATGTACTCGACTCTGCTCTTGTGAGACCCCACCTGCAGTACTGGGTTCAGCCTTGGGGTCCCCAGCATAACAGCATGGAGCTGTTGGAGCGAGTCCAGAGCACCATGAGGATGCTCAGAGGGCTGGAGCTCCTCTCTTGTGGAGACAGGCTGAGAGGGCTGGGGCTGTTCCACCTGGAGAAGAGAAGGCTTCAGGAAGGCCTTAGAGCTGCCCTCAGTACTTGAAGGGGACCTGCAAGAGAGCTGGAGCCCTCTCCATTTTGCAAGGGTCTCTAGTGACAGGACAAGGGGGAATGGCTTTCAATGGAAGGAGGGACAGTTTAGATCAGATCTAAGAAAGAAGTTTTTTACTTCTGAGAGTGGTAAAACACTGGCAGAGGTTGCTAAAAGAGGGTAGTGGATGCTCCAGCCCTTAAAACATCTAAGGTCAGGTTGGATGGGATTCTGAATAACCTGATCAGGCTGAAGATGTCCCTGCCCATGGCAGGGGAATGGGACCAGATGACCTCTAAAGGTCCCCTCCAATGCAAGCTACTGTATGAGCCTATGATATATCCTTATATCATAAAAGCTGCTCCTTACTTTTGGCTTGGATAAACACATTTCTGTCAGATTGATGGAAAAATTGTATGTTTAACTGTTCACTAGGTGCAAATTTTAAAATACATTTTCTGATAATCAAGTGTATTTTTGGTAGTGTTTATATGCTGTCACAGAAGTCTATTCCCATATTTTGTGTAGCTGTTATCAAATGTTTGAGATTGATATGCCAGGGAAGGTGGCGAGGGTGCCATAGAGAAAAATAAACTTGTGATGAAGTATCTGTGCCGGGTGGTTAGAATTTCATTTAAACTTGGTAAAATTTGGGAAATGTGCACATCCTGTCTAGTGATGTGGGAGAACAAACAAATAAATTTCCAGTTATCCTTAAGGCAGATCCTCAGCTGTTGTAAACTATCACAAAGCAAATTACGTTAATAGGGATTTGATTATATTTCTCTGACTAGTTGAAAATCAGAGATGCTGCTGTGGTGTCTGTTGGATTTGACCCTTTTTTATTAAGGGATTCTTGTTGTTTAAAAACTGGTAAATGAGTTCCAGATGAGCCTGTCCTCTTTCTGAAGTAGTGATTCTCACTTTACTTCTACCCTTTCTATACCCTATACAGAACTAAAACTTTTCTTCCTGTTGTTTTTCCCATTGGCTCCATCAGCATTCTTTCAGGTCACACTCAGCTGACTTAGTACAGAATTACTGCTCAAGGTCCAAAAAAAGAGAGGAACACTTCTCTGTAGAAGAGAAATAAAGAACAAAATATCAATCTGACAAATTTAGAAAAAGGATGTATTTTATTTGTTATGAAAACATTAGAGGCTATGTATAAATGTGTAACTGTTTTTTTAAGGATACTTAATGTTGTCATTTACATTTTGATTTATTTTTCAAATTTTTATGTCCAGGGAATTTGAGACAGCTTCTACATGGTTAAAATAGTCTAGACTGTAGCTAAGACACCATAGATTAGTACTAACTAAAGATTCAGTTGTGGGTGCTCGTGTAGGTGACCTTATTGTTGTCAGTGCTTTTGGATTGCAAATGGCTAATTTTGACTTCTACTTAATGTCATTTGCCCTTACCTTATTCCTAGAGAATGATGAAATTATAATTTTGAAATATTCTTCTAAACAGTGTTAAATTCAGGAGTTAGAAGAAGCAAAGAGAAGTATTGTATTACAGTAATTCTCAATAAAAATTGATTCGGAACAAAGCCATCCCTAATGGTAAGTGTCGTTTGAAGATGACCTGTGATTACAACCCACAGCTTTGCTGTCATTTAAGCTGGAGGGGACATGTGTTACTGCCTTGCTCAATTGATGAGATTGGATGGATGATTGAATGATGAGACTGCAAGCCAGGTCTTTAGCTTGTCAACTCATGCCTAATTCACAGTGACAGTGTGCATGGAAGGCAAGTGTCTGTATCCTGTCATATTTAAGCTTCTAGTTACAGCCTTCATTCTGTTTAATGCTGTGGTTACTCCAAAACAGACCAGAGAAGGAAAAGATGGCTAGGGACAGAAACTGGCAATTTTTGTATGTGATGCTTGCTTCTTTTTTTTTTTCCCCTCCATTTCCTTATTTCAGTGTTACCATGTAGAAATTACATATTAAGGAAGTGTTATCCATTAGCAGAAATATTTAGCTGTCTGGAAAAACAGTCTGTGTTTTTATAAAATACGTTTTCAGTTCACTGCCTTCATTTGCAGTTTCCAAAGCTTTTTGAATCTGCTATTTTCCCTTTTTCTTGGTATTTTCACATTTCTTCTGTTCTTGCCCCTTCTCCCTCACTTGATTCTCCATGTCATAGATGTTTCTGTCACTGGGAGTTGTGTTGTGTAACATCAACAGTTAAATTATCATAATCAGTCCTAACTACTGACTAAATTGCAAGCAGTTCTGTATACTAAAGCTGCTGAAATCTGTCTAGTAACTTCTGTTTCCTTATTGTATTGTAATGATTTTACCCCTGCTGCTTAGCAGGAGCCTGGTGACAGGAAAAGGAAAGTAGCTGTCTGGACCTGTTTGTTAAATGAACATCAAAATAATGCAAGTTGTTAAATGAACATCAGAAAAAACAAACGTGAAAATGATGTGATAAGAGAAAATAAATAGAACTCTGATCTTCTAGAAGCTGGTATCCTTTTAAGATCTATGGTTTAGATTTTTATAAGATACTGAAAAACTCAGATGTAGTTACCAGTGAATCACTTTTCGTGTTTAGGTGTTTTTAAAAGTGGAGAGCTCTTTTGAGATGAAGCCAGTTATGAGAAGACACTCTATGTACATAAAACTATTTTTTTTCAACCATGTGGCTGATTCCCTCTATTCCTGGTGATTGTGACACCCTCATTGGCACAGGTGACTCTGTTGAGTTGGTTCACTCACTGTCTGTCAGTCAAATGCAGTTACCATTCCCCCAGCAGTCAGTGGCAATGGGTGGTAAGTTTTTCCTGTGATAGCACCTGCTCTGAGGCAAATATTAGAAGACAGTGTAAATGGTGTGCCATTAGCTGAATCTGAGCCCTAACAAGCGGAGCAGGTACTGCCTGTGCAGATGCTGTGTCCGTGTCTCAGAGCAGAGATTGATCCAGGAGCACGCACGGTGCAAAGTGCCCAGCGCAGCCAGCTGGGGACTCGGAGCCCTCGCAGCCTCAGTCTGCCTGTAATTCATTAGGCTGGTCCCACAGTTCTGTTTTGCAGGGTGTGTTATGTAAACCGTGTATATTATTGGTTCTTTAGATTATTTGTGTTTTCTCCAGCTGGATGAGTAAGTATTATGCGGAAGATTTGGGAGCTTGCATAAGCTGCAGAACTTAGAAACGTGGTGAAGTATCGTGACATAGTGGATGGGGTTGTCACAGCACACTGCGCTCTCTGCGCCTGAAACTGCCTTAATGCAGCTACAAAGGGGAAGATTAGGCACAGAATTAGTAAATTCCTTTTATTTTACTTTTTTAGTAGACTGTGTAATTTTTCTTCTCTGTCTCAAAGAGGAGTTCAGCTCTGGGTGCAACTGTAAATAAATGTTCCTTCCTTCCTTGGAGGGTGGAAGTTGCAACGTGTGATGCATGGCAGTCGCCACTAAGTCACATGAGGCATTCTACATGCATGTGTAGAATTACCTATATACTGAATACCATAACCAAAATGATTTGAGACATAAGTAAGTATGAATACACCTTTGATGTTTTAAAGGGATGCATGGAGTCAAATTAGGACACACACTGTCAAAATTTTAGAAATGTGAACAGTTAAAATGATTGTGTTCGCATTCAGCTTGTTTCACTACAGATTAATAAAATGTACAAGTCATGAGATGGTGCTGTGACAGCCTTATTGGAGAAGGTGTCTGGGAGCAGAGTAGGACGAAGCATACAATATATGTGATGTACTATGCAGGATGTTGGTAATATAAGCATATCAAATAATTGAGATAGTATGTCAAGTGTAATGGGAGTACATTTTTTATGTGTTGAGATACAATTGTGTTAAAAATTTGCATAATAGGTGCATGTGGGAAAAATCTAGTGTTACTGCAGACAGTTTGACAAGTATATATATATATTTTTTCCCCCCAATTTTCTTTAAAAATATTTTTGGTTGAGCATTTTGCTTTCTTTGCTTTTGCCTTTTTATTTAGCAATATTTAGTTAGAAATGTACAATGCACATGTGAAATGATTTGTTGTCAGCGTTTCCATCCCTGAATACATTGCCTGGCTCTTGGACATATTCTGAGTTCCTTTTGGTAAAGTTGGTTGGTTTTAGGAGGCGTTCAAAGCACAAACTCCTACACACCTACAGAGAGGACTCTTGAAAGAAAAACTTGCTAAGTCATAGAATCATAAAATAGTTTGGGTTGGAAAGGATCTTGAAGATCACCTAGTTCTGACCCCCCTGCTTTGGGCAGGGATGCCTGTTGCTACACCAGGTTGCTCAAAATCCCATCCAGCCTGGTCAAGACACAGGAGAATGTGATTCTCATCAGGGCTGGCCTCAGTCTATAGAGCTGAGACCATTGTTTCTGAAATAATTTGGGACTTTTTGGGGTGGATTTACCCTGGCTGGATTCCAGGTGCTCACAAAGCTGCTGTACAACTCCCCTCCTTGGCTGGAGAGGGGAGAGAAAATATGATGAAAGGCTCATGGGTTGAGATAAAAGTGATGGAGTGAGATGATTCAGCAACTACCCTCATGGGCAGAACAGACCTGACTTGGGGGAGGTAAGTAATTCATTACCAATCAAATTAGAGAAAGATAATGAGAAATAAAAACTGAATCTTTCACCCTTACCCCTCCCTTCTTCTAGGCTCAACTTCACTCCTGTATTTTCTACCTCCTCCTCCTCCTCAGTGGCACAGGAGAAGATGGAATAGGGGTTGTGATCCATTCAAGGCATGTTGTCTCTGCTGCTCCTTCCTCCTCAGGGAGGACTCCTCCTCACACTCTTCCGTGCCTCCAGTGCAGGCTCCTCTGTCCATGGATTGACAGATCCTGCCAGGAGCCTTCTCCAGAGTGGGCTTCCCACAACTTCCCTTATTCTTTTGGGCATCCACGTGCTCTGAGCTGAGGTTCCTCTATAGATTGCAGGTGGCTCTTGCTCCACTGTGGTCCTCCATGGGCTGCAGGGACACAGCTCCCTCACTGTGGTCTGCACCACAGGCTGCTGGCTTGTCCCAGCTCCTGTGCCTTGAGCACCTCCTGCCCCTCCTTCTTCACTGACCTCGGTGACCTGTGGTCCTTCTCACCATCACTGCTGAGCTTGGCCTTGGCCAGTGGTGGGTCTGACCTGGAGCCAGCTGGCATTGGCTCTGTCAGACACAGGGAAGCTTCTGGCAGCTTCTCAGAGGAACCTCCCCTGTAGCTCCTCTGCTACCAAAATCTTGCCACAGAAACCCAAACAGACCTTAAAAAACATCAGTAGATTTAAGCCTAATTGGGAACAGGATCATAAACTGGTTGGAGAAGAGATTCAGTTTGTGTGTAAAGATACCTTAATTGATATTCTTCATGCCTACTTTAGTAAGGATTAAATAGTTGCCTGTTTGAAAATCAGTAGTGAGTTGATACATTTGTTTTCTGTGCTTGTATAAGACAACACTGGAGTTACTTGTTGCATTATCACTATTCTAAGCAAGCATAATTCACACAGTGTACTTGACAGATCTAGAAAGTTTGAGAATTTTATGTAATCCATCTAGAGTACTGGTATATTTGTGAAGCAGGAGTATTTTTGGCCATCTGTGCATTTCTATCAATGTGCATTTTGTTTGTAGAGCAGTGGGCCAGAAAAAAAGGAATCTCAGAAAATTGATATCCAGAAGTGTCTATTAATTTCCATAATTTTTGGGTGTATAAACCACTCTGCAATTCTGGAGGCATTTATTAGCTGTTTGAAACAATTTGTTATATAAATTTACATTTTGTAAAACAAAACCCATGCTTTGCTTAGTGTGACATCTCTTACAACTCAGAAAACCTAATCTTCCTTCCTGTGAGCTTGTCTACCTGGTTTGGTTTCTAAATGTTAATCTCCAGTGCCTTGGTACCCTTTTAGAAATAACAGACAAGACTTCAAGGTGATAGGCAGTTACAGTCCCTTTTAGCTGACAAATGAATGCATTTCTCCCTGTCCTGTCCACAGAAGATTGCTTTTGCCCATCAGGTTCAGATCTAGTGCTGCAGTGCATTCAGGTGGGCCAGAAGGGTGGTACAAGGATTTGCTTCCCATTTTCTTGGCAGTGACAATGTAAAGCACTGGTTGGACTGGTCAAACCTATTCAGTCAGGACAACCTCTGTCCTGTAGGTCTCTCATGCAGCCTGCTCTTATCCCTCTGTCCGTCCCATCCTGATTCTTTCATACTTCCTTGCAGGGTTCATTTCCTAGCTTAAAAATCAAGTGCTGTGTCTTTTAATCTCTTCAATCTCTTTTCTGTTCTTGTTTCATGGATGATCTTAGCACTATTTTCTACAGATGCAATTAGCCCTGTTGCAGCCTCCCCCTTTGGTCACTTGGCCGCTCACTTTCTGCATTCAAAAGAGTCACCTCCGATCTTCTCTTGCAGAAACCCTGCCACAATTGCTGCAATCCAAGGCTGCCTGAGTTCTTGTTAAGACAATGCATCACAGTTTTAAATTGTGCCCATATATTTGAGGTACAGATATTTTTGTCTGCAACTTAAAGTCTCTAAAGAGTAGTGAAGCAGCTTTCCAAGCAAAGCCAGCAACAAAACTTGACTGGATGATCCTGCTAGATAAAGCAATTGGTCTACCTGCAAAGTCCCACACAAGTTTGAAGGCAAAGGGTATTTCCTGCTTAGTCTCCTACTGAAAATATGAATTTTATAGTGAGGTTGCTTTTTTTGTCACGTATTTGCCAAGATAACACAACTGTTTGACATTTATGTGAAGTATTTAATTAACAAATGTTTTTAGTTGAGAACATTTTAAAATTGCATAGATAGGTTGCAGGTGAAAGCTCTGGTGAGTGAAATGCATTATCAGTTTGCTCTGCAAATCTATTTCTGAAATTCTAAATTTTAAATGTGTTTTAAGGATGAATCAAGAAGGAAGATCCTTTTTGGTTGCCTGGAACAGCCTCCCCATTCTTCTGCACCTGGACTCTTCTCATCATCTTCTTCCTCACTGCTATTTCTTTTTTGGCCCCACTGTTTGAGGGTGGTTTGTTTTTCTCTCAAGTTGTGCTGTAAGTGCTTTGTGGTGTACCCTCTTCTGTTTCTCCATGGCTTCCTACATGTTCTCCATACACTCCTCTCCTTCCTCTGCTGGGGTATTCTCGTGGCAGCTCCCACTCATCACAGCTGCTGCCATTTTCCCCCATGTACTGTGGGGAAAAGCTGGAAGATAGAAGTTTCAGGACTACGCATGGAGCTTGCACATTTTGGTCTCATACATACGACGGATGAGGTTTGAGTTCAAGATCAGAGGCAGGGGCCTCTTGTGCTTGAGGTGAAAGACCAGGGGTTTGTTGCGTGCAGAACAGTGCATCCCACGTGGACTGGCCCCTGGGGTCAACTCTCATGCCCAGCTGGCTGCCCTGGAGCCTGTGGTGGAGTTGTGGATGCCAGGGTCCTTTTATTGTGCTTTGGGGAATAATGGGCCTGGTCACTGGTGATGGAGGGCACTGGCCAGCACATCTGGCACTCATTCTGAAAGAGCCATTGTAGGGGCACGGACGCGGGCTTGCCTTGGTTGTACTGCGTCTGTATTGTGGTCTGATGTGTGGAATGACCCAGTGCAACTGCTGTTTTGGCATGTGTAGAGCACAGGATGGAAAGTTCTGCTTCCCAGGGAGGCAGATATGTGCGTTCTAGGTTGTGTGGAAGTCTCAGTCCTTGCGGAGAGAGGAGGGCCCTGGAGATCTTGGAGCCCTAGTCCAACTTGCAGTTCCTCTCTACGAGGAAATTCACTTTGTTAAGAAAGGTTTCTCTTACACAGTTTGAGCTTTTCCCTGGCATATGGGTAGGTAGGAAGAGTTTGCCAAATGTGTTATAGTTACATAAAACATGCAACATCTGACGGATACGAAAAGGGTTATAATAAATGATTCCTTTACACTCCCTCTTCAAAAGAGCTAAACAGAATGGCAATACAAAGCCCATCAGATTTTCTTTCCCATTTATAATGTTTTTTGTGTTAGTGTGGAAATTCTCTCAGTGAGCATGGGCTAACAATGGCTAAATCTATTTGAGAACTTTCTGTTAGGCACGTACTGCACTGTTCCAAATTGCAGTGTTCATTCTGGTTTTATTTGCTATTGCTATTAATACCTGTGTATATGTGGAAGGTTATTTCCCAAATCTCATCTCCATTTCCAGACCTGCATCTGCTATGACCTAGAGATATGAGAGGCTGCTTGAAGTTCTTAGATTTTTTTGTCTCCTTTCTCCCCTCTCTGTCATTCCCATGTTTAAAGCTGTACTAGTTTTCTGAAGGATAAACTGAAGTTAAAAAAAGAAGCAGAGTTGTATTTAGGAGCTAGGGATTATTTTGCTTTGCTGGAAATATTTAGCCAAGTTGGTGGTTTGGAAATATTTTCATGAGAACTGCTGAGCTAAAAGTTACCGAGACAAAATTCCATAAAAACAACTGTGAACTCTAGTTTATAACAAAGTCATTGTTGGCAGCCTTCCGTTTAAAAACTTTCCATAGCTGCAAGAAAGACAGACTTATGGATCAAAGTGATCTGAATTTTTTTTGGCAATTAAAAAAGTTAGTATTTGGATTTGAACTCCACTGTGACTAGTTCATTTCCATTCATTTTTTACTCTGTATCTTTAATAAGAATGACACCAAGGAGCAGAGGATAGGAAGAGACACTTTTTTCTATTTAAAATTGGTTCCACAGGATGGAAATTTGGCAACAGACACGGAAACTAAGCAAATCTATTTAGAGAGCTCTCTGCCTCTCTGTATAATGAAACCAACAAAAAAACTCAAATAGAGATTTTAATGATGAAACCACACTTTGTTGAAATTTTCCATTGTGCTGTTTTCTTGGTCTTTTTAGCTTGATGACAACATAGTTATTTGGTATGAGATGTAATGTAAATTGAGGGTGCCAGCACTCACCTTGTGTCTTGTGCTCTTCAGAGCTTCTGGCCACTCTTCACACTAATGAGCCAGGTACAAAGAGTCTGGAATTGGTGATATCAAAGAGGCTGAGGGTGCCACAAATAGTGCTAGGATAAATGTTAGGAGAGAACTTTGATGAGAGGAGCCACTGCAGGTTTCAGACAATCATTCAAGGGCTGGGCTGTGGCTACTGTTAATGCAGGAACACATGGGAGCAAGTGAAATCAGTTTCCTATGGCTAACTCCTACAAATCATAGTTGTATCTTTTCAGAATTCAGGTGCCCTTTGTGGTAGGCTGGTAGGAAACAGCCAGGTTAGGAGGCTGGAAAGATATTATTCCCTGCACCATTAACTTAATGGTCAGCAAAAATGGGCCACTAGGGGGATGAATATTAATAAATTAATCTAGTAAAGAATAGTAGCAATTTGCTTAAGATCAAGGAGAAAACTTGGGGGAAGCTTTAATTTGCTGACTCAAAAAATTTTCTGTTGCTATGCAGTTGCTGGCACTCCCACACAGCTGGCAGACAGCAGAAAAATATTTAATTTAAAAAAAAAAATATTTGCTTTCTTTTTGATCCTCAGGTTAAAAATTATTAGAAGATTTAATAAAGTCTTGTCTTTGTGGAAGAGTTACAAGAGGAGAAATTGCTGTTGTTTTTCTTGTGCTGCTTCTTACTTATGGCTGTATGTAAAGGAAAGAGGTGTTACTTTATATTCCCTGGATATTTGGGTTTAAAATGTGCAAACACTTAGGGGTTTTTTTTTTAATCAAAAGGCAGAAAATGACATTACTTTTTCCCCTACATCTTGTCTGCAAAGATGTAGAATTTGTCAATAACAAGGATACTATCTACTTCATAATGCAGTATTTACAGACGTGTTACCAAGATGAATACAAGCTCTCTGGGAAGAGTCAGTAGAAGATGGGAGGAATAAGGTAGGAATAAGTGGTTCTCAGTCACCAGAGTAATTGGACTGGTTGGTGCATTCAGCCCATAAATTGTACACTGGAAAGGACCTTGTTGATGAAGTGAGAAAGCATGCTGATGATAGTAACTTGCTCATAGTAATAAGGTTGAAGTGGACCATGAAGAACTGGAGGACTGACTGACGTGGCTGAGTAGTGGAAAGGCAGGTAAAATTCAGTGTGAATAAAGTGGTCTACATAGGGAAAAAATAATGGTGAGTTTTGAGCTGTTGCCATGTGTGAGTCAGTTACCAGGTAATGATAAACAGCAGTGTAAAACCAGAGCTCACTACTCTGCACTGATCAGAAAAGCAAATCAAATACTAGGAAATATTAATAAAGGAATAGAGAATTAAAGAGATGGCATCCTTTTTGCCACTTTGTACGTTCATGGCTCACCAGCATCTTGCATCGTGTGCAGTTCAGGTCCCTCAGCTCAGAAACAATATAACAGGATGAGAAAATGTTGGGAAAAGCAGCATTTTAAGAGATATGGAATGGCTTATGTCCATAGGAAACAGGGATTTTTTGTCCTGAGAAGAAGACACATTGGAAGATATTCTTGAGATCTTCAATGTGGTGAGTGGGGAGAGGGTACACAGGTTTAATTGTTCACTGTCTCTGCCAACATGAGTCTTAGAGGAGGCATCAAGTAAATTGTAAGCAAACAGAAGTGGGTCTTCTAAAAACACTGTGCCAAAGAATATTGCATTTATTGAAGTTTTCCATTTATTATTTATAAGTATTTCCATTTATTATTATTCCATTTACATAACCTTATGTAAAGGTTCAAAAAATAGTTTTCCCCTTGTAATTGTATGTGTGATGTAATGGGTAGGTGCACTTTGAAATATTAGTGTCTTCTCTGCTCTTTTGCATTTTTGTGTGTCCCTGTATTTCCCAGAGTGCCTAACTATCACCAGCCTATAAGAAAAAATGAGATACAGTCATTTAGCACAATTCAACGGCCTTCCTAGATATCTAAAATTATTGAAACCTTTTTTTTTATGTGTGGAGAAGTGTTTTTGGGTTTTCTTATTCAAGTGTCTGAGCTTTCTCAATTACTTAATAGGATACAGTACCTTTGCTTGGGTTTTAAAAAGAAGACTAGATTTAGTTTGTAATAAATGTCTCCACCATTCCCTTTGGCCCTAGAAAATAACACACTCGACATGTTTGAGAACTTCAGTTGTGCACATAGGAGAAATACTCTAAATTGTAGAGGTGTGGGTTAGTTGGCAGTCCTGGATTCTCACTAAGGCATTGTGCCTCTTTAGGCACACATGTTATCAGTAAAGAAGGCAAAATTGTCCTTTATACCTGAAACATGGTAGGTTCTTTCCCATAGCTAGCTTCTGAAATGGTCCTTCTTTAAAGTTTGGTGTAATACTGCAGTTGTTCATGCAAAGAAACCAGAGGAATAATGACAATACCAACTGCTTTTATCTGCACCTTCCTGCGTCAGGTAAGCTCAGTTTCCTTCTTCCCAGAGTCACTCAGCTCATAGCAGCAAACATTATATTCATGTTCTAAGTGCATGCACTCACACATCTTTTGTGCAAGTCCCACGTGCTTTATGCCGTCATCCCTCTCCTCCCAGTGCCTGCACTGGATCCTGAACCTTCACTTGAGATGTTCACAGTCATCCTTGGCAGCCTCCCTTGGCAGGGAACCATGGGCTGGCCTCTGCTGCTTGGGCTGTCACATCCTTGCTCCTTGTACTATATCTGTTCTGGGGATTTCCGTTTCCAGGACCAGCTGGAGAGCTTGGGTGTGCATGCATGAGCCTCCCCTGCTCACTGAACCCTGACAAGGGATGGGTGGTTTTACCTATCAGTTCTCCTCACAGCACTAGGAGGCCTTAATTAGTTTCTGCTGTGATGGATGCTTTCTCTTTTAGGAGAACTGTGGTGTTAGTTGTCTGTGAAAAGGGCCAGTTCCCCTTTTGGTTGTGCAGTGGCTGGTGTGATACTTGTGTGTGATGGACTGGTGTTTAACACTTTGCTTCTGTAATGAGAGACAGATCTGAGGATGGTCTTGAACACAGTTGCAGAGAAAGCACAGATATCAAAGTTTAATGGGAACCCAGGTTTCCTGATGGTAACTTGTTGTGCTAACAGCAGATTCATTTGTTTCCTAATTAATCAGAAGGAGTGTTCTTTTTATTTCAGCCATCTGGTGGAGAGCATGTTGTTTAGCTTCTTGCTACTGCAAATTGGAGCTACACAGGAAAAAGGATGTTTCAACTTCTGTTTTTGGCTTGTTTTTCAAGGTTGAGTCAGTATAGTGCACGTTAAAACATACTGTAACCAGTTGCAAAGTTCATTTCTCAAGGACTGCAAAAATTTAACTAAAATTGTCCTTCCTGAAAAGACAGGGTGGTGATATTGATGATTAATTGCCTTTATTACTTGTTTTATTCCACACAATCAGTTGTTCAGACAAAAGCAAAATTTCCTTAGTGAGCTGCAGGACTATTCTAGGATACCCAATTTGTTACCATTTCATAGAGAACATTCAATGTCGCTTTTACATTTCTTCTTTGGATTAATGTCAAAAGCATATTGCCTGTCAAACAATTTGTCGTTGAGTGTGCCATTAGCTTACTAACTCCTCACAAGGATTTTAAAACATTGCATTTTTTTTCCCTCCAGAAGTCCCCTTAGCGCAGCCTTTCTTTGGAAGCTATATTGTTCTTGTGGAATATTTTCTGAGGAGCAGTCTGTCCCTATGCGATGTTTACTGTATTTTTGCCTTGCAGCCAGCAGATTTTAGTACAAACTTGCCTGGGGGTGGCCTTGTCCTATTTTCCTCTTAGATGGTTCTGGCATTTATAGAGCTTGGGAGATCGTGCTTCTGAATTTTCCAGTCTGAAGAGCCCGAGCCAAAACAGCAGGGGAGATAGCAAACCTGTACGTTGTTTGGCTCACGGCAGCTGGGCCTGTTTTTCCTTTGACCTGAAGCAATGGCAGCTTTTCTTGGGTTTTGTGTGGAGGAGGGGGAAGTGAGGAAGAGGAAAGCTATGTGAGTAAAACTGCTTTATCTCTGTGATTGGAAAAAGCAAGGCTTACCTCTGCCTCAACAATCCCTCTTTTTGCACCCCTAGCAAAGGTAACTCTGAACTGCTTTCACATGGCACGTGGAGATTGTCTTTCTTCAAGTTACTTTATGAGTATTGATGATTCATAAGAAAAGAGAATGTGTATTGTTTTAATATTGCATTAACATTTTTGAAAAACAAACTCTTTTTATCTTGCAGTACCATAGCCCTTGCAGAACGGACTTTATGTTAGAGGACTGGCTGCTTGGCAGTTTTTAGAGACATTTCATAGCTTTCCATCAACCTGCATTTTCTCCATTACTTCGTGGTCACTGAAATAAAATAGTCTTGCCAGAGTCTCCACTGGGGAGCAGATTGTGATGAATGATTGTGAGAATATATGAAATACCCTGCAGATGGGTGGCTCAGAGGACATAACTACTCTTTGGGTTTGGCCTTGTGCTTGAAGAGCCCTTCTTGTCTTTAAACACTGTCTCTGAAGTCATACCTGCTAAATGAGATTTCCTGTGGAAATAAATTTCAATGTTGCTGCCTTTGAGGTGTTGCAGTTGTGTGTTTATCAGTAGATGTTTCAGTTAAGTTTTGCATTTATGTAACAGAAACATTTAGTTGTGCCACAAGAGTGAATTTATTTCTAGAAGAATGAATTTGCATGTGGTTATTGGAATCCTGAACTTTTGAATTTCAGGAGACTTGAGAGTTCCCTAAAAAGTTTGTGAGAACAACGGAGAGATGAGGCTTAGTACATACTTGAAGTGGAACACAAAAGAAAACAGCCTGTGTGTGCCAAGAATTTCCAAGGAACTCCTAGTGATTAAACCAAATTAAAAAGCATCATATTTCCAAGGAGTGATAAGATTCTTGTTTGGATGTCTGCATTGGTGTGGGACAAATGGGTGATGGATCCTGAGCCTCCCCAAGCCAAAAATAAAGGAAAAGAAAAATTTTAATCTTTGTCCAGGTTTCAGTGTTTTCTCCCTTTATGTTGCTCCATAGTTTTTCCTTACTGATATGTGTGGATCTCCACGATACTTGTTGAGAAGCTCAAGAGAAACTCTTGTTTCTGCTGTAGTTCTGGCAAGAGATGACAGTGCAGAAGCTGCATGGCTGCTCTTTCTGTGAGGAAGCTGTTGACTGGCTTCATAGTGCAAATTTTTTCCAGAATAAGAATTTTCTTAATTGGCAGCTTTGATGAATTTCCCTCCTCCCCTCTTGTCCCCATTTGCAACTTTCTGAGTTGGTCAGTCTTATGTGCAAATCATGTTTCATTCTGAAGGGAAGATTATTGGGACCTGTAGGTGGATGCAAGGAGGACATTAGGGCAGGTGCATGTTACCCTAAAGGTTTCTTGTTGGAATAAGAAGAGTTAGCAGAAAGTTGGTGCTGTAGAACCAGCCTCTCCAGTCTCTCTTGGCTCAACAGTGTGAATGCCTCAGGCTGTTGGAGTGGGCCAGGAAGGAGCTGAGCCTTTCAGAAAATATGCTGGCTTCAATATCATTAGGTGTGTTATGTAGGCAAGTAGTCCAGATTTGCCTAGCTGGTCTATATTTATTTTCCTCTCTTCTTTCCATTCAGCAAGTCCATGTTGCAGTAGGAGGCTCTCTTTCCTTGGTAGTCTAATTTGTTACCAACATCGTCACGTTTGCGAGTTTCACTCTTTGTGCATAAGGAAGCAGTTTAAATTAGATACATTAAAAAAAAATCATAATCCATTCTAAGGTGATAATTTACCTCATTTTCCTTTAATAATAACCTTTTTTCAGTAGTGGTTTTCTTTGTTTAACATGAACATTTTCTGCTTTTTGATGTGTTTTTTTCTACAAATCTTAGTGGGCTGTAGTGAATCCTTGTTTCAAGTATTCCCTCTTTTTCAATGATTGTCCAAATTCTGAAGGCAAAACACAAAGGTCAGTGTTCTCTCTTGGATTGCTCCTCATCTCACTTTTGTCACTAAATGTAATAATTCCTATAATTTGTCCTCTCATATTTAATATTTCTCCTGTTGCCCTTAGGAGTAGATTTCCTTTCCATGTTAATCTTACTCAGGGAGGCTGGATTAACGATTTACTAATTTCTTTCTTCTTTTAATGTTCTCAAGAATGTCCTCCTTAATATTAGGTAACAGATCTGGTGGATTTTTTGCTGGTATTAATTGCTGTGTGAGGAAGTGCCCTTGAAAGTCAGTTATGTAAATGAGCAGCCTTGAGCTGGCCATAAGAATGATGTTGGCTTGAGTTTTAATTTAATAATTGAGGAATTGGAACATAAAATGGTTCTTTAAATCTAAAATAGGATAGAGTAATATTCTTTATTAGGCAAATTCTAATTGCATGGACTGTATCAGCAGTTTAACGTTTAGTTTCGGTGATCACTTTGCATGCAGGTGAGCACTTTAGATGGTCATTGTTGGATGGTTGCTATTAGGAAAAATTCTTGTATTCAGTTGCCTTAGGTATTTTTAGTTGAGTATTCTGAAAGAAATAACTGGTTGTTGTGGCTTTAAAAAAACAGACTGAGTCTTTCTTGAAATATATTCTTATCATCTGCTTCTTTTTTTCCTTTATTAAGTTAGCGATCGTAAAAGTTGCTGTAAAAGTTTCTTGTATTTTTCCTGGAGATGTGTCATACTTGAATCCTTTGGCTTATTAAAAAGCCCCTGAGTTCTGGACAGTGGAGGGCACATACCTCATGTCTGTTTGAGTAAAGGTCATTATTTATTGTTATGCACAATATATGCAAAAACCAGTGGATGTGAAGTTATTTGCAAATACAGGCTTGGCAAACCTCCTCTGGAATTCGGAAAGGGTTTTCCAGCTCGACTTAGTCATTTTTTCCCAAATGTCTTGGCATAACTGATCACTCAGGAGTGACATATGGTAGAAACATGCTCTAAGGGACAAGTCTCCCGGATGGCGCGCAGCACCACACAAGATAGACAGATGGTGGCTTATTCAACCTTGGAAAAAGTTTAATCCTACATATTGGCACGTCGGCCTGGGTACTGAGAGAGAGGCACACACATGCCTGTGAAATCTGAGGCAAAGCTTTTGTGAGTTTGCTTGCTGTCACTGAAAGAACTGGAAAGACTGAGCTGATACTATACCCAACGAGTATCTGCAAAATTATGGGCTCAATGTGCTCTCCAGAAAAAGTGATGTTCCTTAGGAAAGTGGAAACTCCAGAGGCAGCAGGACAATGCAGAGAATAAAATTTGGTGAACTTCTCACAGCTGTTTCCAGACTAAAACATGCTTATTCAACAAAGCTGCTGAGTACTTAATTTATTCCCCAATAGCTGTTGATTAATTGAAGTGTCTAATAAGAGAAAAGGATATTTTATGTTTTTCATAGCTTTAGTTCTGTTTCAAGAGTTGCTACTGGCTTTATGACTTGTGTTAGCACTAGACATCAGAAAACTGTAGCCTTTCTCTTCTGTAGGTTCTAAAACAAAGTTATAAATTCCCTGATGGTAATTTTAAATTTACAGCAGAATATGCAAAGAATTGCAAGTTGTTTTGTTGGGTTTTTTTTTTGGTTTTTTTTTTGTTTTTTTTTTTAAATACGGAGAGGAAATCACACCTTTCACTCTAATATCTTCATGTTTAAGACAGCGAAGAGAGAGAGACAGAATATTTAATATAGAAAAATAAATCTGCTTTGGCTTCTTTCTGGAAACCAAGTAGTGATTGTTTGTTTGATTGATTGATCTTCTGGAGTCAAGGCCATTATCTGTAAGGATTTTGAAAACACTGACCCATTGAAAAGATAAAGAATTGTCTACCAAACCTTTTCCCCCACTTTCTTTTTCTTGTAGATCACATTCAGTATTCACAACTAGAAGCAAGACTCTCCTGACTCTCTGGACTTCAAGGATATCATTATGTTGTATTGGATGAGTTTAAACTAGACAAGACTTCTTTCTTAAACACTTCAAGAAAGGTAAATGTAATTCAAACAAATGAATCTTTTTCCAGTAAAGGAATTGTTAGGTCAAATTAAGCCCATTCTAGTAACATTTCAACCATACTACAGCACCGAATCATCATCTTTTGGATACTTTGTGTAGTTACATACCCATATATATATTTCTATAGCTAAACCTTCCTGGTAATTTTTAGATGTTAAAAGATTTTGATTTGTCAGCCCTTGTATATTTTGTGGAAATGTACTGGTTTCAAGCAATTTCTAACATGAAAGAGGTGGCGAAGGAAGAGGAAAGAGAAGAGAGATGCCTCCAGTAGCCAGCCTGTTTGTAATTACTTTTATGGATGGGGAAGGCCCAGTTAATGTTTCTGTTCTGCCTAATGAGTAAAATTACTTGAAAATGAGATCCTAGCTAGTGAACTATATAGTCAAATGACTGAAGCAGTATTGATTGACACATACATTTAAATTACGGTGTGGTTTGGGAGACCCAGAGGGAGCTGCAAAGAGAGAGACTAATTCAATAACCTGTTGGTTAGGATATGCATTAAAGAAGTAAGAGATGTCAAATCCTTACATTCAGCTGAGGGTGCTCTTGTGTAATACAAATATCTGCTAACTTTTGGCCTAGTATAAACAAAGATTTGTTCTTCCTATGGATATGAGTACCCATCAGGTATTTCTTTTCATCACCCTTTTCTTTCTTTTGCTGTGTGTCATTGTGAGAAATGCTGACCATAGGCAGCCAAGCCTGAGGACCACAGAAATTGTTGCAGAACTACTGAGCCCTTTTTATCTTTTTCTATCTAATATAACTAATTACTATAGGTCTTAGTAAATAAAAATTTTAATAAGTCTATTTGGTGCCCAAGTGCAGTCAGAAAAATGTGACAGACATCAGTTTACTTTCTGTCTAGACCCTGCAAGAGTTTCTCACACATTTCACAGAAGCAGTGAGTATTTTGTGGCCCATCCAGCCCTCTGTGACAGTCCTGCCTCAGTGTCAGGAAGCATGCCTGTGGGCCTTACAAACATCATGTATTAGTGAGAGACAGAGCTACAGTCTGATGAGATGATTAAAATTCTGCAGATCCACAGCTGACACCTTTTTGACCCAGATCTGAAGTTCAGACTTGGAAATACTTCAGTCCCTTGGAATTTTAGGTCATGCTTCATAGAATTGCTGTTTTCATAATTTATAGGCTAAGTGCGATGGTATCATTGTTGAGTCGCTGAGCGAATTCGTGTGTGTGAAGCAGCCATCTGCTGTCAGGGCTGAGTCTTGTATCTCCCTGGCCAGTGACAGGGGAGGTCATTATACCATGTCAGATGGGAATGGTTTAAGGTAACAACATGGCTGTGTCCAAAACAAGTCACTTCTGCTTACTGGTAGTAATGACATTTGGAGGACTGAGGTGGAGGACGGGGAGTTTTAATAGAGGAATGGAGACTTTGTGAAGACAGAGATGTGAAGGGTTTGCATGTTTGAGAGGAACAAAGGCTGGCTTTTGTAGCAGGGTTTTGAGTTATTTATGGAACCAGATGAGGAATAGAGAAACTGTGTCTGCACAGGAAAAAAGCAGACTTCAAGATCTGCAAGAGAAGCTGCATCGAGTTGTTAGGCCACTGACCTAAGAGCAGTAAGGAAGCAGATACAAATGCATGTGGTCTCATTTTATTTTGTCTAGACTTGCATACCTTGTGCACTTCCCAAGTGGAGAGTGATTCGGTATTTTGGAACTCGTACAAAGCTTCTGCATGTTTTGCTTCATCCAGAGAATGTCCTGGAAACCCAGCATACCCTCAAGGTTAGATCCTTGTGTTAAACTTGCTGTAACATTTGGCCAGGATGTGGGTTAGCACTAATGATGGGATCCTGTGCCATCTTGCTCTGCCAGGTCCTGTTTCATTGGAGATGCAGTAATCAATATCAAAGAAAAGTAATGCAGAAACTAAGAAAATTATTTAGCAGGAAATAACTGATTCAAACCATTGGAGATCAAAGATGGTTGAGAAAAGCCAGACACAACTGTATGTGCAGCAGTGGGATTTTACCATACTGGTTCCTGCAAATTGCTGCCAGGCTGTTGAGAGCTGAAGGTAAAGTTGAGCTGAAACATTAAAAATTAGGACTAAGACATCTTGCAGCACACCTCATGGAATACATTTAGGCTTTATTAGCTGCAGCTGATTCAAAAATGTACTCTCAACAGGTGTAGCCAAACAGGAGGAAGAAACAATTTAAAAATCCTCATTTATGCATTAATCCAGTGGTAAGAAAATGTGAAGTTGTAATTGTCTTCTATACTTCGCTCCTCCTTGTTGGGAGAATTTTTTTTAGATCTTCATTTCTAATTTAGTACTTAGTCTCCTTTTTCCTCCCCCTCCAAAAATCTCCTCACACCCTGATGGTTTAAAAATGATGCCATGCAGAATTGATCTAACTATGTGTAGGTTGTGATGTGCATTGGAGGTGTGATGTACCTCTCTTAAAATCTTAAAAGCAGGTAAAGCTGAAAATGGCTACATTCACTTTTATGCTGTCTATCCCTTTTGTTCTCTCTCCCTCCCCCTTCTGCTTGTGCTCACTTGCTCTCTCTTTAGTATAACACAGTTGAACAGCAGTGAAGTGTAAAATGTGCTTTTGCCAAGGTCAGTTTCTTGTGATTACTCGCCTGTGGCAACTTATGCCAGTTGCAACAGACTGAGTCTCAGCAGTCCACAAAGTCACACTGGTGCTTATGCAGAGGACACCCAGTGTAGGTTACAGTAACCGGAGTCTGGAATGGCTCACAATGCTGCTGAATTTTAGCTGCTTTATTTAACTCTTCCGATCTGGCTTGTGCTTGCTTCAGTGGTTTGGAGTCTGTGCCATGAAACACTGGGTTGTCCTGGTTCTCTGGAGACCCTTGAGGAGGATTTTGGGTAGATGAAATTCTTGTTGTTAGAGGTTGTTTCTTTTCTTATAGTGGATGGCTCAAATTTCAGAATTTCTCCTAAATGAAGAGAAGATAAAGCATCATGAACACATGCATCTTCTACATTTTACCCATATTTTTTGGTATTGGCTTGCTTTTGGGTTAAGTTGTATCAAATACTTCCCCGTTGACATTGACACAAGAGAAACTGTTTATCTGCATAGCAAGAAATACTACGGAAATTTTTAAGAGCTAGTTTTAAGCAAGAATTTAAAAGATGAGGAGACAATCTTAAATGTTGTGCATGCTCATAAACATAGAATAATTTTTTTTTTAGAAGATAAAAATAATTTTCACTCCTGAGATAGGAGAATGAGTGTGAGATTCCAGAACATTCACTTTAATAGATAAGGTTTGTTGGATCCCATTTTGTTGTATACACTGGATTAGCTACCACCATGTGGAAATAAAGTTAAGGGACCTTTACTTTCATTCTCCTTCTCACATATGAGCAAACATATCCCTTTATGGAAAAATGTTGTATATAGAACAGAAAAGCATGGATTTCCTGTATTGTTTATTTGTACTATCAGCAATATACAGGACTTTGTTTTCCTTCTCGAGATATTTACTTTTGCAAGAAGCATTTATCTCCTGAGCTGTGTGATAGTGACTTTGGGGTTGCTTGTCTGTCAGTACTGACTAGTAGCGAGGCAGTAAATAATCTTGATGATCAACTGAAGGGCTAGAGCTGAACTTTGGCAACCTGGGTGAAGTTCAGAATTTCATAGCTTAAAATTTATTATGCATTTGATTAATTTTGAAAATATATTTTGCTATATTCTCTCTCATGTTTGCTTTGGAATGATTCCTGAGCCACAAGTAAAATAATGGCTCAGCAATTCAGTCTTGTCCTGTAAACACCCTTGCATAAAGCACACAGGAATATTCTTCTTGTGCTTAGTGAAACTCCCCACAAAACAAGGTGAAGTGCTTAATCCTGTATTTTCAGTTTAGTCTTGCTTTCAGGCTTAGAAGGAGTGGTTTTCATCAAGGAATGTGTTACTTGTTGCTTTTTTGCCTACATGGAGGACAGTTAAATTAGTGTTTTGTTTCAAGACTGACATCTGCTTGTATGGTTTTCATAATTTATATAATTCCATGGGTAATCCAGCCCCTTCCCTTTGCTTTTAATAACATTTGTATTGGCCCAGCTCTTATGGAAGAATATGCTTTAAGAGCTGTGTTCAAGACTTTGTGAAGATTGATCTGTCTACTCCCCTTTAAGCTGGAAATTCATGGTAGAAATGAGCAGTGTTTTTTGTGTGTGTGTGATGGGGTACAGAGGCCTGTAGTACTTGCAGTGATTAGTGTTTTCTTCTAATTGGTAGAGCAACAGTGGAAATTAGTGTTCCCCGTAGGAGGAAATGGCTGTAACTAGAAGAAGCTGGTCTTCAGTCAGCTGAAAAACGAGCAAGTGGGCGTTCTTGGGTGAGGTAATACCCACCCAAAAAGTGCCATTGTCTGTGCTTACCAGAACCTGCCACATTAATTTCCTTCTATCTTAAGGAACTTGTGGATAGGAAAGAACTCTTCAGGCACCAAAGTTTTTTTTGGAACATTTCCAATGACGTAGGTCCCTGCAGTGGGCTGCTGCTGCATGCTCCGAGGATTTCCTCATCAGTATGTTCAGCACGAGCAGGCAGTTGACAATTGAGATGGAAGGAATCTTCACAAACCCCTGAACCCATTCAAATCTCCTTGCTGAGCTCCTAACTGATTTTTAAAAATTCATTAGAACTTCACTATTTCTCACATTCTCACCTCCTGGATTCTGGGTGATAACAGAAATGCATTGCTGCACACATTGAGGGTACATGTTGGGGGTGGGGGTTTGGACAAGTGACATTCTGAATTCCTTGAGATCTTGAAAGATTTGCAACCTAATTTTTCTTTTAACTCATGAGTAGAGATCTGAAAGCTTGTTAAGGGATTTGTTCATACACTTCCTACTAGTTTTAAAGGGAGTTCTTCAAGTCAGTGTCCTTGTAAGTTTAAAAACATTTACTGAGCTAAGACAGATGTGCTGGAAATAAACATTTAACATATGGATAGAATCTTACTTTTATAATGCTCTTGCAGCTTGTGAGTGCCACAAGAGTTTTCCCTTCCTGAAGGCAATCACTAAACTCCTGTAGAAGTACAGGAGTGCCTACCAACTCATTGCTTTATTAATTTTATTAGAAACAAACTAGGGAAATGAGCAGTGATTTTGTGTTGTGCAGCAAAACATTTCTCTCTTTTTTTTTTTTTAAACTCAGTATTTCTCCTTCTTTTCTTGGCAACAGTAGCAGTATCTCATATCATAAATGTTCTGTTCACATTCCAGCGAGTATTTGAGGATTAGGAGCCAGGTAAAGAGAAGTCAATAAATTTAGATAGAGGAAACATTATCAAGTTCCTTATAAAAGATGTTTATTCCAAATAAAGGTCTGTGTTAATCTGAGGGAGCAGTAACTCTGTAGCAGTTATCACACATATGTCCTTGGAAGATGAAGATCAGTTGATAAATCATGGGGGTTTCATAATTTTCCCTTTTAATGAAAAGTTTTAATAAATGTCAGTTTTAAATTTCAGTTATGATAAGGCAGCATGATTCTTATAGTTTCTTTCATCAGATGGGCAAAATTCAGTGATTAGAATGTAAGATTAGGAGGCAGGGTCTCTGACAGTTTTTTACTTATGGCTTTGACACCTGAATCACTGCATGGACTAGGACAGTCTATAACATGACTTTAGCATCCCCAGGGGAAATACTGACTATAATTTCCTGCCTCATGGGTGCATATGAAGATTAACCTCATGGAATGAGTAAAGTATTTATTAATAGATGATAGTTATTGATATGTCACCTACTTGTTCATAGCAGTGACATTGCTAATATATTACTCCTGAGGGGAATGTAAATGAGCACATAAGCCAAAAGACATTCATTCAAGTAATTTTCATCATCCTATTCAAAAGCATGTGAATTCAGTAGTGGCCATGTTAGTACTTACTGTTTGGATGATTTAAAAATACTTAAAAAAATGCCATGAAATACAAAGGGAGAACTCAAGGTCATGCTCACTTATTCTGTCTTCACATCACGGTGACTGGAGTGCCTTTGATAATCTTCCTTTAAAGGCCTGCTAGCTGACAGGACAGGGAAAGCAGCATACATTTATATCCAGCTACATTTTAGAAGTTTAGTCTTGTTGCATGTTTTCTGCTGTACAGGTATGATGTATGATTAAATTGTGAAATGTCCGATAGCAGCGTGGCTTTTTAATTTTTAATTTCTCACATTTTTCATGGCTGAGGTTAAAGATAAATACTTTGCCAGTCTGTTTCCAGTGTCAGAGCTGTTGTTTGGACTGCCATGAGCATGTGGGAAAATGAATATTACTTTATATTTCTTTCAGTGGTCAGCTGAAGGATGTGAGTGAACAGCAAGGTCATACTGGGTTTTGAATGAGGCTTTTTATGGATCCTTTTACTGTATTATTACCTCCTTAATGAAAAAGGCTCCCTGGTCTCTCTTTTTTTTTTTTTTTTTGTTTCTTTATTGATCTAGAATTCTGTATATATTCTACTATACTTTAAATATTAAAAATGTTCTTGTCATAAATGTCCTTTGGGCTTAAAATGGAATTACTGCACAAAGCCTCTGTTTTGGGTGTGGGCTGAAAGAAAGACATGAGATAAATATGCAGTGCAGAGGAGAGGGAATGCCCTTGAAAACCCAATTTGCTACAAAAGCTGTGGCCCAGAGGTAATTTTGACATAGTGCTTAGTATCTGATCTGTTGTCTGAAAGTAGTGGTGGTGCTCCTTGTTCCTTTTGGTTCCTCTGCCATCATCTCATTGGATTCATCTCCTTTTTTTAGTGTTGTAGTCTAGTTTGCCTAAATATTACATTTGAAAAAAAAGAAGGCAAATTAAGTGAATCTCATCTGCTTTGATCAACTTGATGCTGGCAATGGCCGAGTTGAGCCATAATTGGTGTTCTGTTGTGGTTTCAGTCAGAGAGGTCCCATTCCCTCTGCCCCAGTGGTGGACACAGAGCTTGTGCCCTGCAGCTGTGTAGAAGACAGCTCAGGAATGTGGCCCAGCACACTCAGTGTCCTCTGCAAGATTTCACTGCCTGCAGGAGCTGCTGAAGGTTACTGGTCGTGGCTTCAAACCCTTGTGGTGAACACACATAACAGAAATGTTCAGAATGAAAAGACACACTGAATTTAATGTTATGTTTTTGTAATGAGAGTTTGAGTTTCTGTCTGATGTTATTGATGGAGCTTTTTCTCTCTCAAGAATTAAACCCAAAGCAATGACTTATGAATCATACTTTGTGTCCCACTTACAGACTAGCTTTGACTCATCAGTGATTTTTCTTCTGGCATGATTTGGGGGAAATGCCATTTATTTTTTTTATATGTAGTTTTTAATAATTATTGACTGTGGGATAAAGGTAGAGATGAAGGCAGTCCAGCTAAGCACCTGATTTTATTTAGGTCTGTGCTTCTAAAGAGTCAAATCATACAGTAAAGTATTGTATGATTGCTCAAGAGAGATGGGGGACATGGTTTTCTGATCCTTCAGTGATAATATCAAAGAAGGGCAGTAACAAGTGAGGACTAAGAGCTCATTATTATGCTCATAATTTATTTGGCTTAATATTTTTCAGCTGTATTAGAAATTAAATAAAAAAAAATAGGAGCAATCTCTGGAAAGTATCTCCTGCAAATAAGCCCAGAACACAGAGCTTCTGATTTCTAGATTTTCTTTAAGCTACTGATGATCTCATGATAATATACATTTGTACACAAATTACACTGGTCATGTAACCTCTGCCATTCTTAATAGTACTTCTTTTATTGGATAATGTCATTTTAAGTGTTACATTCATCTTGTAATGCACAATACTTTTAGTGCTTGTTTTGTGGGAACTTGAAAAGCAAAACTCAACTTCTGTAGTGCTTTCTAAGTTTAAAAATTTATAATGATCTAGAATTAACACATTGAAATACTATAAGAATATTCTCTCTTATTAAGAGCAACCGTATAGTTTTTTCTATATTAAACTGTTTATACTTGCTTTTTCCCTATAACCAGCATCTAACTACTCTTAATGTCTTTTGTAGAAGCTATAAAAGCTTTCAGTTAAGATTCTCAAAGCCTTTTAGTTTCATTTGCATGCATTTGTAAGCCTCAGTGGCTGAATTCTTACATACAAACAGTAAATTGTTTAATCCGTTCAATATTCTCTAATCTCTCCTCCTCACTATACATTAATTGTCAGAACTTGACTCTGGGGATTTGTTTCATGCAGGAAACCAAAATTATCTGGTAGATGCAGCTATACAAGGAATTCCCTTAAGAAATTACTAAGTATGTATTTTTCTGCTATGTATGAAGATTCAAAATCCCTATATTTACTGCATGCCCAATCAGTAGGTGCTTTATCCGTTAACTGAAGTGGAATTCTGAACTGAAATATCTTTAATTGATGATTTAAAAGTTGTTGGAGCAACTAGACAAGACAGAAATGTGACAGATGTGTAGGATATCCACATGCACAGGCTGTGTATATATCATAGATAAGAAGCACATATTCCCTCTGCAGGTATGTGAGAATCCAGACTCTTCTCCTGCATCCTGTTGGCACATGGTCATTGATCTATGGGGAATGAAATCCATGTGGCTAAATCAGACTTCTTAAATTATTGGCATTAGTTTGAGCCAAGTATTTCTTTTGCATTACACAACGAATGGGAAAACTTTGGTGCCAAGGAAAGAACAGAACTGACTGGTAAATGTGACAGTAATATTTATTATGGGGCTTTTCACTGTAATCTTATCTGACATGACCAGCTCCTAATTGGAGGTAACTTTTTCCTCCTTTCAAACTGACCAAGCAGCCACCCTTAATACAATAAGTAAAGAAAAACTTGCTCTCAAATTCCCCATTTCTTTTCTCTGCTGGAGGCATCCAGTTTTGTTGATAATGATCTAATCTGTTGCATAACCAGAGAATACTGAGCCTGCTGCCATAGCCTGCTTCTTTCTTGGCACTGTTGGAAGGCTTCAAAGAGAGACTGTGTGTGTGTGAGGCGACTGCTCTACCAGCAAGAGCGAGGGGATCAAAGCCTACGTTTGGAAATGGAAAACAACAGAAAGAGAAGCAGTTACCACACAGTTGCAATCCTGAAACTGAAACCAGTCTCACAGGAATGAACTATTTTGAAGCTGAGGGTAATTTATTGCAAATTGTACAGAGCGGGAAAAGATCATGGATTTTTAAGGAAAATTCATCAGGATTTTATTTTGTAGTTTCTTGAAATTTTGAACAATTTATTGTTCAAAAAATGGATGTATTGACGATTCTATAAATTGATTTTGCATGATTTTATGCTGCATCACATTTTCTTCTTGGCTCTGCTAATGTCTTCAATGAGGAAGTTCTCAAATGAAATCAGTTGCAAGGATTCCTCCAAGAAAAAATGGCAAAGTTTCTGTCCTGGTTTCAGTTAGGGTAGAGAAATTCTTTGAAGGTTGGAGAGTTGTCTCAAGATTGTATTTAATGATCTTGGGAAAAATACAGTGGCCTGTGGTGTGGGTTTTTTTTTTGGTTTGTTTTCAATTTAATAATAAATGGAAAGAATTTCTCTCCACATTATCCCCCAATGTTTTGGATGAAAATTCCTGATTGTTCAGGAGTTACCTAATTTATGAACATCTAATTTATTTTTCAGTGATATTAATAAATCAAGTTTATTATTCCTTGTATTTTAAGTACAGGGTCAGATATTATTTTATTTTCACTTGCAATTCTGAATATTTGTCTTTAATTCCATATGAAAATGTTTATATTTACCTATGCTAATTTAATAAGCCCTTGGAAATGTAAGAATCTGAGCTGTACGTTATTAGGGAAACTTGCTGTGATGTACAAAATATTAAGCAAAAAGAAACCATGAGACTTTCAGAGTGCCGACTTAATGGAGTGTTCTTGGCCACAGTTCATTTGTCCCTATCATTTACTATGGTTTTTATGGTGGGGAAAATGACAGTAATAGGTTTTTTCATGCTCATCACCTCCCTGTAGAAGGGAGGCAAAGGCAAGTTGGAGGTGCAGCGAGCTCGCTCTCCCTGCTGTCCTTGTTACTGCGTTCTCTAGGGTGTGCCAGGTTTTAATGGTAGTGGCTGTGCCTCTCATTCCTGGTGACTGGCATGCATGTGGTGTTTCCTTTGTGCTGTGAATCCTAAGAACCTCCAAGCACAATGTGATCCCTCTGGATAGAGGTACACTTTATCAGGGTGTGATGCTTTAGTGGCTGCTGAAACTGTTTGCACGCATAAACTTTGAAATATCATTCAACTAGAATTTTGGCCTCCAGTGTTAGAAACATTCCCCTCTTCTTGAAAAGCAGATTCCTTACTATGTATATTTGCAAAAATTTAAGTTCTGATGGTAGCTTGTCCTGATGCTTACAGGAGGCAGCCGTAGTTGTGACAATACTGCTTCCTTGGACTGCTTTGCTCTCTGTGGTGGTGTGCATTTCTTCAGGGGTTCTTCCTTGTGGGCTGGGAAAGAAGGAGTGGTTGGTCAGATCAGACCCTTTTAGGACCTCAGCTGTATTACAAAAAATATGAGCAATCTGGATCTTTTGAAAGATGTGTGAGATGTATTTAGAAATTATCCTGAGGGTTACAGGGTATCTTCTTTATCCAAAACTACCCAAGACCCTTTCTTGGAAACACCAGTCTTTGAAACTTTTCTTATAAAGTCTGTCTTTTTAACAAGGACTAAACAAGATATATTCTCTCTTCTTTGTGAAACAACTGAGATGTTCTGTCTGAAATTAAAATACTTTAAAAATTAAGACAAGGCAGAGACTTGACATGAAAAAATACAGACCAATTTTTAAAGCTTAGCAGTTTTAAGGGATGAACAGTTCTCTGATCCCTAATTGTAATGCTGAGAGTCAGCTGCATTGATCCTTCCTCTTGCTGGAGAAGCAATACCACCAATTTACTAATTGCCCTAATAATGTTACTTGGAATATGTTTTAAATACCTGTGTAATCTTTTGTTATATTTTTTTCTGTCATTCCTTACTAGTAAAATAGATCAGCAGCAGAGAAATTGTATATGCTTAGAGGATCCTCCTCTTGTCCTCTTTTTTTGGGTCATTGAAATCTCTCGCTTTTCAGAGGCTTTTGTACTTTGTTTTTATGTTGAGGGTATTTTTGACAAGGAGTCAATGCTCAGATTGCAGTTTTAGTTACTATGGAGAAGCTTTCCCACAGAAAAGCTTATGCTCTATTTTCTGAACACTGAATTTGACCAACTTCCTCTTAACTTGCAGTTCTGAAGTTCATTTTGTACCAGTTTTCTTTAGACTGAAAATTCTTTTGGCTCAGGCATGCTTCCTCTTAGCCTTTGCAATCTGTAGTGTCCTAATGGAAAAAGAAAAAGATGAGGACTGGGACAAAAGAGGAATATATCCTGAAAGCCTGCAATATGAGAAGGGAAATAAATGTAGCTGCAGTCTGATTGTTGGATTCTGCTGAAAGAGAGCTATGGGATGGCTATCTTAGAAGTGAGTTTATTGGAGATTTCTAGTAGATACTATATTTCTGATATATGTATGTTAGTTCCTCCACTTGAGGATATGGTTTCCTTACACAAGGTGCTAGATCGTTGGGGTTTCCTTTTTATGTTGTATGAATTGTTTGAGTTGTTTAAGTTTTTTTCCCTGGGAAAAACTTCCTGGGTCTGGGCTGAATGGCAACAGCACATGTACTTAGGTACATATGTAGTTGTGAGGTTTTTTTTGGTACTTTCTGAAGTTTTTCTTTGTGTCTGCTATACTGAATACTGTTTGAAGAGGTAGCTACATTAAGGTGTAGTTCAAAGTGGCAGGAAACCATATGAAGCTGGGAACTTAATCCAGAAATAGATTGTGAAAGGTTCTGAAAGCATTTTATTTTCACCTGCTCGGTCAGCATCTGTGCTGAATGAACACTTACTCTTAAGCCCACTGTTCTCAGGCTGGTTAGATTGTGTGATTTTTATTTTTTCTCACCTCCTTCAGCAATAGGAAGGCATTTCTGCAGCCTTTGAAAGGCCCAAAGGTTTGATAGAATTGTGCTGCAATGCAGGCTTTCCTCCTGGTCCTGTGCAGTCACTGTGATGTGAAGGGTAGGAACCTTATTCTTTTCATCCTTTTATTTCTTTCAAATCACCCATTAAATACCTGAGAAAAAGCAGGCTGTTGGGGAAAAAAAGTTTTCTGCATGATAAGAAAAGTTGGAGAAGAAGAGATTGAGAGAGGGAGCAGCTTTCTGGGTTATGCCTGGAAGATTATTCAGATTCGGGAATGACTTCAGAACACAGGGCTTAACCCCAACATCTTTTCAAATTCCTAACTAAACTAAAGACAGATCAGTTTCTCACCAATTATCTGTAAATGTGGAAGCCTTTTAAGCATTTAAGCATTTTCACTGGCTGTTGACAAAGTCTAAGACATAATTAATGCTTTCTGGTCTCATTTTTTTTAAGGTACTATATGGGATGAGGAAGGAGTGGATCCTCTATAAAGGGTCTTAAGGTTTCAAACATTGGAAGAATAATAATATTATCAGATAACCCATGAGGAAAGAGAGAGATAAGAACTGCAGATCACACTGCAGCTGATCTTCAGAGATTGGGATTAGAACCTAGGTGGTATTTTCTGTCTCCTCTTTTTCCTATCTGTATACATATTTTTACTCTGGAATTTCAATACTGAAATCCTTAAGTAAAATCTGAAGTTCTTAAACTACAAAGAAATTGTTTCCTGAACAGATGACAGAGTAATCCTGAGGAGTGCTGGGTTTTGCTTCCTCTTCCTCTCTTTTGTGGCTCTGTCTCACTGAGGTTTGCAAGAAAAAGCTCATGAACTCTTGCAATGGATAAAGGCTGATGCTTCTTGTGTATAATCACAAGCAGGCTGACAGAGACACTTTATCAAAGTGACAGTTATTGTGTATAGAAGATTAGTGATAGACAGGAAAGATTTTGTTATGAAGTCTTTCCCAAATCATGAACATTTTCAGTTGCGTGACCTTTTCTAGTTTAATTAGTGTAAATCTTAAAAGTGCAAGGCATCATGATTAGAGAAGACAAATGTTGTTCAGCTGAATTGCAGAGCTTATCCCCTGAATTTGGTATGAGGCATGGTGTTCCTTGCTGGATTGCAAAACTGAAATTGGCTCTTAACAAAGGATCATCTTGAAAAATCGAATTCACATCCATGTTTCTAATACTAGCCATACCTCTTGTGGTTTTGCTACTGCTGTCAGCTTGTATCTTCTTGTGTAAAGGTCTTAGATGCATCAACACTTCTATTAATGTTTATAAAGAAAGCAGTGATTTAATATGTGTGGCTGAAAAACACATTTCCTGCAGTTGTCCCAGCAAATTGCAGGCTCTCTTGAATTACTCTTGAATTACATTTTCATATGTATTACCTGATCCTCAGGTAATACCTACAAAAATGTGAACTGTTCGTTCATATCCACACATTTCTCAGTTTGGTTCTGGGGAGAGGAAAAGCAGCAGGGACAAAATACTTAAGATTCATGGTGTGATGAAGCTTAACTAACTTACTGTGTTGTGTTGTCATTTAATAACTTCTGAAAAAGTTTGTGTCGTTTTTGTTCTGTCTTTGGAAATGCAGTTTATTTGCTTGTAAAGCAATGACTCTATAATATTGTGATAACTTGGGGTGTTCCAGACTCCTCCTCTCCAGTCTTTATTGAAAGTGTGTGTTAGGGTACTGCAGCCAGGTTGTCTCTTCTACATAATTTCTGTTTTCTTTCCAAAATTCTGGGCATGACACTGGTTTTGCTGTTTATAGGAAGCATTTGAATATCTACTGTCTTAATTGATGTAAGTTTTAGGTCAAATCTTCATATAAAAGCTTAGAAAATATAGAGAGCACAGTTTCTGCATGTATTATTATTGCTTCTTGAATGTTGTCTTTAAAGTTATTATGGAGACACTTCTGATGGAAAAAGTGTTTAGGACTTTATAGCTGATTTAGAATTACGTGCATGTATTTGTATCATGTTCATTGAATCAGAGGAAAAGGCATCAAAAGCCATTTTAGAAGAAACTATTGCTGTTTAATACTGGTTTTATATTTATTATGCAAATGACCTCGAATAAACCTTAATTTACTTGCCTCAAGTACTAATAAAATAACATTTTTAGGTAGCATTTTAATTTAGTTGCTCCATTCTGTACTTACAATAGGGTTAGCTGTGGGAATGTGTTTTATAGAGTTTTTTTAAAAAATGATTTGGCATTGTGTAGTTGAATAAATAATTTGCATTTGAAATGTGAAAAAGTCAGCACCACTTAGACTCCTTCACTTTTGCAAGCTAGTCTGCCTTTTTGTCTAAGCTAATTCAGAAGAACATGTGTTTGCACACATGAGGAAAGCCAATATCCAAAACATGACAAAAGAAAGGATTTCTTACATAAATACCCTGTGTTCCACAGTGGGTCAGCAGTGTCCTAGAGCAGTGAGGTTTTTGAGGTTTAACAAGCAAATCTTACAAAGACTTCAGTTAAAAAACCAACACTTTAAATATGAAAGAATAATAAATCTTCTCCGTTTACCTTTAATTTTGACCTCATTTTACAGCTCCTCACCCATACAGTCAGTACAGTGATTAGACTTGTCCAAGGCCATCCACATGGCCTGAGTGTTAGCCATGATGGCATCTCCTCTAGGAATGCTGAGAGGTCTCCCAGATGTAGGTGGGTAGAGGTATTGACATGACTGGACCCTCAGTGCCTACACATGAAAAACAACTTTGTTGTGGCATCTGTGATATTTTAGCAGCACAAATTTTTAGCTATGACAGATGCATATCAGAGACAACCAAAGCTTTCTTGTCTTCCTATACAGCTTGGCACACAGATCAGGGAAGTTCTGCTTTGAACTTCAGTACAAAATAGAAATCCTGTAGCTGGCAACTGCATCCAGACATAGATCTGCGCCTAGTGTGCTTTTAGTAGCTTATTATTGTCTCATGAACTAGTTGTTTCTTTTACCTGCTTTAGGTTTTATTTTTATTTGGTGATGTGGCTTTGATAAGACATCATGAGTTTGATCTCTTTTCTAAGGAAAATTCACAGGACCTGGTATTTTGGCTTCAATTTTTTTTTTTTTAAACACAGTACTCTTTGTGGCAGAGCACAGCTTGACTGATGACAGCCTAATGATAGAAAAGTTTGCTTTGAAATGGGCTTTGGTTTAGAGCAGGAAGTTCTGATGTGGTCTTGTAAGGGAAACGTGATGAAGGAGCAGGGAATATTTCTGCTGTGTTGTTAGGAGACCTTATGCTTTCCCTAATTTTTCTTGGTTTTATCTGTGTTTTTCTCAGTTTTACTGAAGATGTGCTTCACTTCCTAAGTTCAGAGTGGTGGTTTTGTGTCAAATTCAGTTCAGCACATATTCATTAGCTTTTTTTTTTTTTTGTTATCTGGAAGAAATTGCAGTCTTGCAGAACTGAAAAATGTAATTTGAGATTTTCTGAGCTTGGAACTTTTCCTCATTGTTAATATTTGTTTTAATTTTGGGGCAGCTCATCACTTGCTGCGTGGATCATGTTCTCCTCACCAACAAAAAAGAGATGTCATTGGAGTAGGAAATATCAACATTAATGCCAATTACTGCAAAAATGCTGAGAGTTTTCACTGGAAGAGACACTAAGTCTTGTTAAGCTTCAAGGCTTAACAAATGCCTAAGACACAGACCAGGGAAGTGGGGAAAGTTTTTTATACATCTGCAGACTGATGGGCCTTGATTTGTTTCTGAATCATACAGTTATGGCTGTTGTCTGAAGTTCTTGATTAAATAAAACATAAGTGTCTAGTATAGCAGGATCTAAAGAATCCCAAAGGATTGAATATGGCAGTTGCTCTGTTTTTATGATAATATTACCCTTTGCCCCCTTGTTTATCACCTATGAAATTGATTACATTTTCAGTGATATGAAATTAATATTGCAGGCTTAGACTCTAGATGCAAATTAAACTTTTGATTAAATCTTCATTGATTTCAGGTAATGTATGAATTTCAGTCCAAGTATATGAACGTAATATTTAAAAATGCCATTTCTGTAATGTAGTAGTGAGTACATGGGAAATTTTGCTGCCCTTCTGGTGATTGAAGAAGCAAGGTTTTCTTCCCTTGGTATGCAATAAACCTTGTGAGATGCATTCTACCTGGAGAGCATTATAGCTTAAATAAGGAATAACTGTGGAATTGTAATTAAATACAAATTGCGGTGCTAAAGCACACTCAACAAATTATCACTTGATAGAGTTTTCATGGTTCTGAGGAGGCTCTTTTAGATGAAGGCAAATTTGAATGCTCTTGCTTTAATTCTACACTTCTGCAATAAAAACTCACTCTGTTGCCAACTTTCTAGTTTTTATTTGTGCTTTAGACTTTCTAGCTTTTCAAAGAAAAGGGTTTGATTTTTTTCCCCCCCTTAACTCAAAACTCAGAGAAACTCTTGCTCATGTGTTTTACTGTTTGTTAAGTGAAGCTTTGGTCATCAGGGCATGACTCTGGCTTTATTAAACTGGAGCTGCTGGGCAATTCTTGGGGACTCACTGGGTTTGCTTGCACTGGGGCTGTGATAGCAGCCTTTGCCATGCACCGACACTGTGTGACATTAACAGTATTTATACAAATGTGACACCAAGGAACAACCTTGGAAGAAGAAGAACTTGTGTTTTCAGCATAAGGTCTTTGTTCTAAAATTTCTAATTATAATTTTGAGGATTAAGTTAAAGAGAGAAAGATACACTTAAAATACAGAACTTAAAAAATTTAAGGTACATTAATATTTTATATTGAACTGTGTATTAATTACCAGAGAGATGTTTTCATTTTCCTTTTCTTTCGGAAAATTAAAGTATTTGTATGAGCTATGGCAGACTGCTACCAAAGATCTTGTCTTCTGAAACATTCTAGTAAACTGAGATCAGTCTGGCTGAGATTTTTTGGTGAGGGTGCAGCTGCTTGGCAGTTAATGTGACCAAAGGAGATTAGTAGTGATGGTAGGGTGGCTTTCATGTGTGCAGAGGGTTGTTTCTAGTGGTCCTTTTTCCTTTCCATCTTCTTGATGGAATGTGAAATACTAGGTTTGGATTTTATCTTAATACAGCTGAAGTTTGGTCTTGTTAATCATCAGGTCCAAAGTTTGTATCTGGTGGAATTCTCTGGAAAAATGATGCATCTTTCAACGCTGGTTTTTTTCCCCCTAAAATACCACTCTGATTTAAGGAATTCATGTCAAACTTGTAGAGCAAACATTATATAGAAGCACATTACAATATTACTATGTACTAGGGGAAATATATCACAAGGAATTTATATTTAAAAGGGAATTCTAAGAAAAAGAAATGTACAGATTTGATTATTTTGGAGGGCAGGCAATGAGAATTGCTTTTCTCCATCCTGAACTTAAGTGCATTAGACACTGAAATACTAATGAGGAAGATAGACTGGATGATAATTTTTTTTCATTTCAAATGTTGAATCTTCTGCTTTCTCTTTTCCTATGTTGTGCCCAGGATTTATCCTGCTAGTGATTAAAAATATTCCAGTGTGGGCAGTAGAACTGTAAGTTTGATAGCATATCTTGCAGTATTGCCTAGCAAAATTTTATTTCATTTATCATAGCTGTTTAAATGATGCTGACTATATGTGTGTTTTCTTTCATAATTTCTTGATTATTGTTCTCTGGTGTTCTTCAGTGCATTACTTGAAAGTTGTTTTAATATGTTATAAATATTCTCATTAATGCATCCTTTTAATGACTCCAGGCCTAGATATATTTTCTTAGTAAATGTATTTTAGTTACAAGCATTTGTACCTGTTTTTCCCTCTGTTTCTCTGTAGCTCTCTGAAATGTCGTATGATGTCTTTTAGCTCTTTCCTTTTCTGTGACTACAGAACACTTGTGGTTGTGTGCTTAGAGCCATTCCAACTATCAATTTTCTGGACAGCAATTATTCTGAATCCACTTCAAACTACAATGAAGTTGCTCTCAGCTTTGTCCAATTCAATATGAAGAAATTCTTTTAAATTCTCTTAAATCCCTACTGGGCTTAGGAAAGGATGAACTGTATGGTGGCTGTGTTTGATCTTTCTGTTTTCATTTTAGTTAGTAAATGTTATTTTTCCCCCAACATTGCTTTAAAATGTTTTCCAGTTCTGTTTTCCTGTGAGGTTGGTGATGTCCTGTTCTTAGGACATCTGCCTTGAGCTTTGACTGCAGTTGCTGCATGAATAACTGCTGAACTGGGAACACTGCAGAGACAGCTTTTAGACAATATATATTTATAAAATTCAGTCTCTTTCCCATTGATAAAATCATGATGAATTAAATTGGAAGAGTAATCTATTTTTATATTATTTAATTAAGCTTTTTCCTCTGTGCCCCAGTCTCCCCTCCCGACGTTAAGGAGAAGGCCCGTAAAGTAAAATAGTAGTAGGGGTAACAGTATATTTACAAGTTTTTTGTATTTTTCTTTAGACTGCAGCACTTTGTCAAATATATGGTGCTTGAAGCTCATCAGGTGCAAACCTACAGCTGAAATATGGACTGGAATTTGAGTGGAAAATAGCATACCTTTCACTGAAGTGGCAGCCTGTTTATAGTGGGGGTTAACCTTAATTTAGAGCTGCTTTGGCCACTCAGTTTTCTATGGGAAAAATGACTGCCCTGTTAGCAGTAGAAGGAAAATGTGTGGAAAAGCTGAAGGAAAAAAGCTAATAATGTCCTGTGCCTGACCTCACAGAGAAACCTCTTCCTTCCCCCAAGCCAACCATGATAAAGTCCTGTAAATTTTCTCCTCATGTTCTAGCTGTGTTTAAGCAGACAATACAGAAGATTTGAAGCTGTAACAAGATGCCTTTCATACTTGAAGAGTGGCACTGAATTTAAGCCTTTTCTTTTCTGGATGTTTTCTTTTGACTAGACATTAGAATTGTTTTGGTTTGACTTTTTTTTTTTTTCTCCACAGGATATCTGCTAGTGAAGGGTAGTTGTTGGATGTACATTTCAGCATTTAATTTTTTGGCTCAATGACCCATAGCTCCATTTGTTGATGTTTTGGGGAGGGAGTAGATTAGTGTTACTGTCTTATGTATGAGATAAACTTCAACACTTAGTGCTCAAGCCTAAAGGTAAAGATGCAGAAAAAAAAAAAAAAAAGGAACATTAGCTTGCAATATTTATTTTGAAATAGATTTATGCAGATTAAAGTTGGTTTCTGTATATAACATTAGCCAAAATTTTATAATATAAACATGATTCTCGCTGACTGCAGAATTGAGTGAAATGTATCATACGGTCATATGGGGATATAAATGCCTTTTAAGAAAAGTTATATTTTATAATAGGAACGTTGGTTATAAAGTGTTCAACTAAGTAGGTAAATTCTTGGTGCAAATCCTTTGAGAAGCACAGCTACACTTGGGATGCAGTCAGTTTGCCTCTGTTTTTAAGATGAAGTTCTTCTCCCTTGTTTAGCATCTATTATTTAAGAAAAACCTCTTGGAATTCCTGAAGAAGTCAAATTCCTGAAAAAGTCAAATCAAGGTCCATAAGAGTGTCTCAATATTGTAACCATTTAACCAAATTTCTTATCCTAATACTTATAAGAATGCCTGCTGTCCTGCCTTTTCAAGCAGTGAGCTATGTTGTGTCTTCAAGTTAATCAAAGTGTGACAGTGAAGTCAAAACTAGTCTTTCCTCAGGAATGCCTTCAGTGTGTTTCAGAAAATGGTGAAGGCAGTCAGACATTGGCAAAGGTGCTCAGATCCAAGGGCTTGTAAGCCCAAGTTTCTGCTCATTTGCTATGTTTAATAAAAGAGGGAAGAGAAAGGACAAATTTTTGTTACTAAAATTTGGAAGTTCTATTTTGAAGCAGCTTTAAATGTTTTCAATAATAATGAGCTAGGTCTGAGTCTAGTTTTACACCCAGAGCTCGTGTGCTACAAACTGGTTTGGGGTAACTGCAGATTGCTGTTCGTGATTTGAGCAATGCGGGGAATTTTCACCTTGCGGGAATTCCCTGCTCAGGCGACCAGGATTCAGTGGCCACCAGTGACAATGAGTGCAAAACTGGTTGTGGATTAAGGAGAAGAAATCTCTTACAGGCTGCTCTGCCATCTTTCTGTGTGACCTCAGATCAGTTCCTCAGCTCTTTCTTCTGCTGAGTTGCGTCTGTGTGCAAAGGGTTATGTTACTCTTTGGACCAGATTCCCTCTCTTTGTATACCTGTGCTGACTGATTTCACCAGGGTTACTTCTGTTCAGTACAAATGTAAGGCGAGAAGCAAGGTTTCTGTTTACTTTGTCAATGACATTTGACAGCATTCAGCTTGTATGTAGAATATAGACCAGTATTTTCTTAACTTTTTCCTCCTTATTTTGCATGTTATGGTGATGAACTTTTCAGGATATAAGACTATAAGCAGGTCAAAGATAAATGTACTAACATTCATCAGGTGAGAATTAGTCTCTTCTCTATACAGTGCTGGGTTTTACATGCTTATGAACTTTGGACATGCAGAGGAGCTCCTGGATGTCAGTGAGAATGTCAGTGATGTTGTCTCACACTTCAACTCTGTCCTACAAGGAAAGGCCATTGCAGTGTGCCTCCTCTGGATATGCTAATGCACTGTGAAAGTGCACATCATGCCTGGATGGGCCCTGCTGATAAAATACTGCCTGGAGATGTCACAAAGTGCTAATGTGTCAAAGCCCTGCGAGCAGAGGGTGAATAATACTGCTTCAGAAAGGTCACGTCTGCTGGAGTTAGCTGCTGGTCCTTCTGTCCTTCTCGGGTGGGGCTGGACTCCTCCCTGAAAAGTTCTGTTGTTCTTTGCAATCTCAAAATCCACAGTTTAATGGGTAGAATCAATAGGGCTGGTAAAACATCTTAAATTAGGCAGTGGGAAAGAAAAGCAAAATCTAACAGGCTTACTTAACTGGCTCTTTGAGTTAGGATGGTTGTCTGATTTCAACTCTTGCCTACTGCAGTGTTCCCCAAAGTGTGTTACTTGTTCTGGAACTGCCTTATTTCCAGGCTTCCTGTGTTTCTCTACCTTCTAATGAGAAAAACTCTTCCACTTCCTGCAATGATTCCTGGTAGTTACCTGGGACCAAGTGCCAAGCAAAGGTAGTAGTTACTCTCACTTGATGAACACATTAAAAAAAACCAAAACAAAACAAGTCTACCTTATATTTTTTTTTTATGTTACATTTTACAGTAGCATTTGACTCTCCCCTTTTACTTAAAGCTTTATGCCTTTTTTCCTCTAAGGCTTTGATTATTTATTATCATTCATAAAATATTGTGAGCATGGTGTACAATTTGTGTACGTAACATTAAATAATAAAATAGGTGCAACTAAAGTATGATTTCAGTTAGGCTCTTGCAATTTTATTTGGGTCCTGGTTATTCTTAAACACTTTCTATAAAACATGTACATATAAAACTTACACATGTTAATATCTGTAAAAAAGAAGAAAATCTTCAAACAACTTTAAGCTATAATGCAGTATATCAGACTTGCCAACTATTTCTAGTGTCTTGCAGGACATTTATGTTCATAGATAACCTCCCATCCTGGACTACTTTATTTACAAAAGTATGTGTCCATCATGCAGTCTGTGTCATTTCAGACCTAAATCTCTGAGTTCTAGATGATCTGGCATTTTTTCTATTATGAGGAAGAGATGTTTCCTAAATAGTGAGGAAAAGGTTTATCTCTTCACTGTAGTTATAGGACTACAGTCTGAAGCAGAACTCTGCAAAGAGTAAATGCTCTTCCTCCTTTTGTTTCCTATTTTGTTTCTCCATGAATAACTGTTCTTTCACCCCAGTGGGTTAGCTTAGAAGTTCTGATTCACCAGAATGGTCTGTTCTCCTAATGTTTGCTTAAAAAGGAAAAGCATTCTGAGTCTGCTTTTAGGAGTATATTTAAGTAAAGTTCACTCTTCTGTTCCACCAGTGTTTTCATTGCTGGGCATTTAAAGGATAGATGAGAGTTCATCTTTCAAGCAAATCCTCTGGTGATTGTTTCTATGCACCACGGTTGTTGCTTATTTAAGTTAGGCAAGCCACTGCCCAGCGTCACAGTGTTTTGTTTGGCTTTGATTTTTCCATTCCTGATGTCTGTTAGTAATTCCAAGTTTGGTATCTCACCTTTATATTTTCTTGTCTGTTTCTCTTTGAGGCTCTGGTTGAGGTCACTGCTGCTGCTTCACTGATGAAATTAAGTTTATTCTCAAACACTCACAAAGTAGGTACCAGATGATTTACGTACTGTGCAAACTGCAAGGTGCCTGGCTTCCTATAGGACAGTCCTTCTTTGTGTATGTAAAGTGTAGGGATGTCCCTCCACAGGAGAGAATTATTAAGGTTGGGAAACACCTCTAAGGTCATCTAATCCAGCCATTAACTCAGCACTGACAAGTCCACCGCTAAACCATATCCTTAAGCACCACATCTACACATTTTTTGAGTACTTCCTGGGATGGTGATTCAGCCACTTCCCTGGGGAGCCTGTTCCAGTGCCTGACCACCTTTTTAGTGAAGAAATTTTTCCTAATATCAAATCTAAACCTCCTCTGGTGCAACTGCCTAAATTTGCAGCACCTTGCAATTCTGTTAGGTCTGTGCTATACAAGGTAATTCTTACAATATTTGTCTAGCTTCAGCTGCCAAATGCTGTTTCCAACACACTTGGGTGCTTGTTTAGCATTTGTGCTCTGTCTTTGAAGACTTCTGTAATTAGAAAACCCAGTGGAAGAGCCACCAGCATCTCCAGTGCTCTTATTTTCCACTGCCCTGAAACATCTGTTCTCTGGCATTTGTGGGGAGCAATGCTGGGTCATGGATGCCTTGGGCCTCATCCAGCCTACACCGTTCTGAAGGGCTGAGACTATGAGGGCAAGGGAGAGGCTTGATTTTGTCAACTTTTAACATTTTCTTTTTGTCTAAGAATACAATTTAAAAATCAAGTAGATCTGAACCCCCTCTTTCTCCTAGGACTTGATGTCTCATTGAGTGCACTGGGGCATAAAGATGGATAATTCACATTGCTCGTTGCTTGGTACACCAAGAATGGTGTATTGCACATGACTGTGTTTGACCAAAGCTTTTAATCCCATGACAATTTGTTAAACATGGCATTTTAAAATGTTTACAAATTTAGAACAGCAGCAAAATAAAAGCTGACATTGGTTTATAGAAAAAATAAAGTATCTCCCTAACAGTATCCCATGTGGCTAGATATAATTTTTTTTCCCTAAATTCTTGTTATATGCTTTGACCCAAAACTTTGCAAATGTAGTACAGACTAGATAACGGGACAAAGATCCTGAAAATAATTTTAATCTACAGAAGTAAGTTGCAAATAAAATCTAAGGTAGTGTGGGTACATACAAGATGGAAGTTACCATAATGGGCGTACACTTGACTAGATGGCAAGTCCCAAAAAGTCCAAATTTGGGTATACTGAAAGTAAGACACTTCTGCCTAGCATAGGCCATTTGGTCAGCTTGAATGTGGTCCAGGAGAACTTTACTCCCTGAAGTAATTGACTGATCCAGGCTCTTAATTGGTCTTCCATACAATCAAGCTAAGCTATTTGATTCCTTACCTAGATGTGGGTTGGTTATTATTCCCTTGTGTTTCAGCTGCTTCCTCTTTTCATTCCAGTGTTTTTGTAATTCAGCATAGATTATGTGTACACCTGGTAAATTATCTTCCCTCTTCTCTAAGCATTAGGATGGGGGCTTACTGGGGAAATGCAATATATCTCTATTTGCTTTTGTTAAACAAAAGCCAACCTCAGTATTAACATTTCCAGACGTTTTCCTGACTTAGCCACAAAAAACATCTTCAGTAATTTTCTTGTAGCAGTGCAGCTGGGCAGGTGGATTGGCAGGAGGTCAGACAATAATGTAATGTGCCACTTTATATTCAGGTTTATAGTCATGCACAAGTAACACAGGAATGATTTTTTTAATGAATGGGCAAGCAATTGACAGTTCCAATTGAGACCTTGTTGTATTCATACCTTATTCATTATCAGCTGTACTTCTTTTAAAGAAAACACCATGCTAATTGATAGCCACCTTTTGTTCATAATGATTAATAATATAAAATTAATTGTCTGCAGTGGGTATGGAAAGAGATGATCTATGTTAATCAATTATAAATGAAACCTTAATATTTGGTGAGTCTGACAGTGATCTTTGGAAACAATTTCTTAAAAGGAACATCTTTTTGAGTAATTATTTTTTCCTAAACATTACTGTTGGGAATTGACTGATGCTAAAGATATTGAGCATTTTTACCTTCTCTTTACTGGTGTTTGCACTGCCTTTTTTTTTTTTTCTCCCCACTTTTTCTCACTTAGCTAAGTGGTAGACTTCTCCAGTGTTTTTTTCGTTGGAAAGTAGGGTTGAGTTTGGGGGTGGTAGTGGAAAGAAAAATAGGATTAAATAATAATTTTGAGGAGATATTTTATTTCTAGAGAGAACATTATTTTGTCTCATAGATTAAGCTGCCACACCTACTTTTCCTGTCCTTTTTCTTCCTGGAGGGCTCTGCTCGAGGCCCCAGTGACCTCCCTGGCCACCCTTCCCCATGGACACCTACAGGTTTAAATGTGTCCTGCTTATGGAAGGTTGTATTTGTCCCCTCACAGTTTTTTCCAAGCTTCCTTGCTTTCTTCAGTGTTGGGAAAATTCTGGTAACATGTAGGCAGTAGCAGGTGAGGATTTATGAAATGTGTCCCTCAAAAGTAGAAGGAGGAGTTTGATGATGCTGCATAAGCCAGAAAGGAAATTTCCTGGGCTATGGAGGAATGGATTCTTTCAATTGAAAGGAGTGCACACCTCAGCAGTGAGCACTAAGCACTAGATTTTTTAATCAAAGAAATTAAAAAAAGTAAAAAGGACGCTTTTGGACAGGTGTCACTTGTGTCTCTGGCACAATGTGTTTCCATGTCTTCCCTTCTGGGCCTGTGATGGAGAAGTGAGTTGACATGCATCACCCTGCTCTTTACAGGATCCACATTGTGAGTAAGGAAGGGCAAGGAGGAAAAACGCGCCCCTTTTTGTCAATTTTTGGTGCTGTTTTGGCGCTGCTTGACTTAGGGATTTCTTTAATGATGATTCACTAATGTGTTAAAGAGGAATGTCCTCATATCTCCTTTGAATGGAAGGTTTATTGTACTTGATTTGTTTGCTGTAGTTGTAAGCTCTCTGGAGTAATGACCTTTCTTTTGTGGTTTGTAAACTGCTGTGTTTACTCTTGATGTCCTGCAAATTGCTGCAAAAAATAATACAGGGAGTAATGTAGCAGCACTTACCTCTTAGTCTTTTTTCTATATCCAGTGCAATAAAATTATACAATTATGATTGAAGAAGATATGGAGGTAATGTAGTCTAAATGCTGTTGTTTCCAAGGAATTAGAAGGTATTTGCCAACCTTTAAATACCTGTGTTTTTTTTTTTTTTTATTCAGTGAAGATGGATATGTAAAGTTGGGTTTGAAAAATTCTGCTTTTATGTAGATATTAACCTAATTTTGAGGGTGTTTTAAAATATTTAGCTAACATATCTATAGAGTCCAGTAATGTTTCAGCACATGCTCTTTAAAAGCTCTGTCATAGTTTGCTTCAAGTATTTATGAACATAGGAGCCAAAATAAGATTGGTTGCTGTTACATAAAAAAGTAAGTATTTTAAAATCTGACCCGAGTTTTGTCTTTTTTTTTTCTTTATTTAATGATGAAAATAATGGTAATTTTTTCCATTTTGAAACTTAGATATTGGTTTTTGCAGTGTTTTTGGTAGTATTTAGTGGTTTTTAAGACTTCAAATTGCAGAATCAATGCATTATATGATAAATTTAATCCAGAGAAAAACTGGAAAATTGTTCTGAGGCACCCTGATTATTTTATTAAATGCCATGATTTTGGGAATTGGCAATTTAAAAGGCAATGAAATTAATTTAGAAGGCAACCTGTGCCTTTTAAAAAAGGGAGTTTTGTGATACACGGTGTACCATGCATCGAACAGAGACTGATATCGAATGTCTGCTGCTGTTCTGCAGTGATGAATCCCCTTATGAATGGCTGTGGAGAGTTTAAAGGTTATTATCTTGTGTTTGTTTACTTTGTAAAGATAAGATTTCGGAGAAAATCGAAGGGTACTGTCTGAAATTCCCAGTCACTGCAGTTCCATGGAGAGCATCGATCCCTTCCTAGAGGTTGCTGGGTACTCATTGTCTCCCTGTTCATTATAGGCTGCTGCTGAAATCTCCAATATTTCAGGTTTGCGATTCTTTTCTTGTTGTTTTGGCAGTTTGTCAAAATTAAATGGCTTAACCAAATCAATATGCTGTCTTGCTTGGTAACGTCTGCATTTCACGTGTCAAGGTACTTTGCATTTTGAATGCAGTCACAATGGAATGAGCCACGATGATTGCAAAAAGAGCCTTTTGGCCCTCCAAAGCCCTCTGACTGTAAGGAAACTTTCTGAAAAATAAACTTTGCTCACTTATGCAATCACAGCTTCCACTGAGATCAGTGGTAATTGCACACATGTGCCCGTTGGTAGGAGTGAGTCGGTAAAAAATAGATGCAGCAAGGTCAGAGACAGAATATAAGCTACAAGGATAATAAATTTTACTCAGTTTAGAACAACTGTTTATGTATTTGTATTTATTGGTGAAACAATTAATTGCATAGTAAGAAATAAAAAAAAAAAAAACTTCCTCTGTTGGGATGGCCTCTCTTTCCATGGGGTGACTAAGCTTTTCTCACCAATTTAAGTTGTGGTGATATGTGGATACATGTTTATCATTAGCTAAAATAACACAGCTGTTAAGACAAGGTTTATTGCCATACTTTTTCTGCATGCTAAGCACATTCTGTGTACATGTCAAACAAAATGCCAATTTAATCGGCCCCCTCAGAGTTTCCGAAGGAGTGATGATGAAAGTTTGGCAAGTTTATTTGCACCGTTCTGTACAAAATCTGCACGGCCATTATCTCCAGACACTTGCAATATGAAAAATGCCAATGGTGTTTTTACATACTTAAGAGACTAATAAGCTACAGATGTCAAAACTGTAAAGTTGAATTATCTTGAGCATGTATGAATATAGCAATACAGTTTTTTTAAAATTCATGTGGAGTTATTTTTAAGCTGTGTTGTAGTACCCAGAGCTGTTTGTACCATTTCTGAATGACCACTGATTTAGTGAAATTATTGCCTGAATTGAGAACCCATGCTATAAGGAAAAATGAAAATTTCTTATTAAAAGTAGTAGTCATTAATTTGTTTTTAATTTGTTTGGAGCAAGAATGTAGAGGGAAGTAAACAAAAGGAAAATGGCTTGGTTTAGGCAATTGTTTCTACATCGTTGTCTGACACCCCAATAATAATCACAGGTCGGCACATTCAAGTTGCCAGACGTATACAGTGGTGAAAAGCTGTCTGTCTGTCTGTCAGTCACAGAATAGATGGAGTCCAGTGCAAATGATCAGGATGTTCCCCTACTTCTGTTTCAGCAGTTTACTTTTTGCTTCATTTAACTTTCCACCCTCTGCAGCCACACCGGTATAGGAGCTATAGCGCTTCACAAAATATAACTTTATTCTTTCCTGGCAACATCTAAAGTATTTAATAATGTACTTTATAATTTTCATTTTTACTTCACATCAGATCACAGTTTGAAGTGCTCAGGCTGAGGGAAAGGGAAATTCAGGCTAACATTTTTCACAGAGTCTATTTTGGGCATCAGCTCTGGGTGCCAAGCTTCAGAGGGAGGCTTTGACTTAAAGAGAAATCCTGTGCTCTTACCTTGTGCTCACTCAGGTTTGAACTACAGGATTCAGCACCTCTGTCAGGCTTTAAACCTTTCAGACCGAGTACCCCAATTTAGTTACTCTTTTTGATAAACTGACTTATGTGGGCTGCCAGAGGTCAAATGAACCCACCCAGAATCAGGCAAGAAAAAGACTTGTCTGAATGCCCAGTTTTGTGCTTAACTTTCAAGACTGTCTCCTTGGGCCTCTCAGAAAATCTCTTCTTTAATGACAAGCCAGGAAATCTTTTAAGCAGACCTGAACTAAACGTTTTGTCCCCCTTTTTAATGCTTTCCAGACTAACAGTAATCTTTAAATACTGTTTTTCATGCATGGGTTTCTTAAATTTACCGCCTTTCTTTTTTTTTTGGTCTTGTTTATTCAACCCAAGTTAGTATTTGAAAAATAAGGAGGTAAAATACAGAGTACTTACAAAACATGGATAATTTTGTAGCCATGATTACATGTTAATGCCAATGTGTCTCCAATCAATTAACTGTTTCCATCACAAGTGAGGAAAAACTCAATCAGGATTACTGAGTTCACAGGACAAATGATGGACTTCCATGATCCACCCACAAAGTGGATGATACTTTCATGAAGCTGAATGCAAATGTTTCCTTTACAAGGTAATGGACAACAGTGACTGATCAGCAAGCTTAATTTTTACATTTTTTCTTTGTTAATCCCTGATCAGATAATAACTCAAGGAATTTGCAATGCCAGCAAAACGCAGCTATGTTATTCTCAAGGGAAAAGTAGCTTATTGATATTTCAGAGTCCTCCAAGTGTATGAAACTAGTTTCCTCTGCATACAACAATTTCCATCCTGGAAATTATTCATGTCAACCTACCTAAGCACAGCAGCCAAGTGATGCTAAACCTTTTCCCAGTTTTGTTCTCCCATCCCTGCCCTAAATGTTACCAGGATTTCTGTGTTTATTGTAAAGATTTTCTGTGAAAATGAAGTAATACAACTTAGGCACAGTTGGAAACAGGTTCATTTGTTTTCAATTGCTAGATGCTCTTCCATTCACATGTGACTGGAACCTTTGCTCCTGACAAGTTATATATAAAAATCAGTTGGACGGGGGGGGATATTAAAACAAACAGACCAGGAAAAAAAAGAACAAAAAATTAATTTCAAATTACTGGATTTAGCAGAGTTGAGTGACAGTGTCCTGGTGTCCTGTTAAGACCACAGCATGAAACAAAACCTCTGTTTAAGCAGCTGCAGGAAGCTTTCACTTCCCTGTAGTCAGTTCTAGTTTTGAAATCTTTGTAGTTGTTTGCTGGCAGCTTTTTTTGTTGTTGTAGTAATGATAAGGAGACGTGACCTGAGAACTGGGGACATTGCTAGCAAATAAATAGCAAGATTAGAAGAAAGAAACATGTTTCATACTTTAACTAATGGGTATGTGACCATGTGTTGTGTTGTAAGCTTGAATTCCAACAGTAGGTAACAGTCATGTACAGTTTTATTGTTGTGGTCTGAAAATGTGAAATGTGGGTGCTTTTAGTTACCTGGCAGTGTTGTGTTTTGATGAAGAAGCCAGTTGTTTGCTCTTGCTGTTTGCTGCAGGAATAGAGAACTGATGTTTTAGCAGGGAGAAAAATAACAGGAGGGAATGGGAAAAATTATTTTAGGTATTGTTGTATGTGGTAGCAGAGTGTTTAAGGTCAGTATTATTCAAGCAGTTGGCTGGTTAGATGCTGGCTGTGATGATTTTCTGCTCACTAACAACTTCTCTAGCAACCCTTTAATCACATCACCCCTAGGTATCCACAAGTTTTTATGCAGAAATGTTCACAGAGATGAATGCTTTATGACTGCCTTTAAAAATACCTTTCACAGCCAAGAAATATCATCATGGTGTGACTTTCAGGCTCATGGTGTGATTTTGGGGTTGTCCTGTGCAGGGCCAGGAGCTGGACTGGATGATCCTTTTGGGTCCCTTCCAGCTCAGGGTATTTTCTGATACTATGATTCTGTAGGCATATTTGCTAGTGGAAATCATCATCTGCACATGTTTCTATGTCACTTGTACATCGATACAAGGTGTTGATTGTTGTGATACAAAGAATACAAGTGATTTTCCTTTTTTGCCGATAGTACTTCCGTAGAGTTACAGGCAGCCAGTTCTATGTTGCCACAAAACACATTCCTCCTAAGAAGACTTACAGAAAGGTCTTAATCTTGTCTGGGGAGGGAATGAAGATCTCTTCTACAGAACATGGTGATTCATCTTGCTGTGCTCAGTGAGGCCAGCCAGATACTAGGAAGTTGCTGAGCTGCTGAAACTTCTCTGCATAAGCTTTCAGCTCCAAAAAAATACTTCTCTGCTCCTTGATTGGGATATTGTTGTTCTTAGTCATCAGAGCCCAGGATCTCACCACACACCTCTGCCTTGTGTGTAAGAACCCAGCTTTGTGCTGGGGAAGATCTAGATGAAACAGGTTTTGTTTAAGTGTTGGGAACCTGTTAGTCATTCTTGCCACCACTGACTGACTGCAAAGTATCATAAAATAGTATCCATTTATTTTGAAAACTCTCTCCCTTGCTTATACATTTCCCCTGTTGACTTACAGTGAAAAGCAGCTGTTGAAGACTTCAAAGCTTTTTGTCCTCTGGTAGCCTGGTGTCAGTTCAAGGAGGAGACAATCTTTTCAGCAGGTGAAAGAGGCTGCTAAAAGCTTATGGGAATTCTCTGCTAGGCAATTTCTGCCAGGGGCATTGGAGGTTTCCTCCTTGCATATCAGCTGAAGAAAGTTGAAGAATAAGTGGATTTGTGCATGTGCATTTAGAGATGATCTATCAACATAAGGTTAAAAAAAAAAGGTTTCTAGGAAGACCATGGGATCTTTCTCTGGGTTAGTGTACAATGACTGTGTAAGCTCCAGGATTTTCATTTCGACACCAGGCAGCATCCTAATAACACCTTGCAACATCTCCTGGCCCTGGGCAATGGGGCAAGCATTACAGGCCCAGCAGTGGTGTTTTGTGTCCTGCATTGTGTCACTAGTCAAGAGGTACATCAACCCTTAGTGATAGTGCTAGGTGCAGTGTGCCAGTAGAGGCTTTCTGTTTCTTCAGGAGATACAACTCTACCAGCTTCCTTGGCAGAGCAGAGACAGAGTTATTAACATAATGTCTAAGTTAGATCCTAGATCCCCAAAACAGTTGCTTTCATGGCACAAACTTCATCTGAAGGGAATGTCTTTGCAGAGTTGATGGGGATAAGAGCCATCTGCTTCTTCATGTGTCCTCTCATGCAGCTTAAAGCACCTCATGTGATTTAGAGAAACTCAAATATGAGGCAAATCATTACTGGGCATGTGAAGATGTTGAACCAAGATTTTGTGATAAAGAAGTCTCAGGTGGCTCAGTCCTTGTTAGTTCCTAATAAGTGCAGTTGTTACTGGGCACAGCTGAGTCAGGAGAGCCTGTGGCTCAGAGCTTGGTGCTGGTCTTTAATGGGCCTGCCAGGAGGGGAGGATATGGGATTATGATGCCTGGTAGGAGTATTAGGGAATTGTCATGTCAGGCACTCCTCAGTGAGAGAAGAAGCAAGAACCCTTCTTGGGATTTGTGATCTCCATAGGTTGGCTCTGAAAAGAGTGCTGCAAGCTGTCTTCTATTTTTGGTCATTCCCTGAATTAGTAAGAAAATCATTGGCCCTTGGACTTTACCTAGTAACAGTGAATGCCTGAAGTTTTATATTTGACGTCTAAAAGCTCAAGAGGGGAACCTTGTCAGGATTTGTGTTCTGCTTCAGGTTTCTGTTATTTCAGTAGTGACCCCAAGAAGACATAATTTTATAAGCAGAGAGCAGGCACCTGCTCTACATCTGTTCCTTCTTTTCATCTGTCTTCCAAAGCTCTTCTAATGTTGTTACAGTTATCTATCTTTTGTGTTGCTTGCCAGAAAGGTTGTGATTCTCAGTTGTCATTTCAGGAGACAAAAGAATAGCAAAAAATCTTTTGTGGCTAGCAAGGTAATGTTAGTTGTGGTTTTTGATTGAATTACTTCTACTGCAGAGCATCTTACAGCCTCAGGCATTTGGATAATTTTGACTTTTCTTCTGAGCTCTCCAACCATTTTTATATTCTACTGGAGCATCAGAGAGGCAGATGGGCCAAGACCGTGTCCTCCTAAGGTCTGTTTTAGCTGCAATTTATGAAACAGAAATGTATTTTTTGTTTTCTTCCTCATCCCAACTCTTTCAATAGCTTTAATATCAGAAAGAAAAAAAGTAGTAACATGTTCAGGGGATTCAGTGCTTATAGTTTTCTTTGCAAAATGTTTACTGAAAGTATCAAAGATGCAAACAATTATCTTTGGTATTGTACGTGTATCTTTGAAATTTAACTTCAAAAGTGTCAAGATGCATTGCTTTGTAATCCATTATCCAATCAAAAATCTAGTAGCACTTGTCTGTGGAAAGTGGAGAGTCTCTTCTGACTTCATGGTGGCTAGTAAAAGGTGATGCAAACCACTGTGATGTTCTCTAAAAGTCCTGGGACTTCAGTTCATCTGTAGCTCTCTCTGAGTTACCTTAGTCCTGGGAATGTAGTGAGTTTTAGATGGGGGTTTAATGCCATCTGAAGGATGTGGAGAAATTACCTGTGGAAAGGTGCTTGTGTTTCTGGGATAGAGCCTGGATTGTTCAGTGCCTGACAGAGTAGATGCTCTGCAAGTGACTGCTCTGTTTTCTGGCAGTAGTTTTTTGAGCAGATATAAATTGAGTGAATGCAGTGCATGACAGAATCCCACTGAACTGATTCTAAACTTCTAAAAAGTACTGTTTGATAAAGTAAAGATGGTCTTGTAGATAAATTGTCTCAATAAAAAAAGGTAAGATAAAATAAGTATTGTATTACTTCTAATGAGATGATCTGCAGCAGTGTCTTTAGTTAAGTATGTGTGTGAGCCTGCATTTCAGATTGAAAAAGTAATGAAGCTGAAGGTAGTGTAGGCTTGTCCACTGGGTTTTGGATGGCAAATATGTCTGAAAAGCATGAAGTTCTGTGATGCCAGGATTATTTTAAAGAAAAAATAAATTGTACTGCAACTGACCTCTTGTGCAATCATCAGTTTGTCACTGATCAAGAGTGCCAGCCAGCCATGTGGGAAGTGTTTCTGAAGGGTTTTGGAGTTTGAAAACTTAAGAGTTATGGGTGTTATCTTTCAGGGATCTTTTAGTTTAAAACCAAAAAAAATGGGACCATATACAATGGCAGAGTGAGAACGGTGGTGTGATACTATTTTTATGTTAGGATATGAAAATGAATATGAGACTGGAAATCTCATTATGCCAGTAGTTTCTGAATGTTGGAAGCTCAGTGTCTGTAAGGAAGAGAAGAAAATAATGTGGGTGCTACAGCTCTCCATTTTCATCTCATGTAAGAACAACAGCCATGAAAAAAATCTAAATTTCTGGAAAAGAAAGAACGTTTATTATAGAGATTCTCTAGCAGCTGAACAAAGCAAACACTTAGGGTGTTTAATTAAACCAGTGTATTTGTGTTTATCCAAAATGGTCAGGATGAGGTCAGACCTAACTGAACTTCCTAGAGCTCCTTTCCTTGTATCAGGGAATTCGCCCTGTTCCAGACCTGGCTTTTAGTTGCATGTATCTTTGCTTTGGTAGCTGTGACTTCCATTAACGACAGTGACCCTGGATAACACCTGGATAAGTTAACTGTTTATAATTATTTGGCATGTAACACTGGTTTTCTTTTGCAGAAAACAGTAGTTCTTACATAAATGAATCACAGTACCACAAATGGCAGAGCTCAAAAGCTTTTCAAACATTAGACCTTGTATAGTGAAAAAGAAAAAGCCTGGTTCAGAACCTAAAGAGGGAGAGCAGTACTGAAACAGTGATAAGTGAAACAAAAAATTAGGAAAGACAGGTTGGAAGATAAGTGTAGGAAAGGCAGATGAATCACTGAGTTGCTGAGAATGACAGACTCTGTGTCATAGCAAATGCCTGCTCTGTGAACAAAAGAATTAACAAGGTAGTAAATGTTGTAAACACATCTTATATAAGACTTAGTGTTTCATGTTAAAGAAAGGATTATTATGATTGCTTTAATGACTTTTTCATGAAGAAGAAAGGGCTTTTTGAATAAAAATTTTGTCCAGTGCTTTAGTGCTGCAAGAAGAGACTTGATTGAAAAAATGCGTTTAATTTTGGAGGAAGAATTTGAGTCATCCTTTGAAAAAATTACTATGGTGATAGCAAATTAAGCATACAGAGTATTTGGGTTATTTATAAAGTTGAAGAGGCAGGTCACTCCAAACTGTAGAGAATAATGAAGATTAAAGTGCTATAATACTAGTTTTCCAAGTGTAAGCACTGTAATGTGTGATAAGAAGAAGCTGCATGATCAGATTAAGCTATATAAGGCTCTACAATAACTAGTGCAACCAGTAGGAAAGGCTACTGTTTACTCTTAGAGCATTTTCATTAAAATGTATTAAAATACTGGTTGTTTCCAGGTGGATGAATTTGTCTTGCATTAGCAGAGTCACTTGTCGCAGTTTACCAAATTCTGTGTAAGCAGAAATAAACAAATCAGTCAAGATCACTGCATCACAAAATATGCTTTATTTTGGCAAGTCTACTTCGTTTTAATTGCATATGGTCTCAAACTTGAACCCTAGGTCTAAAAAGCTTAGGAGAAATTTGAATTGGAGTTTAGACTTCACAGATTTTATTTTCTTAGTTAGAAAATGCTTCCAGACTTCGGCCTGCACCACATATTTATTCATGAGAAACAAGCCTTTTATATTAGGTGTTATATAAACACGTGTCAAAGACCCAGCATTATTTTTTATTGAGCTGCAAATAACATGTGCAGTTGGGAGTCAGTTTTTTTATTTACTGATTGCTGCTGGCATGCTGGTCCCCAGGCTGAATAGGCAAGAGGGGGTCTGCACTGAGGGTAGCACACAAGCTTCCAACAAAGGGAAATATGGATGGAAAATACTCGTCTGCTTTCTTCCTCTTTTTCTTCTCAGCCTTCCTGACTGAAAGAGGTTGTCTATGAGGAGCTTTCTTTAGCAAGTAATTCCTTTAGGGTAAGTATCCTTGTTTGGTGGCATGGCAAGGGAATTCAGAGTCTAAAGGAACCTGTGGCCCTTGACAATGCTGGGAGGAGTTCACCACCTGTCTGCAAGGGCATTTGACAGCCAGGGCATCCTTCCTGAGGTATTTGCTGCTATAAAGCCCTTCCAGTCTTTCCTTCCTGGTGGGAATGCAGGGCTCCTTGACCTTCCATTTCAGTGGAGTTCCTGTTTCACACTCTAAGCACCTGGAACTCTGCCATAGGCTTGAATAGGAGTGATTGCCTTCATAAGCAGATTTTGCAAGTATAGGTCCTAGCCAGCTTGTAGACATTTTTCCTCAAAGGACAAGTAAAAAGTGCTAAAGCTGCACCTCGAATTTGGAAAAGAGACTCTGAATCTGACGTAGAATTTCCTTGTGGAATATGGCTTGAAAATCCTCAGAATTTGAGCCCAATTTGTGGCAAACCCAGGAATTTCTTAGGAGAGATAGTTGTTGGCACTTATGAATCCAGCTCTCAAAGTGCTTACTGTTTGCCATTTTTCCCTATTTATTTCAGGCTTTTTTTTTCCCAATCTGGAGCAGACCAGTGGAATTTATGCTGCTATAGTGCTTTCTGTACTAACTCTGCAAAGCTAGTTAAACTTTTCTGACTTAGCATAATGTTGATGGCATTGATAATAAGCATAAATGAGGAAGCAGATGAGAGTTCTGCAACATCAGATTAGAGAAGTCACAGTGTGAACATGTAATACACTGGATTAATCAAGTGGTTTTCCAGTGTGATGGATTTTTTTGTGCTGATTACATTAACCTGTCTTCCAAATGTAGATGGGATACCTTGGTCCCTGTCTTGGTAGTTTTATGGTTTTACATGATCAGTTACTTAACTTTTTACTCAGGAGGCAGTAATTTGTAATGTTACTCCTTTAAAGGCTGTCTCTGATCACTTTTTCTGAGAGAATTTGGCACTTTTTTTCACACTGTCTTTTCAGGTAACATGCTTTTCTGAAAGGCAGTTGGAAAAATTTTGCTGGTTTCCCATTTATCACTTGCGCTGTAGTAGCCAGGAAATTAGATGGCTACTATGGACTTGTATAATGCTTGATTTTTTTCCCTTGGCTTTCTGTTGTATGATGACATTTCATATTCAAACAGTAAAGAGAGGAAAAGAATTCCAAGCTTTTTAAGATCACCCTCCTGTTCATTGGAAAAAGAAAGGGAAAATCTTCTGCATGCATTGAAGTGACTAGAGAATTTTCAGCACACCAAGTTCATATTTTCTAATGTTTGCTTTTTAATCCTCAGTGAATTCCTGACTCAGAGTTTAGTGATGTGGAAAAACTACTTGTGTGTTATTAAAGATAAATTATATTTCTATTATTGAAAGGAGGTGTTCAGTAACCTGTTAAAAACTGACATTTCCTTTGCCACGTAGATTTGGTTGGTTCGTTTAATAGGGCACTTAAGTGACTTCTAATGCATTGGGATTTTCTCCAGCATTGAAGATGATTTTGTCCAATTGGATTTTTAAACATTTGAAAATTGGAATAAGAAAGGCAGCATTGTTTAGGGCCCTGACTGGGTTTTTAAAGACAGGAACAACTCGTAGCATTCCTTATTAAATTTAATTAATTGCTGCTCGTGGGCAATATGGCTGAGTTATTGTTACAGTGAGACCAATAACTAACATAATTTGGATTTCTGTATGTTCAGACCTTAGTTAGAGCTTTGCCTAAGAGTAGTTTGATTATTTACTTTTAAAAAATATGTTTTTCTTTTATTTCAAAAGGGTATTGAAGGGCATCTCACTTGCAGATTTATAAAACTTTTGATGTTTCTGTTGGCTAAATTTTCAGTAAGAATTCAGGTTTATCAGCAATTAAAAACATCTTTACTATTTGGTACCTGCTTAATAGTGAGATACAGGCCATTAATTTGATCTCAGTCTGTTTTCTGTTGCACAGATGTTCGCATTGCAAAAATCATTATTGTCTGTTGGTAATCAGTGCTCCTATCGGCAAAGCCAATATAGGAGTGGGGAACTAAATGGGTGTCTGAGGTCTCATCTTATTCTACAGATAGTCTTTCCAGCTGAGCAATAAAGGGGGCTGCATGAGGAAAGGCACCTTTGGTGCATCTGAGATGTCTGTTCCATGGCTAAATGGAATTCTCCAGCCTGACCGTTCACTCACTCAGCACCAAGCCTTTATGCAGTGAATAATTATTTTTAATGAATAGCACGGGGAGTTAAATCCTTATGACTTAGTTATTTCTCAAGTGAACTCAAATTCTGTTTCCATAGAGAATATGAAGTTGTAATTTGTGATAGGAGTTTGAAGTAATGTAGTTGTGCAAACCTTTTTATGCTCTGATAAAATATCCCAAATGTTTTAGAAAGGTTTACAGTTGATTATGAGAAAATAAAGCTTAGGAGTTTGTTGTGATCCTTGGCTGAAAACTAAAGTAAATATACACAGTGCTACCCTACGTCTTAGTGTATTTAAGTATCCGTGCTTGGAAAATGCATAAAATGGAAGATCTACTGATTTCTTCAAGCTCTGTCCTCATTGTATAAGGCATCATGCTCTTGGGTTTACCTATAAAATTATGAAATGAATGTGGGTCCCTTAGGTAAAATTCTGCTCAGAGTGAAGTTATTAGTAAAATTCCCATTGCATGAAGTGAGGGCAGAATTTCGCTGACACGTGGGACACTTAAAATCCAGTGCAAGGTTAAAAAATTAACCAAACCCCTAATTCATATTTGAAAAGTATATAGTATATCTGTCTCATAAACTTTACATCCTTATTAAAGAAAAATGTATTTACTCCTCTTCAAACTAAGTCACATCTCTCTCCAAACAATAATACTAAGTTAAATCCGGGTGAGTCTTACAGAAATGAATGCTCACTGTTGTTATAAATGATCAAATCGGAAGCCAAATTTATAAGAAAATTTAGCAATGATTTATTAGATCGTCAGCAAAATAGAATTTCGAAAAACAACCACCACAGCCAAGAGTCATCGTCGAGCCCGGGTTTCGGCGCTGGGTGAACAAATGGATCTGACCCCTGAATGTCAGAGTCTCCCCTTGGTTCACACCGGCTGCTTTGCGCAGTGAGCTTATATACAGTTTATTCTGCCTGGGGCAGAAATGACCGAATGTTCCTTTGTGTCCCTTCACATGCAGAACCGGGGCCATACATGTGCAGGGTTAGACAAAAGTCCGGTTCCAGGTGTCTAGATGATGTCAGAGCACTCCGGAGAAGTCGGTATTCACACGTAACAGGGTGGCGCTGGGTAGCAGATGCAATCTCCGATGTGAAGATCACTCTTGAGTGGCCAGAACATTCCAGGGAAGTCAGTGATCATGGCCCCGGAAGGCTCCATTCATACGTTAACAGACTCGATATTATCTTGCCATTGTCCAGGAACTAACTGAATAAAAATAAGGCTCTGCTCGTGGCCGGGGTGGTCAAAGACATAGCTTGGATTTTACAATATTTTATACATAAATAGCATGAATTATCTCTACCATATACTACACTGTGTTCAATTATCGATTGTTTTTATTGATGATGCACTAATAAACACCTCTCCAGTTTGACGACCTTTTTATGTCCATTTACATTTCCTTTTAAAGGAATCAGTCTCCTGGCACAAAGTATTAGAAGTATTAATCCTAATTAGAGGAGCTCTTCATATTATCCCTATTCAAGTAACCACATTTTGTGAAACAAAGGCCTTTCTTGTGTTTTGTCTTTAAGTGACTAGGCAACATAGATTTTTAGTTTTAGTTCATGCTGTATGATGACTCATAAAAAAGACTTATAAAACCAAAGTGGAGGTGCTGCCTTCATTGTTTTCTTGTTTTGATGAAAGCAGAGCTTTCAGCTCTCATACTTTGTATGGAGGGGTTATTGAGGAGCGGAAGCCAACCCATCGTGAAGACTGCAGCACTGAAAGAAATCCCTGACAGCTTGTTCCTAGGCTCTGGACTTAAAACTGGGACAAAACAGAAGCCCTGCTCACTGCCAGGGAGGAGTAGTCTGCTTGTGGGACTTCCACCTTCACAGTCACCACTACCTCAGGGAGATGTGCTTTGAGCCTGAAAATCATCAATCCTTATCGCTCTTAGGGAGGACAGAGCAGTGGGGAGTGCTGTGTCCAGCTGGGATGGAGTTACTAGCATAGCTGGAACACATGCTGGGGAAAGGGGAAAGGAGAAACTGTCCCAAAAGTGGTCCCAGTGGTATCTGGACCAAATCTGCAGAGACCTGTGTAAGTCCATGAAGAGGAGTGAAGGGCACAAACCCACTCTGTGGATGGTGGGGGTGGAAGGAGTCCCTGGCTGCCTGTCCCCTCTTCTGAGTGCACAGCTGCTGCGAGGGCAGGGTGAGAAAGTCCTCATGGATTTTCCTCATGTTCTTACTGAAAGGCTTAAAACCATTTCTCATCCCATTTGGAGAAACTAGAGGGGCTGAGGTTTCCTGAGGAAAATGCAGCAGCTTGATCAGCATAGAAGGCTAGAAAGCAATGCTCATGAGGATAATTTCTGTTGTTCATCACTGTTTGGGGAAATAGCTCTTACTGGGGATTGTCCTGTAGAGTTTGGCAAAAGGCATTTGTCCTGGCTGTTACAAACCATTTTGGCGTGGTTCTTTCTCTCCAGTCTTGCCTTACCTTCATCTCTGCTACTCACTTCTTTCATAATTTATCTAAAACAGCTTTTCACAAACCCTGAGAGATCGTACCCTTCAAAGCTGAATTGTATTTCTTAACTCCTCTATTCTGCCTGGAGAGCTGTCAGGAGGTGGTTTTACATTTGGAGCAAAGATGACTTGTTTCTCCTCAGCAAGTATTTTTAGTTGCCTCTAGGCAATTTCAGATGGTCTCTACTTTGTCTTTAGTAACATACTCACTAGTATGTTTTATTTTAAGTTGTGATTTGTAGTTTTTCTCTAATTTGGAGATAGCCAGAGGCTGTACCTTCTAAAAGAAAAATATTTTCATCCTCCTTAACATGAAAAAACTTGCTCCGTTAACTGCATTTGACTTAATGTCATGAGCTTAAACACTAACCAGAAAGCTGTTAATCAGACCTCTGGTTTAAAAGAAGGACACGATTAACAAGTCAAATTTAGGTGGTAGCATTAAGCAGTTAGCAACTGAGTTTAGTAGAGTCTTCTATTAAATGTTTGGTTATGACTTTCCTGGTTGATAAATTGATTTGTTTGAGATTCTTTAGTTTTTATCCCTCATATTTGCTAAGAATTGCTTGGGTATGAACTCTAAAAGCCTGACCAATCGGTTTGTTAAAAATATGCCTTATAAAATAGGGGTTTTTTTTCCTATGTGCTAAAGTTTATTTTTGGCCCTAAAGGGCTAGCAAGGTGACTTTTGCATTTTAGCATCCTCCTATTTTCTGTTTCTGGCAGACCATAGGAGATTTAAGAAATACTTTTGCTCCAGCCCATGTCCTACCCAGACTCTCTTCTGGTCTGGCTGGAGTGGACAGTATGAGGCAGAGTCACTGTCACCAATGGCTTTGGTTGGTTTTTCACCTGTTTTAGGTGAAACTCTTTCTGCTATAGCAGAGCTCTCTTATGACTAACCTCGTGAGAAGACAGCTCAAGGAGAGAGAAAAATATTTGCCCTTTCTTTTGACAAGCTGCGGAGGATCCTGTTTCCCCCACTTTTTCTAAGTAGAACAAATTCACATGTTGAAGTTTTAAAATTTGTTGTCTTTGGTTAGTGGACTCTGCATTAATTTTGTTGTCATGCCGACACCATGGAATCATGACAGCATCTATGTCTGCCTTCACCCTGCAAGCAGGCAGAAGCTGTCAAGCCTGCATTATCTCCTACTCTTGTTCTGAGAGAGTGGAAGATGCAGTGCCTGCAAGGTGGTTGGTAACCACAGTGCTCTTGGTGATGGCTCCTGAAAGTGCTCTGACAGTACTCTGGAGATTGTTTTACATCCACATCCATTGGGAGCAAAGAGCTACCCTCTCACCACATTAAATTAGTTTTAAAAATTCTTTTGCATAGCCTTGTAATAGATAACATTAGTGTTACAATATGTTAGTGTTGTTCCTTGTGTGTTTTTTTCTTCTTGGAAACATCTTTGGGGAAGCCTCCTCTTCGGAGATTTGAAGGTCTCCTTGAATGTCCCAACTAGACAGGAACAGGCTTTTAAACTCAGAAATTTAGAATCTTTCACATACATATTTTACACATACAAGGAAATGCATCAGATTTAATTGTAAACAGATCATGGACTCTTGGTGCGTGTTTGGATGGGTTGTGTGTGTTTATATAAGAATAATGTCTTGGTAACTACCTTGCTTACTGCCCAAGGATTTACACTCATACTCTTGGCATTCCTTTTCCTGTATTATTAATGAAAGTTTTTGCTATTAGGGGAAATACTTCTTGTAGAAGTTTTCCAGGGAATCTTTGCTAATCTTCAGGGTTCCAAAGTGAGAAGGGAATGTGTGTGAATTATACACATCCACATACTGTAAAACAACTGTATGTAATCTAACTACTGCTCTTTATTAAATATTTGCTGTTGTATGATTGTTTTCAGCTGCACATTAATTCATATGTCTTTTACTTTTGGACTGAAGTTTTTCATGCTGGCTGCGTACGTTCTGGTGTGTTTTATTTTAGTCAGAATGGCTCCATGGTTTACAATAATGGGATTAGTATAAAGCATGTTTTGCATTTATAAAAGGGAAATACTCTGGCAAACTTTTTTTTGAGAAACTTATAGTCCGTGCTTATTTAGAAATTGGGCAGAAATTTGGTTTTTGCTTCTTAACTTTCCAGTGCTACCAATAAATACTAGTAAAGCATTCCTTGTTTCACCTAAGTGTACCCACATCTAACTGATGCAATAAAGAGCTCCGTTAAAAGCCCCTGAGGGGGTACATGGTTCTCCTGTCAAAGCAGGGTTTGAACAGAATTGTTAACTAAGACTGAGGCAGTGTTCTGAGGACAATGAAAAAAAGCAGTATCAGACATTCATATTTCATTTCTGAAAGCATTTTTGTCCTGGACTCTGAGAAAAACACAAATAGTGTCAAAGTAAGTGCTGTGCTGGGGAGTACTGGGAAGACACAGTCAGTATGAAAAGGTCTGAGCTTCTGGACTGCTGGGCTCCAGGAACAGCAGGACTTGGGTTGTTTTGAGTTCTGCTGCAACACCTGTCAGTTTGATTGGCTTAGTGCATATTCCCAAATAGACTGGGAACGACACAATCATTTTTAGGAACATGATTTGAACATCTTAATAATGTTCTCTGTACTGTACCTTCAAGGGTTTGATCAGAAAGAGAAATGTCTCATGATGCTTTCATCAACATGAGACTGATGTGACTCCACTGTTTGAGAGTATCAGAGCTCATGGAGAAATTTTGCAAGCCTTATCAGACTCAAAGTAGAAAAAGCCCACCTTTTTAGTTTTTGTTTATATTTCTTGATTGTAAAGAGATTGAGATTTCTTAATTTTTTTTAATCAATTACCTGCACTCTCTTGAGTACACAAAGATCTGGGTAGAAATGGAGGAAAAACTTTTTTGCATTTATGTGTCTCTAAAATGATTCAGTGAGATTTCATAGTTAAAAACGAGTTAATATTCTGGCAATATTAATTAAACATCACCATGCTTAAGCACTCATTTATTTGCTTAGGGAGTTGGGTTTTAGAACTAATTGGGTAAATAAATTCTGTTCAAAGAAGTTCTATGAAGAAATGGGAGTTTAAATAATGCTTTTTGCTGTGTAAGAAAAATGAAAAATGTTATATGCCTTTGATGGTCCAGCAAACCTGCATGTGCTTTCTGTCCCTTCTTGTACCCCTTTTGGGAGAAATCCAACATGGTTAATGTGTTGGGGGAAAAAAAAACCACAAAAGAGTGTTGACAGCCAGTATTTGTTAACAAAGTGAAGCATGATTTGAAAAACTCTTTGTGTGGTTGATTTGTTTGAAATAGTTTGTTTGCAGATTTAGGCCAAGATCTGTCTGTTGGGCATCCTACAGGAATACACCAGCCATGCACAGCATCAGACATCAGGAAAATTCTGCCAAAAGCACCGCAGTGGTGCTTCTGATGTGCTGTATTCATCACGCGGTGGCTTGACTAAGTGCCTTGTGCTGAGCTACAGCTTGTGCTCCACATCCAGGTGGAGTTAACATCTTTGGGGAGGGCTCCAGAAACACGAGGTCCCTGCTGATGATGCCCCCATGGATCCTTCCAGTGGGAGCTGGGTGGAGTTGGGTGGGCCAGCTCTGGGCCTCCCCTGTGTTTCCCACCTGGGCACTGAGGCAGGAAGGGCTCCCGAGGGCGGCTGAGCTGCACCAGCCTCGGGAAAGCCCACACGGAGCTGACTCCAAGGTAAGGGGTGTTTAGCCCTCAGGGGCTGAGCCAAGCCATCCCAGTTGTGGGGTTTTATACTCTTACTGCTGTTGGGGCATCCACCTGCACAGAGAGTTTGTCAGGGAACAGGAAAGGCCCTCAGGGATTGTTGTGGGGCTGGTGAAAGCTGCTGGTGTCAGTCTGGCCTCTGCTGCCTCTGTATTTCACCATGTCATGTCTTCAAACCCCTCAAATGGCTGACTCCAGGTCAGGTTCAGCTTTACTTATTGGATAAAGAGCTCAGGCTACTACTGTAAGCTCTACAGTATTTAAGTAGCCTGAGTGCTGTATGAAACACTGGAGTTTGTTTAAAACCTGAAACATTCCCTTGTTTGCCAGCTGCCACTTCGGTATTGTTTTCTTCATTTCCAGTAGCACTTCTGGTAGCCCCTGATTTTACTGAGGGAAATAGCAGTGCAGTCAGGGTCTGGTGCCTCATGACTTCAGAGAAGATCCTTTCAGAGTTTTAGAAATAATGGGCTCTCAAAGCAGTATGGAAAATGAACTAGCAGCAGTTCTGGGAAACAGACCTCGGGAACCACCACTGCCTTTATCATTCACTGAAAAAGTCAAGTCTTGGGCTGAGGAAAATTTTTTAAAATAAAACCCCCAAATTTGAGTGTAATGAGCTGACATAGGCTGTATAGTAATAATGATAAACTTTATAAAGCAAGTGTCTCTTATTAATGTGCTGCAAAGCACTCTAGAGATTCTCAGTGCTCAAATTAAGCTATAAAAGATAATAGAAGAACTTAAAAAGTTTCTGCACAGTGAATGATTTCATGACAATGGCTTTGTTTGTTTTAATGATGTGGGCAAAGGTCATTTGCCCAGCATCTTCAGCATTCCCAAGGGGAACAGGTGCAGCAGTTATATTTTATGGTTTCACTGTCATTATAGAGGTGCTTTCTGTGCAGCTGTATCATAATGTACTTCATAGATTGAAAGTGAGATTTGAAGTTAAAAAATTCAGTAAGGCAACAAAACTGGAAGTTTACTTCTGCTATGATTCAGCTGGTTGCAGAAATAAATACATTTACTTACATTTGCATAATACATTTGAGAAGTAATTTAGGGCTGTGACTTTTTAGTGACATCCGTAATCGTAGAGTAGTTCTCTGTGGACTGCATGACTATTATAAGCAGTGATGTTTTATTGATGAGCTCACCCAAGTAGTCAAGAACTGGTTGGAAAGGGAGACAGATTTACCCTCCTCCATCTCAGATGATCTTTTTGCTTTCCCAAAACCAAGTAGAAGCAAATAATTTTTAACAGTGCTATGGCTGACAGCCACCTTGGGCTGCTTCCACCCAGCCTTATCATCCATGGGAATGCTTTCCTAAGGAGCAGCTGTAACAGTGAAGTAGGAAATTTTTCATCCACCTAATTGGAATAACAGAGAGAAGTCTGGTTTTTATAACTTAGATTTGAGGTATTGCTAATAGATTTCAATTTGAATGCTGTGTGTTTAGTTCCTGATATTTTTGTAGGTGTCCTTTGCCTCTATTCCATTCACTTTCACGACAAAATTGCTTTATTAATTGTAGCAAAAGCACCTGTAGGAGGACTGGTTCATATTCTTGTGAAGTGATTTTTTCTTTTAGTGTAAATTAGTCTTCTCTTTAAGCAGTAAAACATCTGCAGTGATGGCATGAAATGCTCTAAAAGAGCATTTACTGCAGGCATGGTTTGCATCCAGGACTTTGTACAAAGACACAAGTGTGTACACAAATACACCAACAGTTTTCAGAGACGTTTTGTGTAGCACTTAAAATGACAAGAGGTTGTTGCAAGTTGCTGACATATAAAAAGGCTGCAAGAAAGTGCCTCTGAATTGGGAGAATGTATTTTCATTCATTAAGAGGGAGAAGATTACATTTTTCCTGAAGTCACTCCTTGTCAGACTGTTCATTTGCAGTGGTTTTTTTCTTTTTTAATTTAGCAGATTTGTCTGGGGTTTTGAAGGAAGGATTAAAATAAAAGGAGGAAACTAGATCCCTTTCTCACTTGTAGGGGTGGAGGTTTATCCCAGCTGTGACTGCTGCTAAGTTCCCTATAAAATGCTCATGTGTTGCCCAACTTCTCTCATTTGTTTCAATTAAAATTTGGCATTGTCAGTTCAGACTTTTAAGTGCACTTTGGTGGTTTATATTATGAAGCTGAGTAAGGAAGGCAAAGCATATGTGTGCAAAAGAGATATTGAGTTGGAAACTGGAATTGAACTACATTCAGTTTTTGCCAATGCTGCTTTTAAGTTTGTGCTATTTTAATGGTTTCCTGAAGTGATTGTGTTACTAAAAAAGTACCCCTCTGAACTGGAGTTTTTGATGTTTGCTTCTGGCTACAATGTAAATTTGGTTTGGTTATTTGTTAAAAATCCACACAGCTCTCTCTGCAAATGCATATTTGATTTTTTTTTTTCCTCGTGAGTTCTGTGTGATTTTCATAAAAAAGCCCAGAGCCTTTTCTGCATTCTAAAATAAATGTGGAGCTTCAGTCATGTCATGAAGTCTCAACAGATAAAAAATAGGGTTTACATTGACATATTTTTATGTATAAGATGATGCAAACAGTAGCAAAACCTTTGACTTTTAAAATTGTGAAGATATACGTGACTAAAAACGGCTCATTACCAATCCATAATGTGCACTGAATTAACATACTGGGGTTGGTTGGTTTGGTTTTAGTTCTCTCATCATGGCGGGGAACGATATTGCACATCGTTTTGGTTGCTTTTTCTTGCACCTTGTTTAAGAACAAAGAACACCAACAAACACCAGACAAGGAGTTTTAAGCTAGAAGAGATAAGAAGAGGCAGAAAAATGTCTAGATAAATCAGGATCAGTCTTGCTAGCTTATGCGTGTACTGGGTAGCAACCAACTCCTTCCAAAAAATGGGACTCAGAAAAGTAATTCTTCCATTTGCCGTAGGACGACAGATGTGATGCAGCTCCTCTGGGGTTGTCCCCTCAGTGATAGCAGCCCTTTTTCTGCTGTCCCAGGTGACAGGAGGGCAGGCAGTGGTCCCCAGGGCATGGGGTGTATCCCTTTCAGCCGGAGGTGGGGCAGTGCAGTCAAGTCTGTGCATCACCTGCTGAATGGAAGATTGCAGTTTACCTGTGGGTTCTGGGATGGCCATCCTGCTTCAGAAAGGTTTTTTGACACCTTCATGTTCCCTTAGCTCAAGGATGCAAAGAAATGCTGCAAAGCCTTCCAGAAAGTGAGTGCCATTTGCAGGATCTGCATGCAGCCCCACGGATTTTGCATTTAAAAAGAATGTGAGGCACAGATATTTAGTTTGATGGTAATTAACTTTGAACAGTGTACTGAAATATCTGGCACATTTAGAAGTGTTTTAAAATCAAGGTTTCAATTTGTTTCTGAGAAATTTTGTAGTTAACCCAGTTTCTGCTCTTGATGCATGAGTGACTGGGTACCATATGATGAACTGTGTTATATAAGATGCTCAAATTGTTGATCCAAAATTCTAGCTATTTAACTCTTCTGGGATCTTAGTGTTTCTTGTTTTATTTTTGTCCTGTTTTCTCTTTTCAGTATTTGAAGTGTTGATACGAAGCCCTTTTCTGCCAGCGCTGTTAGCAGAAAGAACTTATGTATACCCATCTGCCTGTTCCTTGGGCATGGCAATGGGTTGCACTACCAGGAGCTTTTACTGTGTGGTAGATTATTACAGGAGGGATTTTCCTTGCTTTCCCCTCTGTTTCCTCTAAATAGGTTTGTTTCTTACAGCAGGATATAGTGCAATAAGAATAATCAGCTTCATTGATTCCAGCTGCTTCCTCAACAGAAAAACTACATTTTATTTGGATGAGCTTTGCTGTCTCCTAAATATTTTGAGAGGAAAACAAGCTTCTCCCTTTCTGTGAATCTTTCCTACCCAGATGTTCAGTTCTTTATTGTATTTTATTAATAAGTCCAATGCTTTCTTAGCTGTAGGGCTGCAATGCAGCAAGCAGATGCTCCTGTTAGAACAAATTTCATGATATTGGAAGCTTAATTATCAAAGGCACAAAGTCAGACTCTCATTAAATTTTCCCCTTGTTTTAAAGGGAGGGTGGTGGGGTTGAAAAGCAAAAAGTATTCTTTTTTTATGGTAAGACCGATGATAGGTTAACAGCTTGGAAATATAAAGCTGCAGCTCCATGACTTAACAAGGAAGATAATGATTGTTCATCTGCAGAGATCATTATTTTCTTCTAATATGAGATTGCAGTGTTTCTGTATGGGGTTGTGAAGCTTTAATTACAGTTTGCAGTTATTTATAAATTATGACTCTGCAGGCCCTTCCTATAGGAATCTGTCTTTATTGCAGAGGGTTGTGGTGCTGGGGGAGAGGACTGACTAGTAGGCTTGAAATATTGCACATGTAATCTCATGGACATTTAAAAGTAAAAGTTGTGGGTTTGTACTTTTAAAAGGCTGTTGCAAAACACAAAACAAAGCTAAGGGATGGTGTGCGTGGAGAGTACGAGAAGAGAACAGCTGAATGGGATGTTTGCTTGGAAAAAAAACAAATCAGCCCAATTTTCCTTCATAAGAATACCAATTGTTGAGTTCTTTGGTCAACCTCCCCTTGCTGTTACTGAGGGGTGCTGTCAGCATTGTGTCAGTAACACACTTCTGCACTTCCATGCAGTCACAGGCCTCAGTTGCATCCAGACACTGTATGTGAGCATAGCAAGAATGATTTTAAAATATAGCAAGGGCATATTAAAATATATCTATTATTTTAAAAATATTGGCAGAAAATAGATAAGGCACTAGATTACACAAACACAAACACAGTGTTCTTAATGAGTTGTTTGATTTTGCCAGTTAGGATTAGGAATGCTTCATGAATTAAAGCTGAAGTGAGTGAGTTGAGATTTTATTTTATTTGTGCTAAGCAAGAGCTTCTCGGGAATTTCACAGATTTAACTGGTAACAGCATTGCTTCCCATGTCTTTTTGCAGTTTGTTTATGTAAAAAGCTGTCCTTCAAGCACAGGAAGAAAATAACCTCTTTTCCTTTTGTATCTTGAGTAATGGGGAGTTGGAGAGAATGAACTGTGGTTTTCTGGGACATGAGATTTAGCTCATCACCTCAGGATACTGCTTTCCTGATGTGCTTTTCATATGATTTTTTTTGTGAGTTTTTGGAGTAGTTTTCCAGTAGATTTTTTGAAGTAGGCCAGACTTGAAGCAGAGTATGTATGTTGGTATTACCTGGAAATAAAGAATCATTGACTCTACCTTAGTTAAAACTCTTTCTTTGGCATGATTTTACAATGCTAATTGAGTTGGTTTGGATTTTGGCAGAATGATGTACTCTCTTGAGAGCAAAATCAAATTAATCAAAGCTCTGCTTTAGCATTTTCTGTCTGTTTTACCAGTAACACTTCTGTTCCCTAAACTTTTTATAGCTCCTTAATCCACAGGTAGAAGTTATATGTACTTTAGTGACTTGATCTGAAGCCCAGAGAGATCAGATAACATGCCCAGAAATGTGAAGTCCAATGTACCAAGTCCAAGAAAAATACAAGAAATGTTAACCCGTTATTTTGTTCCTTTTCTCATTTACGTGTTGAAAGCTGGAGTAAAATTGTGTTGTTAGTTGTAGCTAAGACTTGCTGAGGCAATTACTTATGTCCCATTGACTGGAGGGCTCAAAAGCACACACCTTTAAAATGCTGAAAGAGCACTTTCCTCAGTGTTATCTGGATTATTGAGTAATAAGGCAAAGTTCATTTTCCTTAGTCTGGCATGGACAAAACCACCATGGACACAGGAGAAAGTTTTGCTCGGCTATGGCTTCTGATACATATTAATCTTGTTGTTATGTAGTGTCATTCAGAGGATAACATTCAAGTGGATGCTCTGGAAAGCAGAGCAGCAGGAGACCACGTTGAAGCAATGGTTTGGATCCATCTGGATTGTTCCATTAAGATCAGAGCTCACCCATAATGATGGAGCTGCAATTTAAACCTACCAGTTTGGTTAGATACTGGTCAAAATGGAGACCTGGTCTTAATGGAGGCAAATGGGAATTTAAAACTCCTATTACTTCATGTAGATGGTTGTAGTTTAGTGTGAAAAAGCTGGTAGAGAGTGCATCAGCAAACCTCATGGATTTTCAGTCATCTAAAATCTGGTGCCATTCTACAGCAGAAGTTTTAGGTATTTGTTATAACAAGGGTCCCTTTGGATACAGTCATACATCTTTGTAAGTTTTCTATGGTACTGGAAGTAAAGTGGATCTGTGCAGTCAGAAACAGTTGCAGGCCTTCTTGAGGCTGGGAGAAGCATACACATGAGCCTGCACTGCACAGACTGCCTGTGTCTCCTGTGCTGCTCCAAGTAGTGCTGGGAACACCCTGTAGCTGATGTGCTCAGTGCTGTCAACATTTTCTTCAAATTGGGTTTTTCTTGTCTGGATAATGTTCCATTTGCATTTCTTCACGCAGCATGCAGATGATGTTGGCTCCTGAGACACTGTCAATAAACCAAATGAAGTTTTGTGGTATGGCTTGATTTACAGGAAGATAGAACTAGTTTTGTGTGCATAAAATACTAGTGGACTTTCCTCTTACTTTCCTTGCCCTCCTGAACAGCTGATGGGCGTTAATTGCACTGACTGATTCAGCATTCCAGAAAGTTAGGCCATTCTTATCAGTGTTTCTTCAAATAATATGGTGTCAGTTTATGCTAATTCAATTGTATAACTCATGCTTGACTCCTTAGCAGAAGAGGATTTGCTTTGGTCAAGGCCCAGCTGCACAGGAACACTATGTCCTTCTTGAGGCTGGCTGAGCACACTCACTCCCCAGAGTTGTGCATAGCAAACCCCAGTGCTGTGCAGGTAGTAGCTTTGTACTCCAAGACAGTGATTTCATTCTCCAGCAGCTTCCTCACCCCTGAGGGTCTCTTCAGCATCGGTTCTTTTTTCTTTACAGTTAGAACTGTTCTCCTCTGCATTTTGCATTTGTCGAAATGAGCATAGTGTTGTGCTTTTTCAGTTGTACCTTGTGTTTTGACAGAAATTGGAATAATTTTCGGTAACTCTTATTAACCCCTGAATTTTTAGATTCCCATATATTTTACTCCATTGTCCCTTGTACTGTGGGAGGACTCTCCCATTCCGTGTCCCTAAGATGCTTGAGATTTTCACATGAGAGATACTGTCTTCTACATTTTCTTTCCAGAACAATGTGCAGATATTTCTGCCTTCAGAAACAAAGTGCAGCTTGGCTAGATCCACACAAGTCTGACTTTTTTGAGCCAAGTAGGTATGTGTGTCTGTGTATTCATTTTGTGTAATAGGCGTTTTGGCTGCTCTAATGGATGCAATGGGAGAAGCTGCTATCATCTGTGCACCTTTTTTTTGGTGGATGTGATGCCCTTGCCCAGAAAAAGCTGTCAGTGGAGAGGGGAAGCCTGACATTGGATCTTGTTGGGATGATGGGCATGTGTGACATAATTGTAATTTGCTCCAGAAAACAAGCGCTGCCCATTTGCTTTTATTATGCAACAGAAGTGCACGGAGATGGCAAATAACCATGTGCCCCTGTTACACCTAAAAGCCTAAATAAAGAGCTTGAGGAGCTTGTGTTGGCTGATAAAAAAACAGAAACTTGGCAAATGGAGAGCTTGTAAACAACATACAGTGAGTGTGTCTGTGTGGTGGGTTCTCAGGATGAGGTGAAAGGGAGCCAGAAGAAAGATTTTCTTGAAGCAGCCATGGGTTTCTGTGGGAGTGGAGAAGGAGACAAATGTGTCTCGTCGTATGCTCAGCTCTGCATTGATGATGGTCTGACAGCAGAGCAGCAGTGGCTGTGTTGTGTTCTCCTGAGGTGTCCTCTCCTTGCTCACACATCCATTGTGGCATGCCAGGGTTAAATGAGTCACTTCTGTGTCCTACTGCTCCTTGTCAGGATGGTTCAGGTTCTGCAGCTGTGAATAACAACCACGGTTTTCCAGTGGTGTGCAGCATTGTTAATGCCTTTTGGATTGTAGCTGGATGTTGGATACTCGAAGTCTTGAGATATGCAGGATTCCCATGGTTTCTGTCTACTGCTCATTTCCCAAACAAGTCACAGAAACACCAGTCAAAAATTTGTCATCTTTTTCTCAATCTGTTCAATTTCTGTTCAGTGTAATTTTTGCTTTTACCAGCCTTCTGCAAATTCAAATAGTGACCCTTTCTGGAAAAATACTAAGACTGGATTCTGCTCTTACTACCTTTTTGTTATTTTGGCAAATAAAATTCAGAGGTCAGGTTTTTCTTTGACTGGTCAGGTTCACAGAGCAGCATGATTAATAATTTTGTGTGACAGATTTGGATAACTATAATTTTATTAAGTTGCAAAAATAAACAGTGCAATCTTCTTACTTGCATTGGGTAACACAGCTTGTACAATTTCTCCCAATAATTATCTCATCCAAATCCAGTAGTTTGCCATGGAGATCTTAGTAAAGATTTCCACTGACTACATTCTGTCAGCACAGATATGATAAAATGTATGGCTTCTTAGTTTGTTTGTAGAGATAGAAAATAGAGGATTCAATTATTTCACTTAACAAGATGAATGGAAGGGAATGTGGCATGTTTGTTTGCATTATTGGTTATTTATAGGATTTCTTCCTATGTGAAAGGGCTTCCCAAGGAAGTGGTCACAGCACCAAGGCCGCCTGAGTTCAAGAACTGCTTGGACAGTGCTCTTGGACACATGGTGTGACTCTTAGGAATGGCCTGGAGCCGGACTCAATAATTCTTCTTCCAACTTGGCATATTCTGTGATTCTGGGGAATAATACTTTCTACATGGTTACCAGAGGCTATTTACTTCAGCATGAAGTTACCAGACAGACCAATTTTTTGCCATTGCTTCAGTTTGTTCCTTCACTCCAGAAAGAAATAAACAGGAGGAAGAGGAGAAGTGTCAGTACTGAAACAGTTATCCTTTTCCTTTTTAACTGGATCTTGTCTGCAATGCTTTTTGTGGCATGTGCTGATGTTTGGGATATATTTTGCTTTATAAAACATTTTCTTAACAGGCTAGGAAAAACACTGCTGGGGTTTGGCTCTTCTCAAGACCTGTTTCCTGCTTCAGCTAATAAAAAAAGACCACCTTGCTTTGCTTGTACTCCATTTCCCCTAGTGTAGGGAGTGCTGTAGCAAAAAAGAAGTAAGAAGAAGCTTGGACACAATTCCTTGACAAGCCTAAGAGTATCTGATAATATCTGTAGGAATATAAATGTGTATAACATAACTTAACATCCTAACTCATTTTGCATGTTGCTGAAATGCACCAAAAAAGTAAAATACAGCAGCTGTTTAAAAAGTCCCAACTGACCTATGCAAATATTGAAGATTGAAAGTAAAAACAAATTATATGTGTGTGTGTGTGTGTGAGAGAGAGAGAGAAAGATGTGCTTAGATAAACATATTTCGAACATCTGGTTTTCTGCTTGATTTGTGTATGGTCTCCTGTGAAAGTTGCCTTGAGTTTTTTTAAGTGGTCTTTGAGTTATGGAGCACAGTATTTCCCAAGAAGCAGGATTTACTTAGCACTGGTGCAATGCTATCTTGGAAGGAAGACAAATTATAGACAGAAGTAAATAAAATAAAATATATGAGGATCACACAGTAAAATGCAGACATTACCACTGAAGATCAGGTATAATTGGTTGCTATTAATTTATCTAGTTTTGAATCTCTGTGAAAAGCAAAAACAAAGCTTGGAAAACTTGGTAAATACAAAAGGAGCTGGACAGGTGAGCTATATGTGTGCACAAGAGCATTTTAAATGGCTTTAGCAAACTTTAAAAGATTTTTTTAAAAAAAACCAGTTCAATTAAAAAAAAAATGTTGGAAGTGTTTCTCTACCCAAAAACTACTTAGAGAAATATCCAAGTCTGTGCTGCCTTAACCTATGGGATGTATAGGCCTTACTCCAGCCAAGTGTTGAAGCATGCTGATAGTTGAGTATTGTGTGGGTTTCAGCCGGAGGAGTTTTTTCCTTGGAGATGTGCTCCCATCTCCCGTTGAGCTGGAGCGATGCTGCCAGCCCAGCCTGCCCTGCTCCTGTCCTCCATTCATCCATGGGGCAGGGCGGTGCTGGAGCATCCGAGCTCTGCTGGGGCTGCCCCTGCCAACCCTCCTTCTGCAGGGACCACAGGGAGAGCAGGGCAGGAAAGCTCCAGCTCTCTCCCCTTCTACACTCCTTCACCTGAAAGCAAAAAATCCAAGCATGAGTTCTTCCTTGATTAATTTAATTTAAAGCACAGCTCACAAGTTGTCCAGTAACTTTCTTAAAAATGTGAATGCGTGGGCTCCCTGTACAGATATTCCTGTTAGGAAATGTGTTGTACACCTTAGTGAAATGCTGTCCTTTACCATCCCAAAGGATGCCAAGGGCTATCACAGGAAGTGTTTCCTATGGTTGTAGCTCTTCTGGCAACACACTGAGTGAGTTCTTCAAGCCTGTGTGGGAACTAAAACATGAGCCAGAGAAGCAGCAGACTTTATATAGTGAAAGGAAATGGAAAAATCCCCTCTCAAAACAAAAAAAACCAATTTGCAGCATTTACATGTCAGCCAGTGCTTTTGAGTTTTTCAAGATGTTACAGAAATATCAGTCTTGGAAAAAGCAATATTTCACTTCTTCTTTCAGAACAAGTTCCTCCAGTCTTGTCCTGGTTGATGGTTGCATAATACTCCATAAAATGTAGATATTAATGCAGAATTTAATTATACTCTTTGCTTACTTTTCTCCCTCAGATTCTTTTTTTAACGTTACCCTTTTGATTCTTTGAAAGTTTAGAAAAGGGAAATAACATGTTTACTAGCTAAATATAACATGAGAATGTGTAAGACACAAAAGGTGTTAAATAGTCAAAATACTTTCTGTTTGCAATTCATGTGAGGTTTAGATGGTGGTGTCTTTCTCAGGACCAAATCTGAGAAAAGTGGAGTGGATGAAAATAAGTGGATTTGATTTTTCTTCTAGATATTCCATTGTGTAAGTGCATAGTAGCGAAAAATCCTTAAGCTACATATTTATACAGCACAATGGTTTGCTCTGGTTTGCTTCTGAGACTCATAAAACACTGCAGAGTAGGTGAATGAAAGCAGAAGTGGAAGCAGAGTTCTTGTTGCTATTGGAAAGAAGGCAACAGATGGAGCAAAGAGAAAAATCTCTATTCTTTCTAGTCCACATTTTCTCTTGCCTGCTAATCAGTTCCCACTGGGGTCTCTGCAGGTTGCAAAAAAGTTACATCGAAGATCACACCTTATTGTAGTTCTATCAGTATTGTTTATTCTCTCATTTTTAGATGGGTATTTTCACTTTTTGGGCCCTTAAGCAGGTTGGTTCAGCATTTCTGCACCACTCTGGTAGAAAAGGATAAGCACATGGCTTCAGTGGAGTTGGCTGAGCCATGCTGAAATGTGTCAGCAGAGGTCCTGACCCTTTCCATGCATGCAAACATACCAGTGTGTTGGGAAACAAACATAAAACTCCTCCCTTTAAACATAAGCTCAGCTTTAGTGGAAAATTTCTGGATAATGTGAAGTACAATAGAAAGGCTGTAGCTCTGCATGCTCTTTTAATTGAAATTTTCAGTTTTCCTTATTTGCTGTGGTATCATTTGGGCTGCTTTGTCATCTTCACCTGGATGCATTCATAATCTGAGAAACCTGAAATTGTGCAAAGGTGACTGATTAAAGTCTGCCTAATGAAAAGGATCACCAAATAGGCCATGCAGCTGTAAGGAAGAAGCATTTTATAAGTACTGAACTTGGTTTTGAATTGTGAAAAGGCCCAGCAAGTGCTGAGCTATGCACAGGCTTGCCCCAACATCCTGCTCCAGTTCCTTCCATCCTGCATCCGCCTCTGACTTTGTTACCTGGCACTGGAGAAGAGCACTTTTGCATGGTAGAAAATGCTCATTTAGGGCAATCAAGAGATACCAGCATACCTTGAGTCCTTAAGGAAGGACTTAAACTGGATGCAGTGCACTATCCTTTGAATATTAAGGTCTGAATAAACTCTTGAAATGTTTCAGTATCTTGTAATGTTGTTAAAATTACATCTTTCTTTGTGAATAAGCAGTGGTTACTGAAAGTGCCTGTGTTGTAGCGTTCCTTCAGCACTACTGGGTTCTTAACTAGTTTAGCAGAACTGTTGAAGATGTGGAGAATAATTATTCTTTTAATAAAATATTAATTTTCAGTAAAGTGAAAATACTTTATTCTTTTAAGAATTAGAAGTTTTTGATATCTAATATATAGAAATCAAAAAGGAGAATTTCCCTGGATGCTAATGTATTACTGCACATCTCTTGAGCATCTCTAAGATGTGAAATGAAAATGTTGAAAATAGAAACATCAAAATTTTGGATTTATAAACCAAAATCAAAAGTTAGAAGACTGTAAATGTAAATATGGACCTCCTCTTATAAATATAGAGGAAACTTAGGCATCTAGAGAGAAAGCTTGGGAAATGAGTACAGCATCCACCTATAGTCATTATAGAATAATTAGCACAGTGTTAAGACCCAAAAGAACTATATGCTGCTGTGTATCTACATTGTATTTGCTCCTTTATATATATTTTAGAATAAAATAGCCTCACATGAAATTGTTATTAGTTGCATTGAGCACTTCAAAGGGTTGAAAAAGTATCTCAAGGACCTATATAATATTCAGGAATAATGGCTTTTAAAACACTATTCTAAAATTTTTTATGCAGTGTTTTCTGATAAAAGATACTACACATATTTTTTTTTCTTTCTCCCTTAATTTCCACTTTCTTCTCTATTAGGTTGAGATGTTTGGGTAAGAAATGGGGAAAACACTTAAAATCTGTTCTGTAACCTTATTTGCTCTGAATGCAAATGACTAGATTTGAATACAAGTAACTAATCAGTCATTCCTGTGCTGTGTGTTGAGACAAAAAACATGTGTTCTTCAGTAATAGTGGCATTACAAAATTGGGGGGAAAAGCAATACCATTGAGATTAATCTTTGCTAGCGGCTAGCTTCCATTCAATGTGTTGCAAGGAAGATGACATTCATCAGGTGTCAGGCTCACTTGGTTTCAGTGGCACACTTGAGGAGAGATCCTTTCTGTCCTTCACCCAAGGTGGGTCCCTGATGAAGCCCTCGAGGCCTGGCTGACTGTACCCCAAGGAGCATGAAGTCTCTGCAGTTTTGGACTCTCTGGGATATTCAGAGTCCAAAACAGGCTTGTTCTGAAGCATATAAGCTCATCTCCAGATGTTGCAGGTCAGGGTGAAGGGTGATGTGGGGCTGGGGAGCAAGCAGTGCGTTATTGCCACCTGCTCCCTGAGCTGGCTCTTGCAATGCTCTGCAAAGCAGCGGCTGCTGGGACTGCCATACTCTGACAGGGGCTGCTCCAGCAGGTAGACCTTGGGTCCAATCCTGTACTGCAAGCCCTGGCTGGACTCATAATCTAAAATCCACTAGTAGGTCATAAGATCATCACAGATATATTTTCAACCTGCCTGTGCCACTGAGCTGGGAGATAGTGAGCCGAGCATCATCGCATGAGGAACAGGATGGATGGGGAGTGATGGGTTCTCCTCCAAGTCCTCTTTTCTTTCTTCCTTGCTTTCTACAATAATCTTCTCCTTAAACACGTGCCTGTCTGCTGTTCACTTTCACCCCATTAAAGTAATTTTATCCTAGTTTTTAAAATCTGGGCCTGGAACAAGCTGTAGTTTTCAGTGAGCTGTAAGTATCCATGCTATATAGGAGTAGCAGTATCAAGTGAAATGTAACCACCTTTCTGCCTGTGTAGCCTGTGGGTGTTTTTAACCAACCTCATTGAATGTCTGAAGGCACCTGAATTGTATCAGCTGAGTTACAATTGAGATTTTTAAAAGATAATCTACAGCAAGACATACAAAGTTTGTTAATTGACAGGAAGAAATGCAGAGGTTTTTAACCGCAGAAGACTGTAAGAATGGCATATATAGTGTTGGCACACAGCTCTCTTTTTTCCTGCTCCAGAAAAGGAGGGAAGCAGCTATATGAAATGCTAATAGTTTCACTGTGGTTTTGAATAGACTAGACTTGAGAGCCTTGAGTATTTTTCCTTTTCTCTTTTAACTGCAATTTTGTTATTGTATTGCTGCCCCCATCTCTGCTAAATATGGCTTTTGAAATGTAAATCATATCATGTTCTCAGAGATGCATATGACACCCTCAGCACTGTTCCTCTTTGCACTTCAAAGAGCTGTGTGGTCACACTTTGCATCTCAGCAAAATCGCAAGATTTGCCTTCTGAAGATCTCCTTTAATGTGTACAATCAATCCCTGATAATGTATTTTGGGTTTTTGTTCCCTCGAGTCTGTTAATTTTAGTGTTGCTACAGGTCATCAGGAAACATAATCTCTTCTTTTTTAATTTCTCAGTGAGCGTGCCTGAGGGGAGAGGAACACAAGAGAGGAGAGACAATTGAACATCACCATCAGCCGAGACCTGAAAAAATGGTGCTGGATGAACACAGGATTAGAACTTAATTGTAAAAGGGAAGGGAAGTCTTGACAGAAGATTTGCTTCATTTTCACATTCATCATGGCACAAATCCTCTGGCTGGCTGGTTGATGGGACTGTCCAACACTTCTCCTTAGTTTCAGTGCAGATCCCTTCTGCTTACACATCGAAAGACCTGGGAACAGGTGGGAACTGGATGGTGCCAGATACAGGAATGGAAAGAGAAATGGACTCTGACGAGCTAAGATGGAAGTGACTTGACAGCAACAAGCTCAGCAGTTGTCTCCAGTAAGGACAGGTTGAGACGGGAATCTCAAGCTTCTCTGGAAGAGCAGTATGCAGGAAGCTGGTTTTCAGGCCACAAATGCTTTCACAGGTAAGGATTTCTGTTCTCTTTGCTAGGTGCCCCGTGGCAGGAAGGAAGGAAGGAATGATGAATCTGACTCCATGTTCTCAGAAGGCTAATTTATTATTTTATGATACTACATTATATTAAAGAATACTAAACTAAACTATACTGAAGAATACAGAAAGGATACTCACAGAAGGCTAAAAAGATAATAATGAAAACTTGGGACTCTTTCCAGAGCCTCGACACAGCTTGACCCCGATTGGCCATTGAGTCAAAACACTACAGAAATCCAATTAAACAATCACCTGTGGTAAACAATCTCCAAACAGATTCTAAAGCAGCAAAACACAGGAAAAGCAAATCAGATAATTATCGTTTTCCTTTTTTTTCTGAGTCTTCTCAGCTTCCCAGGAGAAAAGTCCTGGGTGAAGGGATTTTTCCAGAAAATAGGAATGTGACACTGTTCTAGTTTCACTCATATTCTCAGGATGATTTACTGGAGTTTGGAAAATGAATGGGTCCTGACTGTCATTAGCATCTTGTAGTACTTTCAGCTTAAATAGTATTTAAAAACAATTGACTTGAAGACCAGTTCAACACTTGGATCAGCAGCGAGGAACACAGTTATCCATGTTTCTGCTTTCAGAAATGGATGGCCATGAGCCTTGGGGAAAGTTTATCTCAGCTTTCCTTGTTAAAGTACTCATTAACAGCTTAACCATGAGTGGTCTCTTGGGTCAGTATAAAATATAGTCTGTAAAGTTGCTCTTGTGCTCAACACAGGAGTTTGGTGAGGCTGCAGGATGGACATGGTTCATATCAGGAGGCTTCTCAGCAACATGTCAGTGTTGAGCCTTATCTTTTCTGCTGGAGCACATCTCTGGGCAGACCTTGCCAGGCACCCTCTCTGTACTCCCCCCTCTGCACCACTGGCCTGCTGCAGTGCTTGAACTGGCTAAACTGGAGGGTTTAAATGGGAACTGTTTCACCTCAGTCTGATGTATTTCTCTGTAGATGGATTAAAAATAATGCAATGAGAAAGAGGATGCCACGCTGGTGTAACTTTCTGAGGAAAGCTCCCTCTAGTGTAAAGTCTGCTGGAGTTCATTTAATGCTTTCCCTGTATGGGATAGTTTCTAATTTGAGAGGCAGGAGGAGGAAAAGAGGATGAGCAGATCCTGCTGCTTTGTTTCCGTGTCTGCCAGCCAGCTGAGATACAGCAAAAAATGCGTAGAAAATCAACTGGATATTACTCTTGTTTTGGTAGGTCTAGATAAGGGATTAGTACCACAGTGTAAACTAGTGATGTGCAAGAGATTTATTTTTCTAATATAAAATATTTTCCTTCAGAAGGAGTTTTGGCTGCAGTGGGGTGTGGTTCTGTGTCCAGCTGTCTGCACCAGCACAGCAGTTTGGAGTGGCGGTGCAGCTCTGAACTGTCTGTGTTGCCTTGCTTTGATTTACAGCCTGGTTTCTGTGCATGCCAGTGAGACGTGTCCTGAAGGAAAGGAAACAGGAACTCTCCTCCACATGTGCTCCAGTGCTGATGGGAGAGGTGAAGTCTGGGACAACCCCAGGGCTCTCCTTCCTCTGTCTAGCCAGCAGCACACTCCTAAAGCTCCCCACTGCTGTTCTAGTCCTTGCTGCTCTCTGCCAGTCCTCAGCTCTTTCCTGGGAGTTTTTGTCACTCTTTTGCTTTCAACCAAAATTCCCAACTGTGAGGATATCTGCTCTCTTCCTTAACCTGGCTCTCTCCTTTGCTGGAAACCCTATTACTTCTAACACCCTTGCATTACTATATTATTTTCTGTCCAGTTTTACACTCTTCTGCCACTGTGTCTGCTGCCCCTTAGCTTCCAGAAGCTGGCACTGTGACAGGGTGCTTGGGGAGGGTGTGTTGGAAAGCTGAGGTTTCATGATTGCTGCTGGATGGAAAACACCTGGCAAGCAGAGCTGCATAAAATTCAGAGATATGAAACTGGGGTCCTGGGAAGCCCAGGACAACAGTCAGACAGTGGTGCAACCCAGCAGATTCAGATTCAGACCTATTCTGGAGACTTAATGGCATGAAGATTGCTTGGTCTCCTATAAGGAATTCTTATATTCTTTTGGAATTGCCCTTAGGTAAAGATGTTAATAAACATATTCAAATCTTGGCAGCTGTACTAAAGAATTATTAAACATAAAGGTGCACCAAACATTCAGGAGACTTGTTAAAGAAACAGGTTGAATTATATTTCCTTTGTATGAGGAGAAAACTTCCAACTTGTATCAAATTGATATCTGTATTTACTTTTTGGAGATCTTTCTTGTTCCTTTTTAGATTTATATGATGTACTCAGCAATAATAAACAGTGGGTAGGTATGTATTTCTCAGAGAAATCTGTTGGACTGCATTATGCTAATTTAAGAGTTGCAATAAGAATGTAATGGCAGGTGCCTATGGTCGCTCCTCTGATCCTTGTTGTAGTGCCCCTTTTGTTTTTTTGGAGTCCCAGTTTAGCTGTAGGAGATAACAATATCTGCTAGCAGCAGAGGGGGCATGGCCACATGAGAGGGGAGCTAATTTGTACAAAAAAGCTTTGATATCTGAAGCCTGGGTGGTGTCAACACTGAATCTAGACATGCTAAGTGATTGCAGCTATTGCAACAACCAGAAGAATAATTTCAATTTACAGCTGGCCAGAGTGCTGGCAAAAGAAGCCTGGGGAGGACAGTGCCTCTGTGCAGCCACGGTCAGAGTCTTTCCTAAACCTCCTTTTCACTTTGCTATTTGCTGTTACCTGGAAAGGTTTGCAGTTATGGCTAGGAGATATTTTGATCCTGTCTGTATGCTTATTTTACTGGCACTGATGCCAAAGATTCCCTTTTTTGCAGGTGGCTCTTGTCCCAAGACATGGGCTCACCCAGTCATTTTATCATGTATTAGCAAACAGTAGCAAACATTTGAATATTTCCACTTTACATGCTAAATACTGAATTCAGTAGATCATGTGAGTATAACAGGTTCAGGATTACAGAATGTAGAAATAGCAGTGGAAGGGAAGTGCTCCTAGGCTTGGTTAGGAAAGAGATGGCTGAGCCTGTGATGGTAAAATGCAATTTGAGTGGTAGCAATCAGGAAAGAGTGAGCCTGTCATTCTTCAGAAGGTGAGAAGAGAGAATTTGAGAATAAAAACAATAGTATGCAAGAAAGTATATTGCACTGAGCTCATAGAACTGATAGGTAATGTTTCCTGGGATACAAACCTGAGAAATTCTGGCAATTTTAAAAGGAAATAACTTTTTCTTTCCCAGTCAAAATAAAGAGTAAAAGAAGCCCAGATGAAAGGCATTCCAGTAAAAGAGGGCAAGAAGAGACAAAATTATATGATCTGATAATCTGACTACTCCTTGCTGCTCTCTGCCAGTCCTCAGCTCTTTCCACCTAAGGTGGAAACTCATTATGTTACTAGAGATGAGTGTAAAAGAGGATGAGAAAAATGCAAGGGTCAAATAAGGTAGGCCAATTCACAGAACAAGGTACAACTAATAAAGGGTATGATAACAAAGAAAAGTAGCACATTCTTAGCAGTTATAAGAGGAAGACTGAGTTTCTGGGCTACTAGTTGACAGGGAATTACAAAATGTCAGTTAAAAAACTCATAATCTGATGGTGCAGAGAGGACTTAGTAGTTCATGTAAGTTTTGGTATCGTTCTTTGCCTAAAAGGCTGATCTGGAATCAAGTGTCAGGAAAAGAACTGCGACCTTGAGAAAGGTAAGAATTCCAACTAGAGCAGGAAAAGAACAGATTATAAATTAATGAGATAGGATAATGGGTGTTTTAGAACAAGATGGAGTTTATTAAATTATCTCTTCAACATTGGGTGAAATAGCTGAAGCAATCTCTGAACAATTAGTGGCTTCACTGGAGAACATTTGGAGGACAGATTAGGTTCAAAAAATCTATGAAAGAGCAAACACTGTGCCTGTGTATAAACTCTTCTGGGTCCTTCCATGTCCCCATTGGAGTAGCTAGCTTATCTTATATTCTTGGGGAAAAAAGTTTGAATCAAATAGTCAACTGAATTTTTTAATAATTAGCCTGTAGATAATAATATGATAAATGAATTTGCATGGATTTTTTTTTCCCAGAAGGTACCTTGTCAATGGAGCCTAATTTTCCTGTAAGCAGAGAAATAATATATTTTGATTTTTGGAAGTCTTTTCAGCTTCTCATAAACAAGGTGGCACAATGGGCTACAAGGTGGGTACACAGTTGGCTGGAAAGCTCTTCTCAGAGTAATTACTAGTGATTCACAGTCAAACCAGAAGGATCTGTCAAGTGGGATTCTGCCCTAGATTGCCAGAAAATATTCAATATTTTAATTAATGATTTAGATGATAGAATCTGCATGCAAAATTTCCAGATGACACCAACCAGGGGGAGGATGTAAACCCTCTGAGCACAGGATTAGAATTCAAAATTAATGTGATATATTGGAGAACTGATCTGAAATAAATATGATGTAGTTCATCAAGGACAAGTTCTAAATTGTAGTTCAACAGGAATAATCAGCTGTGCAAATCAAAATGTAGAATAACTGGTGAGACACCAGGTCTGCAGAAAACAGACGGGCAGTTGCAAGAGTTCAGAAAATGGCTATCAATCAACAATTCTGTGCCATGAGTATTGTGCTAGAATATATGGACAGGAGTCTGCCTGCAAAATGATTTTTCCACTCTACTTGGCATTTGTGTGGCTGATGTACTATTTCTACTCTGAGCAGTGCTCTGTGGGTCTGTTGGAAGCATCCAGAGAAGAGCAGAATGAATGGCCAGAGGTCTAGACAACATGACCCCTGGGAACTGCAAAAAGGGTATTTTTCAGACCAGTAACTAGCAGTAACTCAAACTTTCTGAGGATTTTTTTCCCTTGGTTGCCAGAAGCAGCACAGATTTGTGTCAGGGCATGTCTGATGCACTGAGGGGCATGACAAGATGTGGCTGTGACACAGCACTGCTTTGGGGTGATGGTCAGAAGGACCTTTTGTACATTCTCACTTGCACATGAAGTTCTGCACCTTCTGCACTGGCCATTCCCAGTGCCATGCCAGTGCTGGGATAACAGCAGTGGCAATTCTGGACAGCCAAGGTCTATTTTTAAAATCAGCCACTTCCTTCCCTAGTGTGTGTTTTGAGTGCTCATTTAGGAGAACAGTGTGATTCTGAAGTCTGCCCTCCATCACTGGGGAGTGTATGGCACAGAGACATCCAGGATGATCAAAGGATAATGGGAACACTGTGGGATGGATTAGGAATCAGTGTATGAAGTCTCCTGACCTTGCAAGGTCAGCCTAGGTTCATGAGGATTTTAAATCCATCTCAGCACAAGCTCTGTCAGACCTGGGCTGACTCAGAGGCATTCCTGCCCTGTGACCCTCAGCAGTGCTGGAGGGATTATTAGTTCTGGCACTATGGAAACCAGAATAAATAGTAAGAGGCTCTGTGCTGCTGCCCTTCAATCTAGCACTGACTTTCTCTGTCATCTCCTGATCCCATTCTGTCATAGCTGCATATCTTCTCCCTCACACCTTTCCCTGTGAAAGTGATGGCACCCTCAAATCTTTCCGTAATCCCTCACAGCCTTATGTCTGAAAGTCATTGTCACCGAAGCTTGACCTTGGGCCATATCCAGAGAGACCATGTTACTCCCAAGAGCAGATCCTCAGCTTGGCTGGCACTCCCACAGGCCCTGCTGTAGGAGAGAAAGAGAATTCATCTGTTAGAAGACGCTCATGCTCATAGAAACATGGTGGAGCTTCTCCAGTGTCCCCACCTCTGTGCTGTATTTCCTGGCACACAGGACTTCTGCTGCATTTCTTCCTGTGTTTCATGTTGTCCCAACCTTTCTTTGCCTCTTCTGCCATCAGTGCCAAGATCTCCTCCCCTCTTTCTGTATTGAAGCTCCTTCATCCCTCCCCACTTGTACATTTGGTTTCACTTCTCGTCCAAATTCTCTACTCTTCTGGTAATCTTCCTGCTTTTCACTGCTTTCCTTCACCTTTGTTTCCAGACCTTTCCCACTTCCAGACAACCAACTGCAACCTATTTCCAGGTCCTATAAGAGCCTCTCTCCCTCTTTTCTAGACTCAACCCTTCCTCTCTTCATCTGCCCTTCTCTGGGGTGAGTACCTTTCCCCACATTGCATCTCTTCCTCAGTGGCTTCTGCTGGTTGGTGTGGGACCTTTCTTTGCCTGAAGGCAATCCCAGAGGCTGCCATCCAGTTTGGCTTCTCTCCCTGCATCTTGTTTTGCTTAACTGCCTGCGTTTTGGGTGGAGATGTCTCTGGTACAGGGGTGGCAGTGCCAGAATAGGGAGGCTCCTTGAGGGGACTACATGGGAGAGCAGATAAATTGCTCCAGCAGGTTGCATATGACCTAGCTGGCCATTATGCATTTAGGGAATGAGTGAGGGAAGATGTGATAACCATTTAAAAATATATGGAAATTTCATGTAAAGAGTAAAGTAATAGAAACTGTTTTCCAGTTCTGCTGGGGATAGAGCACAAAGTAGCAGTCAGGTTTGCTGTAGTGGAGAGACTGAGGTTAGACATTAGGAAAATCTTTCTAATGGTAAGAATAGTTAAGGACTGCAGCCGATTGCCTAGGGAGGTTGCAAAGCCTCTGTCACTGAAGGTTTTTAAGAACAAGTTAGACAAATATCTGTCAGGAATAGTTTATGTATAGTTGATTTTGCTCTGGGGCAGGGGAATGGACTTCATGAGAGCACTTCCAGCCTTACTTTTCTGTAAAAATGATGCTCTTATTGCTGGTTCCCTGGATAATAAATGTACATTTTAAAAGTTAGTAACCCACCTGTACTATTCTATCATCTAAGTGTTTAAGTAGATTCTGTTGAGCTCTTGGAATAATTGATAAAAAATAGATTAGGAGTTGTGGGTGTTTAAAGTATTAACTCTCCTTTTGCTGGAATATTACTCCATTGCTTTCCTTATAGCTTGGCCTTGTTTAGATGTCTTATTTTTGGGGGTGTGACATGTTTCTGTGTCTGTGCAACTTGTATAGAAATATTTTAATGTTACAGAAATGCTGCATCCATTCTTCCATTTCACAGTATGCAAGTATTTTAAGAAACACTTTTGCCACTCTTATATAGTAAGCATATTTAAAAGGTAATTTTAAAGAATAACCAAAAATAGGGCAAAGCCAAATCAACAATCCCCTGAGGTTGTTTTCTTTATTGTGAGCAAAACTGATCTGTAACTGGTATATCTGCTGCTGAAGGTAGCCTTCTTTCTCAGAATTATAATTGAGGCTCAATGTAAAATAGAAAAACAGGTTTGAAATGTCTTATATTAAGTATATAGTGTAATTAATATTGAAAACAGTTGAAAATTAATTTATACATTAATACAGATCTCCCACATTGCTGCTTTCATTATTTGCATGATTTTCAAGTACAGATAAACATTTCATTTTAAAATTCAACTTGAATATGTAGCAGAGAATTCTCACCCCTCTCTGTTCTAGTTTTGTTTTCATCTCCTTCATGAAACTGTTCTGGCCTTACTAAAATGTTTGCAATTTTCTTAACAATTGCATTCTTATTTTATGAATTTTCAAGGTTACTGTGTCACTCAGAGACAACTCTGTCTCTTAGTTCTTGTGAGAAACAGATTGCTCTTTTGCAAAGCCCCTTACTCAGCACACAGATAGTAACAGATCATATTCCATTGTATTCCTTAGGTATTTTATTTAGGGTAAGCAATTTTTGGAGTACAGATAGTGTTCTCAGCAAAAGTACATGGACAAAGATACAACCATGGTCTCTAAGAGTTACCCATCTAAATGTGTGACATTCAGTAGCATTCAGCAGTACTGTTTTTAGTATTGCATTGTTTGGAAGTCTCCTCTTCAGGGTTAAAAACTTTAATAGAATTACAGAAGAGTATGAAACTGTGAAAATGAATTTGAAAGTACTGTTGGCACCTGAGAGTGATAGCTTTTGGTCCCAACGTAGTTCTTCTGTTGTCCTCATGGTCAGTGATTAGAACAAGAATGCTTTCTGCTTTAGGATTTTCTTCAAACTAGAAGGCTGGCTTTTCAGTTTTGATCCCAAACTTTATGTAGGTCAAATACTGTGTTTTCTTCTTTGTTTCCTTTCACCTCAAGAAAATGGGTAGTTCCCCTCAAAATGTTGGAGAACTGTTTAATCTCCAACTGGCCAGGAACTACTTGCTTTTGAACTGTGGCAGTCCTTTTGGAAACAGAGGGACATGTCACACAGGCTAAAAATTTCACATTTTAAATGCTTCTCCTTTCAAATTTATATTTAACTGGAGTACAGGACTTCCTTCCCTGTTTGCTTGTTTCAGTGAAGCCCTACATCCTTTTCCACTTGCTAAGGGGGGCAATTTGGGTGGCAGTCACTACCAGAAGAGGCCTTGCCATGTGAAGCCACATGGAGCTCAATGAATAGCAGTCAAAAAAAGGCAGGAAAGAAGCCAAAGGGACTCCAGAGGAAGTGCAGTGGTGTGGTGCCCTGTGAAGCAACTTGAGGGTCCCTGGATTTGGAAAAGGATTCTTTGTGGACCTGGAATTGCAGACTACTGCATGATATAACACCATTCATATCAAGCAACATCCTGCTTATTCTGATATGGGAATATTTTTAAAAATTATTTAAATTAAATTTTCATTCATTTTTTATTTAATTTAAATTTCATTTTGATGTCCTTTAATTTTCAGTCTAGGTGTAGTTTTGGGTACATGTGTGGGGGCTGCTTGTTCTGACAGTCTAGAGCCAAATGAAAAGCAGTGGTTTGGGCACACCAGAGCAAAAGAAGGTTCAAATTGAGAGAAATATGCTATTATTAAAATTATGCTGTGAAGTAGTGTATCACTGGAAATGGCAAACTTCTTCCCAAAGTGGGAGGAAACGCTCCAGCATGTTCAGGGAGGATGTTAAGCCTGGATCCTCACCTTTGGGTAACCATTTTTAGCAGATATTCAGCTGTAGCATTGCCATTTGCAAAGCTGATGGTTCTTTGGAAATGCCCATCTGCCATTTCTCATTTCTTAATAGTACATGTCACGATGCCTTCGTGTGGTACAACTTAGTCAGCCAAATGGCCAATTCCAGACTGAATATGACAATAAATTTAGCTGTAAATATGCTATGTTTCAGTGCTTAATCATAATAAAAAGGCAGACTTTTTGAAAGGACAAAATGCACACATCATCCCTCAAGTAAAACTCAGAAAATAAAAAGTGGTGAAAATTGATTGTTAAATTTGCAGTCTATGCTTTCTGTTAAGTTTTTCTAATTAATTAGGTAGGCTGTTTTTTTTGTTTTGTTTTTTTTTTAGGGGAAAAGAGGCTGTGCCCATTGCTGGCTGAGTGTATTTTTACTGCTGAAAAGGCCTTTTACCTTTTGCTGCTGGTGGTCTCCAGCAGTGGGAGTGGGGCTACCTCCTTGTCTTGGAGCACCAGTGTGAGGCAGGCTAGAAATGCATTTTGTTACAGACTTAAAAGTGCTAAAAGAGGAAGCCTAAGCCCCAAATCAGTGCAAAGCTACAGAAGCACTTGACTGTGCTGTATTGGAAGCTGAAGAGATGCAGTGGCTAATTGGAAACATAAATGCTGTTAGAAAAACCCAAATTTTACTCATGTAAAGATGATGCGGGATATTCCCAGGCACTTGTCTTGAGGTGAGATAAATTTTTGGGCTAATGTTTTGCTGTTTGGTTTTTCTGTAATGTCAAGCAGACCCATTTGACTTGATATTCTGTCAGTTTTCTTTTACCACCAAAAAAAATAGTATGGATTAGTGTTATGTTTCTTTGCTCTGTGCTGTAGTAATGCCTTTAGAAATCTGACTGCAGTCTGGATAAACAGAGAAGTGAAAGTTGACATTACAAGATAAATATGGTAGAAAAGCCTAAAAGTTACTGAGGAGAAGGTAATACCCTGTATGCAGATTAAATGCTACATTCACATCTCTGATATTCACAACCTTTTGCTTTTTTAGCAAAGGAAGCCAGCCTTCACAGGTGTTAACTTCTTTCTAGGCCTTTCTTTGTTGCTGTTTGGTGTGGGTGTTATGGGTGGGCACAGTCCATGCTCTGAGCCCTTCTGTGAACACACGTGTTCCTGTGCCTGTATCGACTGCACCTCCCATCCTGGGGCTTGGCTTTCTCAGCCGGAGCGCTTCATTAGGGAGCAGCATGGATCCACCCGGGCGTGCACCCCACGCTGTGCCTCTCCCAGGTTTTCTCCCTGGGGGCTGCCCAACCTCTGCTCCAAAACCTTTCTAGAGGGATACTCACACCCTTTTTAATTTCTACTCAGCCCTCGGCAACAGTGAATAACCAAAATGGTCGGTTTCTAGTAAGATCATTACTTGCTAATATGGTGTAGCCTTCAAGCCCTTCCAGCCTCTTACAAACACACAAAGAGACTCTTCCCTGTGAGAATGCATCACCATGATATAGCTGTAATGGCAACGGTGCTTTCTGAGACCCATCTTTTCCAAGGCTGTGCTTGTCCTGATTTCTCTGCCAAGGGGGCTTCAAGCAGGAAGGCTTTGGCAGTATCTGGAGCCCAGGCACTTGGAGTTTGATAGCAAACCAAAATTCCTCTGTATCATAGTTGAATCCTTTCCACTATAATTTATTAGGATCACACCACTATCATTTGCCTATGAAACTTACCCAGTAGTTTGGCCTGCTGAATCCTTAAACTTTGAAAGCCATGAAGCTGAGTTTCCCTGGGGTTTAAGCAGATGTATTGGTATGTGGATGGCAAGTTGGGACACTCTCCCTGTTCATCAGAGCCACAGGTCTGTCTCCATGATGCTCTCTTTCATCCCAGTATAATCTGTTAGCAATGGAGAACAGACTGAGCAATATGTCTTTCATATATTGTAGGGTTTGATTTTTTTCCTTAAAAATTTCTATCCTGTTGTGTTCTTAGCTTTCTCACTTACTTCACAAGAAAGTTACTCCATTCTGATTTCAGTGCAAGAATAGAGGAAGCTTTGCTTGAATTGTGAGGAGTTAACAATGAAGAGTTTTCATTATGAAAATGCCCAAGAAGAATCTTACTCTACAGCCAGCATCTAAGCAGCACCTTCAATCCACGCCTCTGAGGATAAATATGTCTCTGCTGTTAGTGGATAAAATAATTTAGTTCAATGCCATTTGATGGCTGATAGTGCTGGATGCCTGTGTTGTAGGTGTACATATGCTGAGGTGGTGATAGGTAGACTCAGGACAAGGTAATGGCTTCAGAAAAGCCTGGAAGACTGGCTTGCATATGAATTGTTTAAGAATTGTCTGTTTAGCCTGGAGGCTCAGACTATACAAACCAGTAATTCATACTGGCTGAAGATGGATTCACAGCCTGGCTGTGCACTCAGTCAGTGCTTGATTTAAACGGAAAAATTGGAATTTGGGCATGCATCTCCATTTTTCCTCTTTCTGATCTTTATTATTCTTGATTTGTTTATCTCAAAAGAAATACTTTCAGGATAATATCTGCTTCCAGTTGCTCAGAGCGAGAATTTGAAGAGACATATGACCTGCCACAGCAATGCTAAAGTTCAGAAAAGCCTCACTCTTCTTAACTCAGGAACTAGGTGACATCTGTAAACTGAAGATCCTTTTTTTTTTTTTGCTGTAGCAATCATAACCTTTGTGTCCAAGCCACTGCTGTTTATATAAATTGTTGGACAGTTTCTGTGAAATAAAAGAAATAGGGACAAGCCCAAACAAGAAAGGCAACAAGTATGGTTCTTGAAGATGTTTTTATTCAGTGGCTTCTCTAGTGTATGCATGGAGAAAGTGCCATAGCATTGACTTAGTGGCTTTTGTACAATCTTTCAAGTATGTCACTGCTTTAAAACCATGTTTTTCTTCTTTTTGAGATAAACAAGATAATGTTCTCTCAGGCATGACTCCTGCTTGTAGTGATCAGTGTTGCACCAAAGAGCCTTCAGCTGAGATGAGGACCCTGCTGTGTCAAAACAGTGAAGGGAAACAGCTCTTTTTAAAGCCTCAGCATCTAAAAAAGACAAGATAGAAGCAGAAAGAAAAAGTATTGCTGTCCATTGTTTGCAGACAGGCACCTGGGACACTGATACGGTATTGAGATGAGGTGAGTTGGGAGCTTGGCAGACCTGAGGACTAAAGCTACAGCCTCTGAATTTAAACCCTGTATGAAGGGTGAGGTTATAACGAAAAGCACTAATGTACCTAATGCACTATTTTCTCATATTTTCACTGTTGTATTTTTGTACTTTTTACCTGCTGCCGTGAGGAGAAGAATGTAAGCTGGTAAGATTTCTTGTGGAAACTGTTGGCTTGTTTTATGCCAGCAGTGCTGGAAAGAAGTTCTCTGAAGAAGAATTACAGCTGCCCATAAAATATGTAACACAAACAACCCTTCTCATCTGCAAGTATTAATTGTGCATTGGGAAGAAGAGAGTGCTGGGATACCAAACCGCTTAAAGTATATGGGGTATTACTAAAAGGCTTAAAGAAACTCTGTCATTGAATTGCCAACTACAGAGTAGGATTATTGAAATTTATGAGAACAAAATGTAGTGAGATGAATACAAATAAAGCAGTCCATATTAGCGTCACTTCTTTTTCAAAGGTCTTTAAATGCAAAATATAATTTCATTAATGTAATGCAGGCTCATTGGTTTGTTGCTTTACACACTTATGGATCAGACTTGATGTGGTATCTTAAGACATAAGTTGAAGATCCTCAGAAAGTCTTGGGTTTTATGTGATTTGCTTTATCTGAAGGACAAAAAGGCAAACTTTGTGGAAAGATTCTGTTTCATAGTATAACTAGTGGTCTGTTTGAAAGTCAAACAAACAAGATGCCAAACCCCACAAATATTCAGGCATATGAGCTCTTCATCTCCAGGAAATCTCTTAATAAGCATTCAAGATTCTTCAGTTTGCTAAGAGACATCTTCTGCTACATAAACAAACCATCATTAAAACCAGAAATGGACAAGCAACAAGGAGAAAATTCTCATGCAAGTAAAATCAGCTGTTGCCATATTGGCATTTTGCTTTCAATTAGTATTGGGATTGTGAACAAAATCCCCCAGTTGTCCCCATTCATGGCACTGTGGTTCAGCCCACAAGACAGCTTTGTTGTTACCAGAGTAGGTGGTAGCCTCCTGCTAACAGGAGGTTGGAGAAAGTGAAATTGCTTTTTTTCCAGCTGTTCAGAGGCAATGGGATGTTATGTTAATGTGAAATAGAAGGCAAGAGGAGTGAGACCTAGGGACAATATCTAAAACTGAACTGGACTTGAGGAGTTCCATCCTGAAAGAAATATGTGCTTGAGCCTGCCACCTGGGTATAGTGCTCTTGGACAGGCAGAAGAACATCAAAGCCTGACTTGAGATGGTTGCAGAAGGTAAAGCTGAAGATAAAATTAGATGTATAGTGGTTAAGATGATTCTTTTAACAGTGATTGCTGTCATTTCAACCACACTGAAGTTCTGCCAACAGTGGATCAGAAAAAATACTTGTACAGGGAACAAACTTAAATACTTGTACAGTGAACAAACTCTGGAAATCTTATCCCTGTAGTGACAATCTTGAAACAGTTTCAACTGGGAAAGAGCTACATTCATTTCGGGGAAGAGTGTCAGAAGTCTAGTGTGCTCATTCTTAGTTTTTATGCTCTTAAATATAGAGGCACAGTCTAAAAGTTCGATCAGTGTGAGACTGCGTAGACATTACATGATGCCAAGCAATGAGTTCCCAGATATTTATAAATAAACTCTTGGTGCGCTCCCATTTTCCTGTCTCTCGTCTTTGCTATTATCCCACACACTTGCCCCAGGCTTTCTGTACTATTTATAGAGATGGTAGTAGTAATTCCCTTTTCCTGAATATTATTCTTGAAGAAAGTAGATCAATTATGCAGTATAATGCTGGTTAGGTTACACCTAATAGCTATAGCTGTTAACCTCACATGTTCATTTTACTTCTGTGGTAGTAATGAATCGTTAAATTGAGTGCAGCAATAATCCTTGAGATATAAAAATAGAAATAATTTTACAAAGGCATTCCAAAGTGAATTCTTTTATTGATTAATATTATGTAAGATTGTCAATATCTTCTGACTGTTACGAGGTTTCCAGAGTGCAGCTTAAACTGTGAGGGTGATGTGTAGAATATCTGCAGACCCTCATGCCTTTATTGTACTCTAATCTTTCAAGACTGTTCTTCAGAAACTAGAAATGAAATAAAGAACAATGTAGTCTTCATGTAAATGGTACAAGAGCTCCCATTTTAATAAAACTTGAACAGTTAAGAACACTTAGTTTTGCTAAATGCATCTACCAGAAGAGACAAAATTGAAAAATATGTCCATTTAGAAAAGAGTATTTCAAGTTTCATAGTGTTATAAAGGTTCAGATATATAGGGAGAGATGCATTACTGCTCTGGTCCACTGTGGAAATGTATTCTCTAACCACTATGCAGATGTTCTAACATAGTGAAAATATTTTTACCTGCCATTGATACTGTTGTTGGTTAAGAGTGACTAAATAGTTTAGTGTGAAGTGAGACAATAACCCTTCCCTCCTTACTTTAAGTTTGTTCTGCAGCTTGGTTGAAATAATAGTAATAATACTGTTAGGGTTTTTTCTTTCTTCTGTCAAGTTTTACAACAAAAGCAGACTCCACAAGATGTTATTTGGGTTATAAGATCACTTAATAGATTTCTATATTCTTAACAAGTAATAATCAGTTAAGTTTAGCTATCTGAGTTTGTATATTAGAAAGAATTACAGAGAATCCAAACTACACCTGAAAATAGCAAATAGTTTTATGTTAAAACAAGAAATTGAAAGAATAAAAATTGAAGGAACAAAGACTAAAATAAAGGTAATAGGAAAAGCTATGACAATTGTCATGCTGGAGATAGGACATAACTTTGGTTTTTGGTTCTCAGTAGTAATAACAGTTGTCTTATTTCAGTGTATTTTCTCTGGGAAAAAAAAAGTGACTCTGTTTTTTACTTCCTATGATAGTGTAATTGAAATTTGCAATGTACTTTCTTAATGGCTCTGTGTCTTCTCCTGACCGACTGTTGTTGGTGTCATGAAGAGTAGATTGCATGTGATTTAGAGTTTAGATATTGGTATTGGCAGGTGTGTGACTGCATAGTGTGTCAAATGAAATGTTCCTTCTGAAATTTATTCTTCTGGACTTTGTTGTTAGAAATCTGGAGATTCAGTTTCCCTGTAATAACTTAGGCTGACTTTGGAAGACATTGCGAGTCTGATGATCTCATGGGTATTCTTGTTACTGAGAAGAGCTGTTCCATTTGCTGTGAAATATATCATGTGGAGCTATACATCCCCATATCAGTACTTTCTACAAGGCATAAATTATAGGAGGTGGTAGTTTCTTTTATTAGACCATCTGATTTAGTTGGAGAAAATAGACAATCTGAGTGCACTGCAACTCCTTCTTGAGGTCTTTGAGGAAGATCCTGAATGACAGGTCTGCAAGCTCCAAACTTGACCTGTTTTTTCCACTTGTATCTGTTGATCAATTAAAAGATAACGTGTCTCTTTATAAAGCTTACCTTGATTAAACTGCCATGTCTACAATAAACCACAGCTTAGTAATTTCAGCATTTGCCATCCGGACACATATCCTTATTTTCTTTGAAGTGCCTGAATGAAAGTTACTTTCAGCCATTTTGCTTTGTTCTCCCTTCACATTTCTCACTCTAGGTATAGCCAGAAGGGCTGAGTCTTTTACCTAAGCTCAAATCAAGTTGTGCTAAAAACCTGATGAAGCAGTTGAGCCTGTGATTTGCTTTTCAGTTTTCTATGTTGTTCACATCCCTCAGACTTCACTACAGACCTTATTGGTAGCCAAAGTATTTATTTTGTGGCCTCTCATATGTGATGCAAGCAGCCTATTTAAAGCTTGGTTTCATGCTCCTCAGTCAAATCACCTTGGCTTCAGGGACACACCACGCAGCTTTGCGTCCTTGCGAGGGGAATTTTCCCAGAGCAGGTTAGTCACTTTCTTCTTTGTAGCATTTGCAGTTTTCTGTCAGTTTGAATGTTCCTCCTACTTTCTGATCCCTGGCTCCTCTCAGAGCTCTGCCTACATTCCACTTGCACATTCCTTTGCCTCGGGAAGATTTTTAGGGACCAATGGAAGGGCACACAAGGGATTCAGTACATGGACCAGAAGTTTCCTGGCAGCTGCCCTGTGCACGTGCCTCATTTCTCACCTCTTCCTGGTGATTGTTCCAAAGGAGGAGAGCCTTTGGATAAGACTCACCATCTCCTCTCAGGGGTTTTGGTCCAGCTGGTAGCTTGGGAGCCTGACTCTGTGTGTTTCTCCCTCTTCTTCATGGAAAGGAAGCAGCAGTCAAACAGGGGGCTCTGCTGGAAGCCATCACAGCCCTCTTGTTCCAGCTTAGAGCCCGAGAGATTGGCTTCTGCTGGCTTCAGTGGTCTTGCCAAGAGCTGACCAAGCTGTCTGTCGCAGTTTCTGTGCATGAGGTATGCTAAGGAGTGATTGAAAGATCCCTTCTAGCAGGGCATGGACTGGTGGCTGTGTGTGTTGAGTTACAACACATTTTGAGGAAGAACAAAATTTTTATCTTTTTTTAAGACCACTGTTTCTCGTCCTCTAGGAGAGATGATCATGTGTAAGGAGCCTTCCTACAAAATTGGAATTTTTAAGCTTTAGTTAGAAGCTTTCTGCCATCAGACTGTCTAAAGGGGCTCTGCTTATGCCATCTAACACTTCCCCTTGTGCAGCAGCAAGGTATGCAAGTATTTGTGATTCAAATGTGTGTGAAGTGATGAAAACTTAGCACCAGGAGGAGCAGAAATGGGTTGTGGTTCTTGAAATTCTAGATTCTGGGCTTTAACAACATGTGTTACTCTTTAACTTATTTTTTTATTTTTAAAAGAGTATATGGAGACCTTGCATGAGCCATCATGTAAGATGGTTTTGTTGATGGTGGCTTTTTGCAACTACTCAAGCACATTTGGCATTTAAAATTTTCTCACAACTGCCCCATAAAACTTCCTTCTAAGAAAGGAAGTTTTAATGCTAAAATAGTTTGGGATTTTTGTTTCTGTAGTAACTTTTAACTTTGATTATTGAAGCAGTAGCCTGAAACCTTAGAAAATTTTCTGAAACTAGAGTTTTACAGCAAGCATATGGTAGATTTTACATTTCATGAGGAAGGAAGGAGATACCTAAAAAAAATCTAGAAATATCAATTATAAGCAAGCTAAATCTAAGGTGCTAAGTGCAGATAGATTGAGGACTTCTAAGAAACTTAAAATTTGCCTTTCTGTGTAATTTTACATTTAATAATTTATGACATTGTCAAATAATATGCTAATATCAATGATAGGCTTTTCATCAATTTTTAAAATGTTTGATTTTCACACTGAATGGAGTGGAGGCAGTTCCTCTATGACATTTGTATATAATGTGCATTATATCTGTCATGGCAAAAAAACAGCTATGGCAATTCCACAGCTCACAAAATCTTCTGACTTCCACCTTTTCATTATATTTGGCACTGATTTGTGTGCATGTGGTTCCTTAAAAAAACAGTTGTGAATATTTTAAACATTGAATTAGTTTTAATTCTGAAGGACCAGTGTCTGTTGGCTGCCTGTAGTAAGAAAGCTCATACATGAAGCTCACTTTCAGAAGCTAACTGGCATTGCCAGCAAAACTATGACCTTATCAATATTAGATTAGACTGAAAACTTGTGTATTATAAGGGTATTTTCTGCATGGCAGGAGAAAGTAGGAAATCACTGGATGCAAGATGGAGGGGAAGCTGACACACAAATAAGGCTGTCTCCTTTTGCCCTGCAGGTAATGTAGCATGCATCAGGACTTTGCTTACTGCACAAGGTGTTCTCCTTCAGTACTAAATCTGCCAGCTTAGTAAATCCCAACATGCTTAATTATCCTGTTCATTTTTCTGGAATAGGAGAACTGGGAGAAGCACCTGGATCTGTCATGTGCTGCAAGTACATCTGCACAACTGTGACTGCTGCTGCAGAGGAGACTCCTTTCCATCAGCATTGGGCATTCCTTGTTCACTGGAGTTGGGGGTATCAGTAGGGTGTAGGGCTGCATGCAGTCACAGAAAAGCATGGTCCCTGTTTTGTGGTGTAGTCCTATATCCTGTTGAAATTCCTGTTATAATCCTATAGCTGTCCAGTTGAAATTGGGCTCTTGAGAGAAAAAGGTGAGAAATTTTATCATGACTGAGTTTGTGACTGAAGACACAGTGTCAAAGGGAAGTGAACTTGGGCCCTTGACCCATGGTACTAATGGCTGAACTGGCAATAAAATAAAATGGCTGTTCAGATTTTAGTAGCAGTTAAGACAAGAATTACTGGTCTCTGCTCATCTGTAGTTCTTCTTAAAATTATCCTTCCCTAAGATACTGGGGAGTGGAATAATAAACCAAGGCAAGGAATAAAACAAAGGCAGTCTATAGCTGGAATCAATTGTCCACTAACTGTGCTTTTATTTTTATTCCTCTTCAAAACCTTTTTCAGGTTCAGCAGAAATCTCTGAGCAGTTCTTTCAAACCTTCACACCTTTCTCATAAATTAATAATTTAACATTGCAATAATGTTTTATGTTCTGAACTGTCCCAGATCTATCATGATATGATGGCTGTCTCAGACAGGCCCAATTTCATGGCCTCCAGGGTGGAGAGGTGACGGGGTCATGGACAATTGACACAGACTGTGATGCACAGTGTTTTAGACAGAGCTCATGGCAGCTTTCCATCCTTAGGATGCCTCATATACCCTGCTAGTATTCATGTCCTTCATACAGAGAGAAAGCATTTTCATATTTCTGACTACTTCAATTTGAAATATTTAGGGGAAATGTCATCAGGGAAAAAGACATCATTGTATATTGGTGCAAGAAATTTCTAATAATTCTTCATCATTGAAATCTTTGTAGTCTTGTAGGGAAGTTCTGCTTTATTGTTGCCTTCACTGAGAACAGAGATTAGATCCTGGGAAGTAAGAATATGGATTAGTCTTCTAAGAGTATATTGCTCCGGGTTTCTTCTTCAGGTGTTGTATCTACCTCAGGAAATGAAAGATAAACAAGGTAAAGCTCCACTGACCACTGCAGCAGTGCTAGTTATGTACTGATTTAATTGTTTAATCTGTAGCTGGCTGAAAAGAGATGCTGGAAACTATGTCTGAACAACAAAAAAAGTGGCTTGTCATGCAAGATGGGACGTAAAACTGTTTTGGTTTACTTTGTCTTTAGAGATAAATGTTTGGGTTAAATGGAAGTGAGCAAGAGCATTGTATCTCATCTTATAGCTGTCTGGGTGGCCCAACTGAAACAGTTTCCATTGAGAAAATCTGTGCAGATAACAGATGTTTATTAATAATTGATGAGATAAAAAAATAATGGAACTAGAAAATTATTAAAATTATTAAAAAATAGAGATTCTCGTTTATACTGAGACACATGGTAATGTTGTTCAGTTTGCCTCAATACTTTCCTTCTTACTGTCATCATGAGCTTTACATGTCTACATAATTTAACAGCAGCAGTAGTGGCATCATCATCATCATTATTATTATTGCTGTTATTGTTATTACTATTATTACAGCTCTAGGTATGCTGGGAAGATCCAAGCAGCTTGCCCAGTGTCATATAGACTGTGGGAAAACTGCAGCTAAGAAAAGAATCGTAACATTTTTGTTTCAAGATCTTACAAAATCTTCTGTGACTTTACTGGAAGAAAAATTTCTAGAACTATTATTTAAGACAGCATCATAGTTTTCTCCCTGGATCTTTTGGTACACAGTGTTATGCATTCCCTTCCTGCTGCTCCATGTTCTTTGCAGGACTTGAGTCTTGCATGCTTTGCAAATGTAATAGTGCAGTACTGCAGGCAGCTCCCTTGTGCAGCAGCCAGCAAATCTCCTTTCTCCCGAATATCAAATGAAAATAATTCAGACCAGTCTTCTTGTTTGGCCTGCTGGTTTTGTATGCAGACATCAAGTATTAAAACGGAAGCTGGGAAATTGTAGCACAGTCTGGCAGGACTATTCCATGTGTTTTTGGAATTTGCTTTTGCAACCTGTGTTGCCTAATCACATCATAGGTTATATAATATGTTGTTGATACATGGATTCAAAATCAGTTGATACTGTGTTTAAAATAAAAAATGCATTTCCTATTGACTCATGGAAATTTCCATACAAAGCAAGCCAGTGCTTTTTTAAGATGGTTCTGCAGTGAGATTTTGAGCTCTATGTTGTCCTTGCATTTAAGAAGTATGAAATAATTCACAGGCTGAGTACTTTGTGAAGGAAATCCCCAGGTCAATACATTTTAGGCCAGATTTTGCTTCAAACCTTGGCCTCCAATGCTTTGTGTTTGCTGTTAGATATATTCATGTGAAACTACATGTCTCTTTATATAATGGTACATGAAAGGTGAACTTTGTAAGGAAAGAATACAAAAAGATTGGATTTTTTTGTTCTTTGATTTTAATTCTTTGCAAGGTACTTGCCTATATGTTGTGAAAAAGGAAATTATTTTATAAGAAAATAACACTGATAAGATTCTTTTTAAAATCAGGTTATTCTTTCCTTGTTTCGCTGTTGATACGTGGCTTGAGAGAGAAAAAATATTTAGAAGACACTTGGAGAAATCTTTATGCAAAAGACAAGATGTAGGCTGCTGATTGCTAGGCATGTGATATAAATAAGCTTTAAGTGAAATAAATATGTGAAGCCCCATTAAAGTTGAAGATATTATCTAGAGAGTTTTAAAGTGATTTAAGGAGTAATCCTCTCTCATCTCTAGGTACTTGTAATATGAGAGAATGAAATACTTAATGTTCTAAAAAAATAAGAAGGGGCAAAACATTCCTCTCTCTTTTTTTAGTCTTCCTTTTCCACGTTCCTATATCTCTCTCTATATATTCACAGTATCTTTCCACAATCTTAACATATATAGGTCACCTTTAGTGTCAAAGAAAATAGCGAGCAAGTTATTTAAAATACACGTTTAGGAGTGGAATTCAGTGAAGTGAGTTCTCATTAAAATACATGTGATTAGCCCCCAAAATGTCAAAATGAGACAGACCTACCAAACATCAGAACATTATTAGAAAGGTGCCTAGCCTTCCATACCCACTGCCCATTTCTTTGATGCTTAATATGTGAATTCCTTCCATCATTGATGTCATCAAATAGAATTAATTTTTACCCAATTTTTGTCTGATGGACTATGCTTCTAAAAAGCTGTAATCCGGTGATTCTCTGAAGGATCCTAATGTTCTATTTGGAAATCTGAAATAGAGTGAATTCTTTTCTTCAGCTATTCCTTTGTGAGTGTCTCTCAAATACCTGCCATTTAGGATGTTTGCCCTAACTTTGTTAATTAAGGTTTCCAAAGAACAGCACTCTACAGCTGTATTCCCAAAAAATTGCCATAGAAATCAAAGACTGCAACCTGAGGAATAGCACTGAGGAGCAGTGTTCCTCAAAGCAAACTGAGTCCATCTCAGCTAACAGCAGCTCTGCCAAAATTTTGCCATTCAAGAAGAGTAATCAGATACTCTGCTGTGTGACATCATGTGAATGTTAGTGTTTTACTCACAAGAGAATGTAATTTTTCTTTTATTAATGGTCTGCTTAATATGTCTTGCTTGCAGAATAAGATTGTTTCATTCCGTATTTTAAGCTTTGACAAAAATAACACTGGGTGTGTGAGGTCATATTTGGAACTCTAGAAAGCATGTTTAAACCCAAACCATATTCTTCTCTCAAATGTTCTACCATGTCAACTATGAGTTTAACAACAGCAAAATGCTCTGAAGACTGTAAGTTATTACTCTTTTATGTGCATATCTGTTACAAACATGCTCATCTTTTTTAAATAGTTTATCCCATTTTGAAGGCTTAGATGACTGCATGCCATATACCAATAAGTATTAAAGTGCTGTTTGCTATTTAAAATAGGTGAACTTCACAAAATCCCCTAACACATAGGTCATTTAAGGAAATTTTTCTTACATTTTTTATAATGCTAATCCATTATGAAAGGGACTTCCTACCCTTTTAAATGACCTTTTATCAGGGTGTGTTGTCCTGCCATCACTGCTTCTGTCTTTTAGGCAGTAGAACACATTTAAATATTTTACTGTCAACTCAAAGACAGTTACTTCATGAAGTATAAAAAGATGTATTTCACTATTATTTCCCCACTGTTGTTAATTGCAACTTTTCTAGGTAATTCCTAATCCACTGTAACACAAAATACAAAGGGTTTGTTGAAGCTTTTGCTGAAGTACTTTAGGTGAATGTTTTTGTTTAATACTGTGTAGAGCAGATGATATTTGCACGCTAGAAGCCACATCTCAGCTCAGATTTTAAAAACAACAGATTAGATGCACAAACATTAGAATGTGCTAATGTGTTCACAGTGTTTATTTAATTGTAGCCTTTTTTATGTCTCAGTAAGTATCTGAGAACTGGACTAGGAAAAAATCAGGGACCCTTATATTACACTGCTGTAGAATTTCACTCACCTTTGAATGTGATTTCCAAAGATTCGTGTTCTAGATTGTTTTTTACCTAGTACTGGTAGCTGTTGGACTTCTTTTTTCTTTCTTTAAGATCATTCTTTTTATATTCATTTATCTGAAAGCAGTGCTTGCAGATTATAAAATATTCTTAATCTGCATACTGGATTTAAGACTGGGCTCTTCTCTGGACAAGTAATTTTTGTATATTAGTGTAACATTCAATAATAAGACATGTTATGTTTTAAAGAAATACCTCCTAGTGCCAAGGAAAATGAATCCATTTAGATGGTGTTTCTTAGTGTCTCAATAATTTTTTAAGCATAAGGACCTTAAATTAGAGGGTTATTAGGAAGCTCTAACAAATACTTTGTTCCTTTGTCATTGCTAGAAAATGATCAGTGTGGTATTAACTGCATTTTTGCTTTACTATGAGCTTCTTATTTGAAGTATTCTGAAGAGGGAACAGTGCTATGAAGCTGACCTCAGTTCAATTATCCTGACTTACAAAAACACAGAAAATTATCATCATCTTTGAACAGATTATAATAATGAGCTGGTACAATAATACAAACTACCTTGCCTAGAGTTAAAACACAGTGAGTTGCTCTTGAGTTTCCAGTGCTCTGGCTGTTTATGCTCCTTCGTGGCTGGGAGGTTCTCTGTGTTCAGCACATCGTTTGTACAATTTTTAACATGCTTTAACTTGTCATCGATACACTGATAGCTTGCGCTGTAACCGGAGATTTATCCTGGGCCCCTCTCTTGTCCCCACCCAAAAAATTCTGTGGGGCTTCTGACAGATATACAGTGGCAGATTTAAATTAGATGTCTGAAATGGTTATTGCTATTGGCTGTCTGCACTGCCTCTCTGACAGACGTTGCTGTCTCAAGGCTGGCATGACTGATCTGCATGTCAACCACAGCACTTTCCAGTCCAGCTTATTAAGATAAACCACAGACAGAAATCATGTCCAGAACAGCCAGAGGCGTGAGGTAATGTGTCAGAGTTTTGGAGTGTGGTTTGTAGATCAAGTCCTACTTGGATCTCAGAATGCAAAGCACATTTTGTCAGAAAAGCCAGTTTCAACCATCAGTGGTACCCCAAGCCCAGGTCACAGCTGGATATGTGCCTGGCAGGTGGGCACTGCTCAGGTGTATTGGTTCAGTGCATACCAGGTGTCCACCAGACTGAGCTTTTTTTGCAAAACTGTGTTTAGGAAGGGACAAGCATGGTTAACTTCTCAAAGCCAGCTCGGTCAAGAGGGTGCCAGGCTGTGTGGCTTCACCCAAACCAGATGTGTAGGTGTGAAGACAAAGCCCTTACTGTCACACCTGGACACCCAGGCACCATCAGTCCTCCCTGGGTGACCCACTCTAGTCTTTTCCTCCTCACCATGCCAAGACTTAGTTTGGGTCAGGTGGTCCCCCTGACTCAAGCAGACATGTCAGAAGCCTCCTTAGTTTCTCTGTCTCTTTCCAGAGGAGTGGCTGCAGGTGGGTGTGAACTGCAGCTGATGTTGGAGGAAGGCTGTGCCATGTCCCCCCCAGCTGTCACTGGGCAGCAGTGCCAGCAAAAAGCCCTCAGTTATGGGGACACGGTGCTCCAGCTTGTTTTTGTTTTTGTTGGTTATCACATGCAGTGTAGTCGTGGCCCGAGCTTGTGAACTCGAGCCTCTGTTTATATTCAAGTTTTGCATTGTGTTAGGCTTGGGTCTACTTATTAGGTACTTTTTCACTTCAACATTCAGTGTATCTGCAAAGTTGAGTACAGATTAGGGAAGGGAAGTAATCTGCTGTGCTTTTCTCTGCTGTGAAGTTACCCAAGACAATGCATGGTGCAAGGAGAGACTCAGCACCATCCAGCATCATGCGTTCACAGCCTGAAATGCACTGTCCTAAACACACTGTCTATTTTTAAGTGATACTGTTGCAACAACAGAAAGATCTAAGTGGTAGAGATTTCTTTGCAATGCCTGTATAAGTGTTTTCTGCGCAGTCTGCTTTGTAAGCACTTTGGCCATGGAAATAGTTAAATAATCTTGGTTAAATACCTGCATGCTGGTCAAAAATGTTGCTGATGCTTAAATAAAATCTCATAATTTTAGTTTGAAATAATCTTTATTAAAACTATGCTGCACAGGTTGCTAAATGAGGCATTCTCAAAGCATAAAATGCTGGCTCTCTGTTGACATTTCTTCTTTGTGTCTGTCTCATGCCCTTGATGTTGGGAGCACTTGGGGAGGAAAGAGGAGCACCTGGTGGTTGTAGTAATGGCTGAACTTGGCTGTACCTGGAAGTGAAGTGGAAATCTTGTGTCAAAGTGAGGGGGAGCAGAGCTCACCTCCCTTCCCCACTGCAGCACATCTGCCTCTTCCCCTGCTGTCCCAGTATGGCTTGGGCTGTTGCTCTGCCAGTGGTACTGCTGGAGCCTCACAGTGTCTGCACCTTTGAGTTATTTGGGAGTGCTGCCAGAGACTCCCCTGATGCCCTGATGCAGACAATAAGAAGATAACTGCTTTTTCTTTTTTTTTTTTTTTTTTTTTTTTGTTTTGTTTTTGGTTTTTTTTTTGTGTGTGTGTTTTTTTTTTTTGTTTTGTTTTTTTTTTAACAGTTTTTATTTCTGTAAAAGCAGAAGAGAATTTCTTGGGGCATAGAAGAGGCACTTCTGTAGGCTAGGGGTATTCTTCCAGCTCAGCATCACAGACCTGCTACATGCAGTGAACATGGGAGGGATTCTCCAAGGTATTTATAGTGGAAAATATTAGGGAAATCAAATGAATACCAGCTCCACTGTATGGAAATGCATATATGTGGGAGTCTGTATACATTTGCACTATAGTACATACCTGAAAGGAAGTGTTCATGGCAATTGGTAAAAAGGAAGATTAAAGACAGGTAGAAAGGATTTATTTTGTTTATTTTCTTTAAAAGACTTAGCCAAGAAACTGTGGACTTCTGGGAAAAATACTAAGGTGAATAGAATGTGTGACTCATTTTTTAGATAGAGATGAATAAAGAGGGAAGAGTTTAGTAAGAATTGATACAAGACAGTACTAGTTTGTAAAAAACTTTGTCCATGCTGTATGGTGCAAACCACTGAGAGCAATCAATTTCCCTTTAATCTAGGTATTATTTTGTTAATATTTTTGTCTGAACCCTGAGGCACAGTGAACTGAGTTAGACACTTCTTAGATAATTGGACTTTAGTTAAAATTGCTTTTAAAATACAAAATCTAACAGTGACAAGATATTTACTGCAGGAACATGCAAATCTTTGCAGGTGTGGATCAGAGAACATGATCCAGGTGATAACAGATTTCTCATTACTCACATTATTGTGCATTGCACAATTCAAATGCCACTGAGAAATGAAAGAAGAATGCTGTTGTCCATGGAAATCTGGAACTCCTCTTACAGTGGAAACTCCATAACTGTCCTGCATCTTGACACACAGTAAATGCATCAAATTCTCTTAGATTTTCTGCACATTTTGCTCAGGAAGACCTATGAAAAAAAAAAAAAAAGTCGTCAGTATTAGGTTGATTTCTGTCATCAGTATTAGGTTGATTACTGAAACACAGTATAATCTTGCCTGCATTTTGCATTGCTTTTGTGAAGAATCCAGTTCTCGGGTCTGTTCTCAGACCCCTCCTGGATTCAGTACCATTACACCATTTCTGATGAGAATGGTATTTGTTCTGTACTTCAGTACCTCCTAGGAGAGCTAACTTAAAACAGTTCCTGCCCTACAGGGGTCACAGTCTTAATGTGACCTAATTTAACAACAAAATACATAAGGACAACACTTTTCCCCACCAATCAAACCATATTCCCCAACCCCAAATAATCATTGGATGTTGCAGTAACTGTTGTGTGTCTTCATCTGGGCCTGGTTTTAGTCAAAACTCCACAAGGCATCTGTGAAGGGACATGGTTTAGTCTGTATTTCTGTGGATTCGGAGTTTATGAAGTTGCCTGATAAAATGGTCTTGTCTTGAGCTGTTTGTCAAGCAAACAGTATTCCAAAGGAAAAGCAACAAACTGCTTCAGTAATGTGATTTTTTTATTTTATATTCCTCTACATATGCGGTACTCTACAAACCTAGTAAGTGGCACTGCTTGTGATCATTAAAGATTTCTTAAGATGAACACCAACTAAGATAATTTTAAAATATTTACCATAATTCAAGAATTCTTTGAATTATGATTAAGGAGGATGAGATGTTAAGAAAATCTCATTTGCATATACCCTTCTTACCTGCACTTGCCCATGATAATGACATTTTGCTTGACAAAAATTATAAGGTACATGCTTAATGTATCTTTAATCGTCTCCTCATGTAATTTCTCAACTGAAAATGAGAGTGTCATTAGTTGAGTCACTGGTGCTCCTTCCCCCCTTCCCCATACTTGACTTGGAAAACTTTGCTGGTGCATATAGAGGAGTACAGGCAGCTCCTGTGGGGTCTGTCAGGGCAGACACGAGGCCTTCCCATGGCTTCTGGAAACCCATCCCTCCTCACAGGTCATTTCTTCCCATCAGGTGGAGTGAGTCTCTGCCGTGGTGCCATGTCCTTCTGTCTGGGGGCTCTGACCCAAGTGGAGCCTTGGGGCAGTGTCCAGACTGTCACTTGCTGGAGCTGTTGGCACTTGTCCCAGTCCCTGTGCTGGGGAGTGCCAGGCACACGCTGCTGGAAGGATGTTTCTGCAGAAGCTGTGTGGCTGGAGAGGGTGTCAGGGGGCTTTAGTGGGGATGTAAAGGATCTTCACATGAATGAGGAGAAGGAGACACAGTTCTTGACTTCTGTTGAGAAGTCCTGGCATTTCAGTTCTCTGTGGGCATAAGCAGGCAAAACACTGCCAGTCCAGGAAAAGCAAGTGGGTAGAAGGGCAGAAAATGGAACTCCTTAGTTATACTGCCTTGCTGTTTTATGGGAAGGTAAGTGATAAATAGAACAAATCATTTATGAGGGTGGCAATAGAAGAGCCTATCCTTTTTTGGCTTTTCTCTATGCTGCCAGAACTGGCAATTTGTGTGAGCTTGACAGTCTTTGAGATCACCTTGGAGAGGCTTTGTCCATTAGTGATGAGTGCTGTGATGGGAACTGCTGTCTCATTCCTGAGGGGATGTGCTTAGGGCTGCTGCTGGTCCCCAAGGTGAAGCTGTGGAGAATTGCTGTGTGGACAGAATGGTGGCTCAGTGACAGTGAGTCTCCTGAATTTAGTTTCCAGTGTTGATAAAAACTCTTCTCTTAACGCCCCCATGGCCCCCAGGATGAGATTTTTCTCTTTATTTTCACACCAGAGACAGGTATATACTGTGAAGAAAGATCACAGGCAAAAACTAACCTCACTGACCAATCTCAAAATAAAGGAGCTCTTTTGGTTACCCCCACGATGTCTGGGGTAATTTTATTCAGGCTATTAATTAAGGTGAGCTTTGTGAAAAGTCCTAATGCCCTGAACTGGTGAACTGAGCAGTGGATTTCGCTACCTGTGTGCAAGAATATTGTGCTTGCTTCCTTTAGCTACTGACATAAATAGTAACTCATTACAGGGCATAGCTCCAGGCTTTGCCTTAAGAAGTAGATGAAAAGATAATTGCTGGATAAGCAAGTGAGCATGGGGGACTGTAAGAGCAAATGAGACTGGTTGTGAACCAGTAACAATCTTCTTTCAATCAGCCTGGTTTTAAGGCTGTAATCTCCCCTGGGCAGAGGAGGTCCCTGTCCCCACGTGGCGCAGCTCTGGGAGCAGCCTCACTCCTTGGTCCTGCGTGAGGCCGTGGGTGCTGAGGACAGGCCTCTGGCTGTGGCTTACAGCTCTGCTCCTTACGCTGCATAAGCTGATCCTCTTTCATTCCTGTTGGTGTTCTGCTTGGCATTCTTTTTGTGAAGTGCTTTTTTGTTTTGTACAGACCTATTTATCCCTCCCTTCCCTGCACCAGTGGAGGTTTATTAGATTGCATGGCAGCCTGCCATCTTCCTTATTAACCAAGCTTTTTCCCAAATAAACATGCTCCTTGTGTGCATGTCTCCTATTTATGATTTACTTCCCATTATAAAGCTACAATCTACAATATTAAAAATAATACACAGACAGATGTTTGTGAGAGGCTGAACAGGGTTTTATTGTACTGACTCTGGTATTTGTGGTTTATATTTCTTTAATCTCTAGTGAAGTGTGGTTCCTCCTGTCCTCCCCATTTTACTGCTTCTGCCTCTTATTAGCCTTATAATAGGTGATGGTGCCCTTTAAACACATTTTCTTTCAGGCTCTTACATGCTGCAATATGAGCAGGAGTATGAGGAAGTATGATGATGTTCTTAAAATGGTGTCTTTATATGAGAAATTAGAAATTAGGCCTTTATTCTGCAGATCTAGGTCCACCCACCTGGAGGCAAAGAGATCCTTACCTTCCATTTCCATGACTTCAGTAGGGTATTTGATCACCCTCTGCTGGCTGAGCTGCCCGGGCAGCTGCCAGTCTGCTGGATTTTGGGAGAGTGCCTTTCAGCTCCGGTGGAGTCCCAGCCATCACTTGGGATTTCACTTTGTGCGTCTGAAGCGTGTTACTACAGTTTGGTCACAACAGTTTGGAGTCACTGGCTGCATGTAGAGTTCTTTATTTTTGATTCGAATGGATGGAAGAGAATTCTGCCCCTGGGTCAGATAATCATCTCAGACCCGTTAAATAAGCAGCTGTGACATGCATCATAACAGTGGCCTAAACCACCATATTTTTTCAATATGACACTTCGTTGCTTTTTTTTCCTTGGCCCGTGGTTGGGCTTACATTAGAAAAACAAACAGCACTTAGCTATAATTAAAAATGCCCTGCGGTAAGTGGGATGACAAAACAATGGGAATGCTGTTCATATGGATGAAGTCAAGTGTAAATGAAGTCTAAAAGAATTAAGTTGAATGCAAGGATAAAATTATCTTGTTGGTTAGGCACAGAAAGTATAAAATAAGCCTACCCAATAAATCAGATCTTGCATTTCACAGTAAAAAATCTGATCAGGGTAATTTTTTTGTATCATGAGGCAAATCCATATTTTGCTGTAGCAACAGAAACATAACCTTCAATTAACTATTTGAAACTATTTAAAATGCAGTAGTATATTGGTAATTGTAGAGAGTTTTATGCATTCAGGCATCTACCTTGAACATGTGTGCAATATATGTATTTATACTACTTGCATTCAGTTTCTAAAAATAGGAAATGTTCATAATAGTATCCTTAGAATTCTTTTTTTTCAAGATAGTCAAGTTCTACCTGTACGTTTATTAAAATTTTATATTGAAGAACCACTGTATCATATAGTTTTTTTTTTCTTAAAGTATGCTCCAGACATAATTATGAACATAGTAAGACATAATTATAAGAAGGGTTGATATTTTCAACCTCCAGTAGCTGTCGTCTTGCTTCAGGTTTAGCTGTAGTCAGAGCCTTGCTGACCAACTGACTGATGTTTCACTAATTGCCACTTGAAAATGAAAAGGGAAATTGTCTAGCTTTGAAACATTATTCATGAAAGAAGGATCATGCTGGCATGTTGTCAGAACAGGATCTTTCCCCCCTGTCTTGTCTAGACAGGCCAAGTACAAGACTTTGTACTGAAAAGGTCTCTCTGGTGTGTCATTAGGCATAGTGGTTTAGTCTGGACTAGTCTGGATTACCTGGTCGGAGTGTTTTGAGGTCACTTCTTGTATTTTGGTACAGACCTCTGCAGGTTTATTTCAGTTTGAAAATACTCTAATATTTGTTTTCTGCTACCTCCCTCAATCTGACTTTGACCCATTTTGCTTTACAAGGAAGGGTTCTTCTCTGGTTTTAGTAAAAGCACTGCTTAAATGCATTCACTAGGCAAACTAATTTAAGGTACTGAAATTTTGTTCACAAGTTGCAAATACCAGATGCTAAGTATATTCTATGGTCAGAAGTATCTGTATTCTCATTGGATAATCTGTTTAATTAATTTATCCTATTCCTGCAATACATTTTTTCTTTGAATATTTCTTTTAAACTTCAACAGAATGTAATTATGCAGACGAAGTTTTGCAAATTTGTGTCCTCCATTAGATATTACATTTTGTTAGATTTAGGCGTTACTTTTGCAGATGTGTGAGTGAGAAAAAGAGGAAGCCCCATGGACATGCAGGCACTGCTCAGCACTAACCAAAACATGGTTGTGACATCAGTACTGTCCTACAACACTGTCCAACACTGATTGTTTGGATCACAAATCCAAATAGCCACCACAGGGTCCGTTGTAAAGAAGGTTAGCTCCATCCCAGCCAGGGCCAGTAGAAGATGAGTGCTTCCTTGCAAATAGATTTGGTAGGAGATAGAAGGCAACATGATTTTTGACAACATGCCTCATTTTCAAATCAACACAGAATTCCCTTGGTATTGTGAGCAATGTTCCAGTCAATGTGGGCACAACAAAAAGGGGACAAGAGGCCTCATGACACTTTTTTTTTAAATGCACCTTCCCAATGGCTATTTTCACATGTGTGAGGGAATGAGGAAGCATTCTTAATATTCTACAAGAAAAGTTGATTTAGTCTGCTTTTTGATCTAAATTTCAGTGTGGTCTGTTATCTATGACAGCCCCCTCACTTCACCTTAAATCACAAATCCTTTCTTCTGGTTAGTCCTCTTATGATAATGTTAGTTAAACCCCAGAACTTTTAAGACTTTAATATAGCTATGAAAAATGTAATGCTTCGTCTAGTCTTTTGTGTGAAAACTGTATAATCTGCTGGCAAACAGACACCTTGAGCTCTTTGCTTTAACTGCTTTTGACTTGACATCTTGCTTGAGCATTTCACATCAGCCATGGGGGGAAGCATGGAAAGCATTACGTTAGGACTCAACACAAAGGCACAGGAAAGCAGTAAAAGCTAGCCAAAGTAGCATGCCACATATTCTAACTGCAATATGGTGATTGTTTCTTTCTAATAGAAGCATTATGTTCTTTCCCACTCTAACTTAACCCGGTGTGATATTCTTCCTTCAAGATACCTGGGAAGTTTGAATCCTTTCAAGGCGACTCTTCTAACCTTCCAAGACAGCTTTTTTCATTTCTTGTTCCAGTTTCTTTATGAAATTGCAGAAATGAGTCCTAAAGCATTGTAATTATCAGATTGCTAATATTGAGCCTGTTTTTTTAAGTCAGAAGTAATTGTTAATGACCTCTTCAGTTCCACAGGTTTCAAAGGCTTACTTCATTTGGCTATGATTTTTTTTTATAGTCTGTACTCAGAAGGAATCTAAGCCCTTCAAAACCTCTTCAGTTCTTTGTTGTTGCAGAGAAGAACAGAGTAACAAACAGAAGAAAGTAATTTGTTTGTACAGTATTTTATTAATAGGTTAGGGACTGCAGGGTTGGACTGAAAAAAAGCTTAAATTTGAGGACCTCATTTAGGCAAAATACTTATTTTATAAGTACACTTCCACCAAGCAAAATAGATCTGTTTTTTCCCCTTCAGGAAATGCTTATTTTCCTTGCTTTTCATACCTTCTATTTATATTCCTAAGTAACATTTTATATGTTACACATATTTATGCATACAATTTTTTATTGCAGCAGGCTCTTGCTGGTATGTATACCAAAATATCATTAATACTCTTGAAAAGTGTTCAGAGTGAAGTCTGCAAATTGCTTTTATCTATAAAGCAAATGAAAAATGAGAATGAATTTGCTCCCTTTCTCAGTTTCTTTTTCCTCTCTTTGCTATTACCGTGCGTGCATTATGTAACAGACACGTGTGATTAAGTGTCACACCTCGGTAACTGATTTAGGGACCTTTTAGAATTGGAGGTCCTGTTGTCTCAGTTCAGACTAAGTTAAGATTAAAGCAAAGTCTTCTGCTGATGCTGTTGAAGATGAACAAATTCTGCCTCTTTGCTGGGAAGGACCAGAAATCATCTCTCTGAAGCAGAATCAGCCAACCCATACTGTAGTGTTAGGGAAGCCCAGGGTTCTGGGAATGGCATTCCTTTAATAAACTGCTTGTGAGAGTTTCTAATTCTGTCTGCTTTGCCTCTGTTTGTGAATGACAATCACCAGAATTTGTCAACATACTAGCAGTGTAATCATTAAATTTTAGTTTGTCTAGATATACTGTGTTCTCTGTTCTGTACAAGTATTTTACTTAGGAGCAATCCTAGTGAGAAAGCTTTTCATAATTGTGTGTATATTTTTGTGAATATTTCCTAATTACATCTCCTGTACTTGCTGTAAAGTGTACTTGGTCTCATAGGAATTGTTCTCATGACAGAATCATATTTAGGGGAAACTGTTCTCCTTTTTTTTTGTAAAAACAAAGTGTAAAAGCTACACTAATGCCATTTAGCATTCAGACATCTTATAGGCATTTTAGAAGTTTACTAACTTATAAAGAACACTAGCATGTGGGATTCTAATGTGCAGACACCAAGTACTTGACTGTAATTAGGTGGGAGACTGGCAAATTGGCTTTGGGAAGGTAGTTAAGGAATAATTGTCTGTGACTGAACAGGATTGTTCCTGGTTACAAACTATACTGTTGCCTTACAGCTGAGGCAAGATTTTTTTTTTAATGTGGGACAATTATTATTTTTATGAATAGTGCTGTCTTGCCCCAGATATGCAAGGTGCCACACAAACATATATGAGAACACAGTCTTTGTCCAAAGTGAACTATAATCAACATGAACTGCAAAAAATATTGCTTATTATTAAAAAAGGTGAATTTTCCCAAGTGGCAAATCTGGTTTACTTATGTTTTGATTCTGGTGATCAGAAATGCATCACATATATATTTGTACATGCAATGCTGTAAGGACAAAATTGTGTTGGTGTTGAAATGCCAGAGACCCACCCACCATTATAGCATCTACTTGAAAAAGATTGTCATTTTAGCACTGAAGAAGGGTAGGCATCAATTTTCTCACTTTTTTTTTTTTCTTTTGCCTTTCAGAGTGCAAATTCACCTGCGCCAGTGGTAAATGCCTGTATCTTGGTTCACTGATTTGTAACCAACAGAATGACTGTGGGGATAACAGTGATGAAGAGAACTGCCTGCTTGTAACAGAGCATCCACCTCCAGGCATCTTCAGCTGTGAGTATTGGCTCCTTGCGAGCATCCATGTATGTCAAATATGTCTGGCTACCTCAGAAATGACTCGTTTTGGAATCTTGATCTGCAGTATGATATCAAGGGAGTATGAGACAGAGAAAGTAAATAATATTTTTCTCAGAACTAGCAGGACTTGTGATGCACTTCCCCCAGGATTCTAAACATGTAAATTTTTAGTTATTCCAAGGGATTTTGTGCTACAGACATCGTGGTTATAATCATATGGATCATATGTGGCCTCTGAGAAAGCATAATTAAATATCTGTTTTCCAGGATTCTACAAAATATTCTATGCTCTGTCTGTGTAAAAGTCTTTATGTGCTATCAAGAAAATTATAATTTTCTAGAGTTCACAATTCCTATTAGTTTTATTGGTGCTGAGATCAGCATCATTTGGTAGGTTACTGACCTTTGATATATTTAAAATATCTTTAGTTGCTGTTCTTCAGTGCATAAATATTGCACACAGAGTTTATCACAGGAATTGCATTCTTAGTGCTTTGTCCTCAGTCATGTACATTGAAATCAAACTTTGCTTTTGCTTTTGTTTCTTGTGCAATAATTTATTTTTAAACTACAATTCAGCTTTCTGGATGGGTGATAAATTTTCCAATAAGGTTTCTTACACACAGGTACAATAAGAAGTATGTTATGTTACTTCTGCTTTCCAGACAGTTTTGTTCTGCCCATACTGACATCCCTCAGTATTCTATTTCACTTCTGATTGTGATTATATCTTAGGAATATCTGTTTTGTTGTGTTGTTATTAGTAATATTATATATAATTATGAGCAGCATGTATCTGTAATTTTTGTAATTAATGCATGGGGCTATAAGCAGGATAGAAGATGGAGTTCAGGTGTTGGATATCTGTCCTCCTGTACCCTCTAACCTCCAAGTGGACATGTTCCTAAATGCTCTACTCTAAATCATTTAAATCTTGTACTTTGTGTTACTTTGGTACCTCTGCAATGATTTCAGTGGCTTTGAAATAATAATGACCTATGTATTCTTTTAGGATATTTAATTTTATTTTTGTTTTGTTTGGTTTTGAGTGGAACTCTTTCCCAAGTCCCAGACAAGACATAGGCTTTGGTGATGCATCCAAATCAAAATGTCACATTTGCCCATAACGTTGGCTTTTGAGTTGTAAAAAAGTTACATTTTATTATTTATTCATGCAGAACTTGTAAGTGTATATGTAATGTTCAAATAGAGGAAATGTTTTTGACTGAGATACTGTACAGCTCTTCTCTTAAACCAAGCTAGCACAACTGTTTTTCCAAAAGTGGCCACAAAACCCGCAGTGGTAGCAGGTGGAGGGCAGGACTTTGGTGATGAAGAGCAGCTGTGGCATCGCAGGTGGTGGCCCTGCTCAGCTGCAGTGTGATGGTGGCATCCTGTGAGTTCCTAGGTGGAGCCTCTTAGGTGGAACTCCCAGACCCTTCTTCATCTGAGGTCTGACAACGAGGGCGCCGGTGGATTTGCAGTATCCCCCTGTGCTGGTGACAGTTGTGCAGTAATCAAGTATCATCTTGGCACCTTCTCCTCAAAAGCCCTTTGGACTCTATAAATGGTTACTTGCTTGACCTAGGATCTGCAAACTTCCTGGTCGTCCCTTAAGTCACATCTGTCCCCCCTGGTCTTGCTGTAGATCATGAAGACAGGCCTGCCTGGTTTGCTGGCGAGTTATCCCCCTAGCCTCCAGTGACATGAAGTTCATGCCAACCAAAGCAAACAAAATGTGTCTCTGAAAAACCTTCAGCAAAAGGTTCCCTACTGCTTTCCTGGGAATTGCAGTTGGTGTGTTTCATGATCCTGTCTCTGGAAAGTTGTGCAAGTTGGCAGCAGTTTTCTTACTTTTCAGTGGACTTGGAGAAAGACAGTCAGCTTTCTCCTCCAGTCAGCCTTTTACAGCTCTGAGGGCTGTTACCACCCATCCATGGGTGTTTAAAAATACCCCAACAAACCCCCAAGTTCATTCATATGAATTATGTTTCCTTAAATCTGTTAGAGTTGGTAATTTTCTATGACTGCTTCTAAAGTATGGTGTTCAACAGGCTTACTACTTGAGATCTCCCGAGTAGAGTCCAAGTGAAGAGGGGTAATTATATAAACAGTCTTATTATTAAGTCTTTCAAGAACCATATTTGCTAGTTTTGCAACATCATTGGAAATGAGGAGTTTGTAGAAGAAATACTGGATGCATTGCTAAGGAGGATTTGGAAATGTTTAGTTTTTTGCTCACCTGGTGGCAGATAGAGCAGTTCATTATTTGTTGCATTTGGGCATATTGACAGGGTCTGTACTGTTTTGTTGTAATAGGCACTGTGAGAAAAGTGCTGTTACATAAAGGGACTTTGGTTTTAAATATAAAAAAACAAACAAATCCCAGTGAAACAGGATCCTAATGGTGAAACAAAGAGAAAAAGAAGATCAAAGCCAGACAGAAAAATAATACAACCATAAACTGTTTTGAAATTATATTTACCATGTTCTGGCTATTAAACAGACTACTACATGGTAGAAATCAGTGCCAGTTGGTAATAGGAAACAAGATTATTATGGACACATCAGTTGTGTTGGTTTATTCCAGCTTTGAAAAAATGCTTTTAGAATACTTGCTGAAGTGAGGTCCCCAGGCCTTAGAGGGATGACATGTTGAATTAAGAAATGTGTGCATGCTTTTGCTCAATGATTTTAATGGGGATCCCTACCAGAGTACAACAGAGTGTATGCTCTTGAAATGTCCCAGCTGAGCAGGCTGCCTTTCAACACAGAAGTGCATACATTCATTGCTCTCTCATTAGTAACAAGACAGTAATACAGCTCAATAAGAAGAAAATTAGTATTAAAAAAAAAAAATCACTCGAGGAATGTTAAACCAGGTATTTCTTTCTGGTCAGTGTTACATATAAGCTCTGTTCTTGCATCTTGCTTTTGTGCAGTTCTTAAATGAGAAAGAAACTGTTGAAAGGAGCCACTTATTAGTTTGTGCTGGTTAACGTCCAAGCAGGGTATCCTGTTTCTCCCTGGGACTGCCCTTGTCTTACCTACAGCACGTTGTCGTCACTACAAGCAGCATGCCTTCCCCTCTGCTGTTTGCTCAAAGAATCCCTTTGTCGTGCTGTATTCAAACCTTCTGTTCTCCTGTGATGGAAAAAAAATCCAATGTCTAAATAAATAAATTTTCATATGAAAGTTCTGCTTTAGTTTATTTAAGCAGTATGTGCTGTGTTAGTGGTACCTCATATTTCCCAGCTGCTGAAGCATTTCTTATTTGTGTTCTTGCCAGCAGCCAAATCCAGAATGTCGTGTTGGAGCTTCTTGTTCAGTTTAGTGAAGTTGCATGGGTAATAGCATAGAAAGATTTTTTCTTTTTGTGGGTGACCTGCTCCCTGGATCTTGTGATTATAGGAGATGCTATCTTACTGTTAGAGGAGTTCACATCTCCCAGATCTGGTGCTCCTTTCTCCTTGCCATTCTTATATGGCTCCAGTGTGCTAGCTGTTAATTTAGTCTTTTAAATCATAGAATTGTTGGGGTTGGAAGGGACCCTAAAGATCATCCAGTTCCAACCCTCCTGCCATGGCAGGGACACCTTCTACTAGAACAGGTTGCTTTAAAACCCCATCTAACCTGACCTTGAAGACTCCTAAGGATGAGGCACTCACAGCTTCTCTGGGCAACCTTTTCCAGTGTCTTACCACTCTCACAGTACAGCATTTCTCCCTGCTACCTAATCTAAAACCTTCAGGCCATTCCCCCTTGTCCTATCACTACATGCCCTTGTAAAAATGTTGCTGCTGAACTCAATGTCTCACATGTGCAAAGGAAAACAAAAAGTGTATCTCTGAAGTCCTTTGGTTGTCTTAATTTTCCTTTGCTGACTTATAGGTAGGGCTGCCTTTTGCTGCTGCTGGGTGATTCCCTCTGTATAGCACAGAGAAATTGGAGGACAGCTGGGAAAATCCAAGGTGTGTTAGAGTTGGATTTTAGATGACACAAGCTGCAGTCCAGCGAGTTGATCAATATACATGCTAAGGCATTTAGGCTGAACATGTTAAGGTAACAGCTTGCTTGATTTGCACCAGGGTGCAGGTTTGGTGATGCATGTTGAAGCACACCTCCCCTCCTTCATGAGGACACCCAGTGCTGCTGCATCTCTCCCTGCAGCTCGCCTTGAGCAGAGCCCATTCAGCTTTCAGTAGGGCTACTTGTTTTTGTTTTCATCAGCTGTAAAGGCTTATTGATTGAGATAATGGAGATGACTGTTCTTTTAAGACTACTTGGAGGTCAAGGGTGTATTTAACAGCACAAAGCCATGATAGGAAAAATGAGGCAAAGAGTACGATTTTAAACATTGCAGACTTGGCCTTGGCAGCCGCTTGCCACTCCATGTGACCTGGAGAATTTGGACTCCAAAGAACTGAAACAATGTGCCTGCATCTAGAAGGACACAGTTCATTTGTTTGAGCATTTGCCTTTGTTTCACAACAAATGATCAGCCTGCCTTGCCCTGCTAAAAGTAAATTAGATTTTGAAATGGGAAGTGTAGTCTGTTGTCTGCAGACTGCAGTGTCCAAGTCATGTCTTATTGAGAAGGGTTGTGGTGGTGGAGATTTTAGGGTTTTGAATTGTTTGGTGAAAAACAGTGCAGGTAGTTGTCTTTGCTGTGATCTGTATGTGTTTGTGGGTATATCAAACACAAATATTGACATGCTTGAGAATTTACAGAAGAATAAAATAAGTGAGAACAAATCCTTCTTGTCATGTGCAAATTATGTCTACATCAAATTTCAAGTTGTCAGCATTGATGGAGGTGATGTGTCATGGCTGTTTTGGCATAGAAGAGTTTGCTGTAGGAGTTCATTTTCCTCTGCAAGGTAAAAAAACCCAAACAAATCAAATATATAGCTCTCCCTTTCACCACCCCCACCTACTGCTGTCAGCTCTGAGCTTTGTAGGGATCTGCAGGGGGTTGGAGAATGATTCTGTTTTAAAAACAAAAAGCTCAATCAAAGGAAAATATTTTGTTTAAAGAGACCTTTGGCATCCCCCTCCTGACTGTGACACCGAATTTGTGCAGATAAAAACAACTGCTTAGATTTACATTTTGATTGTGCTTCTGCTTTCATGTGTGCCGGGCTGTCCCACTTCAGGTGAAATTTATCCATTTCTTTAAATATTTAGCAGTCTAGCGTTGATGTTAATGAAAGTCTGGCACTGCTATTTTGAGCATTGCAACAATGATAGTAATTTTCAGTGTCAGATTACTGCTTCTCGGAGGAAAAGGGAGATGGGAGGAGGGAAGAGCAGGAAAAAAAAAAATTGTTTCGGCTCTAATAGAGTTTGTCATCAGCCTGGCTGTGCCAGACAGATGGATCATGAATACTGTCTAGACGCTCTCTGCCTGAGTGGAGCTGTGGTCTCTAAGGACAAGCAGTGAGACGCCGGCTTAAGTGACTGGGGAGAGGCAGGACGTGCTCCCCTCTCGCAGAGATAGCGAGCCGGGCTGAGCCTGCCGCCGGGCTGGGGGCCGGTCAATACCGGGCTCAGCCGAAACTTGGCTGCTGGGGGGCTTTGTGGGGGAAAGGAGAGGGATGTTGGTACGATAGTATTGATTTCAGCCGCGTCTGCCCAGGGACTGCGGGGTGGTTTAGCCGGGAGTGTGCATCTCGGGAGGGGCGGCATTGGAGAGTCAGCATCTGGCCATGAAGCGCACGCTGTAAGAGTGCCGGTCACCTGTATTTATCAGCTGCTATAGCCACAAAAGTGACTAAAGTATACGCTGGAAAATGCTGACTTCCTTGCTTATGTTTTCTTTCTTTGGCCACTTGCTCAGAAAGATTCATCTGTTTCCCTACCCGGGGCTCCCAGTGTCCCCGGCTGTTAAGATGGGGTTTCATGAGGCTGCCTTTGGAAAGGAGAAGCTGTGGGTAAGCAGGTGAGACCCACAGCCTAGGGCACATCTTGTGCTATTTAGTGATCTCTCATGCTGTTACATGTCCCTTCTCTGTCACCAAGCACAATTAATGATAAGGAAATTTCTAATGTAGATGGAGCGAGAAATATTTTTTGACCAGCAGAGTTTTAACAAAAACTCAATTTGATACATATCTAATTTATTTAAAAAGCAGGAGGTTCTCTGGGGTTCAGATTGCAGAATAAATCATAGTACTTTGGGTTTTAGTTCTGTGTGTATGTCACTAAATACTCGATAGATATTTTTATTTAGAAAATCCAGTTGGTTTTCAGCCTATAGCGCAGTCCTGTTTCTTGAAGTGCTATAATCAGGTTCTGTGCTTTGTTCTGAAATAGTTTCCTTCTTGCATATTGTTAAAGCACATTATGGAACGTTAGCAATTATATGATCTTGAAAATTTGAAAAAGAGCAAAACATTAAAGTGACTTTTGTATATTATTTTCTTAAAATTTTGTTTTTTAAAAAATACTGTATTCCCTGGCTTTTAATAAATGAAATAGAATCCTGGTCCCATGAATGCTGTAACAAAACTGCAGTGGAAGTTAGTAATGTTGGAGTTTACCTATTCTTCCCCTAACGCCTGACATTGTGAGTGACTTGGACAAGCCAGACACACACACGCATATGTGGCCAATAACAACCATGAAATGTGCTTGTACAAAATTAGTTGTTTACATCTGCTTATGGACAGAGCTAAACTGGGCTCCTGGTAAGGAATTTCCATTTCACAAAGTTTACAGCTGGACATTAATCACATATTTACAGTTAAAGAGAGAAAGAAAAGCTCACAATACTGTGCAGATGAAAATGTGGGAATCTCAGTAGCTCTGAAATGCTATTTTATTCATCCTCAAAGTATGTAAGTCAGTTGTATCACATTTAATCAAAATCTAGAAAAAATGTTCTTTAAAGTTGTTTGTGTTTGCTCTTCACGCACATTTCATTCACCTGTCCTTCAACTCCTGTTAACTTTTAGGAAACTTCATCCATTACTAAACGTTACTTCTCAGTACGATCATGCTGGGTAATCCTTGTGACTTCTTCTGTCCCCTTTTTTGGCTACTGATTTCTTACAAATGCAAATTGCAAGCTCTCAAAGTATACTGTGTAATAAAATCTTCATTCAAAGACTGATTTTTATGTATCTTAGAAAGTGATTAAGCTTCAGGTTGAAAATCTCAGAGCAGTACTGCCGGGCACGATGGGACTTTGTATCTTAAAGATACACTTGGCACTTAAAGTCACCAGAGCTCCTCCTGGACCTTGTGAGCCTGTGAAATGACCTCCCACACACTCTGAGGGCATCCTTTGTACACATTGGTTCTCCACCAGAAGTGCACGGTAGCATAAACATTTCATCAAGGCGGGTGTAAAACTCAAGTAGGAAAGCCACAGTGCAGTCTCATACCACAGGCAAGATCCTCCCTGGAAAGAGAATAAACTGAGAGACAATTATTTTCCAACATTATTTCACATACACCTAGTAGGTGCTGAACAACATCAGAAATCATTTAGGTTGTAACTGAGCAACTTTTGTTACTTTTATTTTCAGTTCACATTAGTACATTAGTAAGTATTGTCCATTGCTGCCTTTCCCTGCTACATTTTCATTTGCAGGGGTCACACTGGACTGTGCACTAGACAGCTAAGTTTGCTTAGCTAAACTGTAAATGCAGTTCTGAAATCTTGCTGTGTGAATTTTACAGCCACAGCTTTCCCCATCATTCATTCAAGTCACGTTGGTTATTGCTGGTAAATACTCCTAAGGCGGAGCGCTGCATTTGTACTGTTTGCACTTGGCTACTACAAGCCTGGAGAAGCCACTGGGAACTATTTCTTCTGTATAGCATTAGAAGCTTAGGCAGAATGAAGATAAATTATATTTTCTTATAGTTGAAAGTGTTTTGTTAAGGTTTAATAAAAAATAATGTTTAAAAAAATCATCACCAGAAAGGGACATGAAGTCAGACCAGATCACCTTCCTTCTCTAAGAATGTTGCAGACTGTGATGTTTGATTGCTTTTCATTCTGCCGATGTGTATCTGACCATTTATCTCCAGAAACTCTTCATCTCCCTGATGAAATGAACCACTTTAACTTTTCCTAAGCAGGCTCATCTTCTACTTCTGCTGTAAAGTATCAGCTTTAGAGATCAAGGTGAATTGGGAGTTTGCTTGTAAGTTCTGGTATGAATACATGCACACTGAAATATTTCTCACTGAAGTTTCTACGTAAATTAACAGCATCATGCTCAAAGAAATCCATGCTTTTCAATGATCTCTAAAATAGTCTGTATTGTGAGTGAAATTATGTTTTTCCATATCATGTAGTGTTTAACCAAAGCATGTTGCTTTGGTCATTAGTGTGTAGCTTTTTTTCTCAGACTGGAAAGCCTGAGAAACCCTTATGCTCTTCATAGTTTTGCAAGTGCTTGAAAGTGGCACAAGCCACTGTTGCCTCCTGTGGTTGCTCCTTCACTTTCTCCTGTGCAAGTGTTTGTGCAGGCACACAGGGATTGGGGTTGGAGACTGGTCTGGTTCTGATGAGCTCTGAGAAACTTCCACTTTGTTTTGGCTGGTGTCATGTCCTTGATTCTGCTCTCAGCTGTGCAGACTCTTGTGCCTGCACAAAAGCAGAGGGAGATACAAGTGGCTCTGTTCAGTGGTGGCTTATCCTTGAATGGTTTAAGGTTTCTGTGCCTCAGTCCCTCCCCCTCTAAAGTACATGCTAATAGACCTTTCCCTGAACACAAAAGAGTTTGGGAATTAAGAACTAACAGTTACTTTCCCCCTTTTCCATAACTCTGAAAATCTCATTATTTGTCACTCTTTGTAACAGAAAAATAAAACAGAAGAGTGAAGCATCAGACTGGATCTCTTGGGACCATCCATGGGTTTGGGCTCTTTTGGACTGAACCAAGGCTAGTGCAATGTAATATACCATTACTTGGTTATCCAAGTGCAGCTTGGCTTAAGTCATGGGGCTTTATTGGAATAATGCTAGCTAGTTAAATTACTACATAGGAACAGCTCTCCTGGGTCAGATCAAAGGCCCAGCTAGCTCACCATCAAATCTAGCACTAGCCAGTTGCAGATGCTAAGTGAAAGAGTAAAAGCAAATTAGATAAACAGTTCTGCTTTTCCCAGTAAACCTGATTCCTTGGAGAAATGCTTCAGTGCTTTTCATGAAGAGCATGGGGTTTATGTCCTCTGGAGATAATTTAGCATTTAGAAAGGGCAGAACTAGGGTAAAGAGAAAACACCTCATTTCTGAAGTGTGAGAATAAGCAAAGATCCACCAACCCTTCACTAACCAGTAGATGTGTGGGCACCGTTGGCTTCTTCTGTATGCAGAGCATACTTTTCATATTGAGGCATTCTGAATGTAGGACATGAGCTAGAAGGTGCTGAATTCATGTCAGCTGGAAAGACAATTTGCCTAGGTATTTTCACTTATTTTGTGAGGAACATGGACTTTTAGTTTCTCTAAGTTTACTGTTTTTTTCTGAGTGATGTTGTGGGTTTTTTTAGTCAGGATTTGTGGACTGTGTGTCAGCTTTATAGTTAATGGTGAACCAAGTTCATCTTGCAGGCTTAAATTTGTCTTGGCTGTTTAGGAAAACAAATGCACTCACAAAGCCTACTGCATGTAGAAAACACATTAGTCACCTGTGACTGTGTAGCACACAGGCATAAGATACCGTGGGTGTACACGTGTATCTTAGAGCAGGCTTGGGCTTATTTTTGTTTTCTATATGTGCAGGTTGTGTGCAAACCTAAGGAGTGAATACAGACTGGTTAGAGTTAAGAAAAATACCGGCAACATAGAAAAATCTATAATCAGCTTCTACAAAAACACAAATTGGCATTTCTATCTTTGTTTAAAAACAACTGTTCTTTTAATTACAGGTTAAGGCTTAAAATCATGACTAAAAGAGGATTTCACATTCTATTTAGACCATAAATGAGACAGTGGAACCAATTCTTTATACTGAGTTACTGTTAGAAGCTAACAGAAAACAGATCAGGACAGTGAGTTGCTAAATCAATTGTGTTTTGTGCGTGTTAGATGACTTTTCTAACTTAACAATGCAGTCTAAGGTGCTAGAGATTTATCGAACACAGCATTGTCCAACCATACCTGATAAGATCACAGGTCTGCTTATCTTTCCAGCAGTATTGCTACACTGATAGTTTCTTCCTTCCTTCTCAGTTTCCTCCTTCTTCTTTCTTTCTGTTCAGTATCACTGTGTAATAGTTTCATGAAACCAAAACACATGAGGGACCTGGGGGGGGTAGAGATAATAGTGATGCATTATGTGAATACTGAGTCTGACACCTAGTAGCACCTTGATAGAAATAGAAAGCTGTGATCACAGTATTAAAATATGCTAACAAGCTGAAGGAGCTAATGGGCTTAATTTTTACAGTGCAGATGTTAATCCAGCACTTGTGCTGAATGCAATAACAAATGTGTGGGGGCTGATGGTGATGTTATTGTGTTCTTGGCAGCACAGTCCTCCAAAACAATCTTCCTTTCTTTGATATTTTACTAAGAGTTAGAATGTTCTTTTTTGTGGTCTAAGATAACAAATGTATAAACAATTTGGTATGACTAAGGCTGGTTGGGCTATGACCATCTTTATTCAAATAGGGGTTCTGTAAGAATCGGTGTACCCTTGTGTTTGGTGATGGGGATTGCTGTTCCAGTTCTTGGATAGTTCATGCTCCACATCTCCTACTAAATTTCAGATCATTTTATTGTTGTTGGTTTCAAAACTGAGCTCATCGAGCCAGAATAAACCATTTGCTTTGAGAAACTGTAGAGCCACAGTCTGATATAAAGCTCAACTGCCAGTCTTTCCCAGAGAAGAGTCAATAGTCTTATGGAGAACAGTCACAGTGGCCTGTGTTCCACTCCAGTGCCTCAGCCTCACCACCCACCTCATGGCATTTCAAATGGTCACACTCTTCCATTGTGTTCAGGGCTTTGCAGCTAATGACAATGATGCTGTTATCCTGTGGAACCTTTCAGCTCTTTCAATAGGAAATGGTCTTGATGTACTTCCAGCAGAGTTGGATATTCCTGAAGAAATTACCTTTTGTACCAGTCAAAGATTTGCTAGATGTTGATGGGGATCATTATGTTGCAAACCTCTCCTTTTTTTTTTTTTTTCCTTCTCCCTAACAAAAGTACTGGCTTGTTTAATTATCAGCAGGAAAGGTGCACGTGGCTTCTGTTTGTAATCAGGTGCATCTCTCGCTGGGAATATCTATCACTTTTGATAGGCTATGACAATGTAGGTCATCAGTCAACCGGCCCTGAGTATTCAAGGCTGGTGGTGCTCCTCCAGCAAATAAATTTGCTGCAGTGTAGAGCACAGGTTTCAAACCACATTTTCAAACCATTTGACAAGCATCTTGGATAATGTGCAAGGAAAATAAATTTCATTGATGTTAGAAAACTAAAGGAAGGACTGAAATGATATGAGGAATGGAAGACTTGTCAATTAGTGAATAGGGCTTGCCACCAGTTCCAAGTTTGCTTGACATCTCTGCCACCAACTTCCTGTGCAATCCTGATGAAATAATTCTTTGTTTTCTTTCTGAATTTCCTTATTTTAAAAAGGGAGTTAATGATTTTCATCTACTTTGCAGAAGTAATAAAAGAAGATGAAATTTTTATGTGGTTGAAAAACATGAAAAGGGACGTTAAGCTGTAATAGCCTCAGAAAATGGGTATTATGTGCTGGAAAAAAGTGCAATTATAAGCTGACAGAAAGAAGAAAAAAATTGAAAGTATGTGCTTTGTGATATATTGTACATTAACATTAACAAATACTGTCTGTTATTAATACATGTATATTTAATTTTTTACTTGTGTGGCAACAAGGAAATGGATATGCTAGATAGTTTCTAAGTAGGTACATAAAAATTGGGTACATAATTTGTATTAAAATGTGAGTAGAGACAAAAGATGAGGGAAGAGTTTCATCAGTCAAGTGTAATTCCACAATTGAAGCAGAATATCCTAAAACGTGGTGAATGTAATGCAACGTAATGATGTTTGGTGGTGTATTAGTGAAGTTTGAAAAAAAACTTTGGAAGGATTTAATCAAATGAGGTCACCAGTCAATAGAATGATGAATGAAATTCAATCTTGATTAATGCAAGTAATTCATGCTGGAGGGCAAAGCATTATACATTTTATTAGGTCCTAATTAATTGTGTAATTTAAGGAAAAGGAGCACTAAAAAGCATCACTATGAAAGGCTGAATGAAGATCTCTTTAGAGAATAGAGTTGTGGTCAGATAAAGTATTTTGAGTCAATAAAAATAGGATGTGAAATGTTATGATGCTGCTACATAAATCAACATTTAACCTTTATTTAGAATGATGTGTTCCTGCAGCACAGAAACATACTGTGGATGTTGAAAACATAGGAAAAAAAACAGAAAGAAACTGTGAACAGACCTGAATATGTATAGAGCCCAAATATTTTGGAATAATTTTCTTTTGAGTCTGGGTAAAGGGTGAGGAAATAAAAAGGTACAGAGAATTCTGGGTGTGGAACAGAGGTGGCTCAGACACTTGGTGTGTGTGGTAAGATTAGTAGATCATTCAGTACAATTCAAAGCTGATACAAAAGAAATCTTTTTGCTGTCTTTAGGCTGTATAGCTCATTACCATGCAATGCTTTTGAGGCCAGGATTTAGAAATACTTAAAGAAAGGAAGCCTCTCAATACCAAGTCCACTTGTGTGTAATTTATCCACTTGTGTGGTTGTTAAGAAATGTATAAGGATGAAGTTTCAGGCATTCAGTTAATTTCTAGCTACAAGATCATGTTGAGAGCTTGGGAGGACATTTTCTCATTCTTTTGGAGAACTGAACATCCTTATCCAGGAAGACTACATGTGGGTTCCTAAATTTGGTGTGAAACTGAAGTCTGTAATAAGTGGCTTATAATACTCCTTGTGGCAGCTGTGATCAAAATCCTTATGTGGAGTTTCCCTGACTTAAGTATTTACTGATACTGCGTGTAACAACCCTCTGTCATATTTCAACACAGGAATCTCGACTGTCTTGTGTATCTGTCTTTCATAGAAGGTGGTTATCTAGTGAGGCTGGCACACTGAGTTGCTCAACAAGTGAAAACTGTGGTATCTCTGCCAGCCTGTGCTGGATTCCTACTGCACACCGTGCTGTAGCCCTGGGAGGGGTGTTGAGCACATCTCCAGCACAGGAGAGCACGCTGATGGGAAGAGTTTACTAGGAATTACAAAGGAAGCCGGTTTAAGCAAGCAAGGATTAGAATTAAATGTGTTGCAATATGGATTGGTATTTGATTCTTTGAAGTTTCCTACAGCCCTTCTGTCCATTCAACTCATGCAGTTAATAAACCAGATCCTCAGAAATGTCTACTCCTTAAACACAATGTACTGAACTCCATATATAAATGTCCAACATTAGTGAACAGCACTTGTAGGTCTTCTCTTCTTGTAGGAGGTGATAACAGTTTCTTTGCCTATTGCAACATGAGCTCTCCATTAATTAGGACTTTGGGAGAGAAATGTGTGTAGGCTGTGAACATGCAGAGTGATGCAGAGAGGTGGGAAACAGATGTGTGGTCATAGATGCACCACCAGCTATTACTCAGATACCATCCTCCTGCTAATTAGTGCCTGGAATGTTGAATAACGTTGGTGTTGGTGTGATTGCTTGAGTGCAGTCCTGCATCTGCTTTTCACACTTGTCTCAATCGCTGCACAGTCCCATAAGTAACATGCTTCAATTAAAATTGTTTTGAAAGTGATGTGCCTAGAACTTCCTTGTTACAACAGATTAATTTCTTGGTGTAGCTTGCTGTAAGTACAGGACCATCAGCTCTCTGTGCCCTTGAAGGGCTAGCATTTGGGTTAACACTGGAGGGGAAATCTGACTCATCCATTTTGCTTCCTGTCATACTAATGAACCCAGTGTGCGCCATCTCAACTTTAAACTACCCCCTTGGTGATTCTCACTGTACCCCTTTCAGTGATGAGACAGCAAAGAAGAGCCAATTTCTGAGCTGCCATAGCTGGGGAAATTATGGGATAATATTACTGTGTGACAAGCAGCTCCTTAGGAAAACTACTGCAATTTATCTTGTGTTTTGCTGTATTATCTATTAAGAATTTTGATGCAAAGTATTAGTATTTCCAGTTGCTATATGTCCTAAAAAACCATGCATGCTTGCACACACATGTGCATATATTCTTAGAACAGACTTTTTTCTTTTGTGAAGTCCAGATCCGAGATACATTTCAGTCCTGCACATCATTATAGGAAGAGGCAGTAGCAGACAGCACAATTAGTGTTGCCACACTGGGGTTATAAATTACCTTCTACTCTATACTCTGCTGTATTCCAGGTAAAAGGCACATCTGTAGATCAGAAAGAGTGACTCTGAATGTGATGCCAGCACATAAATACAGAGATGATTTTTCTCTGATCCAATTTCTGCATTAGTAAAATGCTTCTCACATTTTCCTGGAACAACTTCCTTCTTTATCCATATAAAAAGCCTGTGAATTAGAAGACTGTTTCTAAACTTCCAGGTAACTGGGGAAATAATCCCTCTTTTCCCCTTCCCGTCTCCCCCTGCTTATCTTGCCTCCCCACAGAATGCTAAAACATTGCTTTTCCTCCCACAGTTGAAAGGTGTATTTTGCTGAATACAGATGAGATATTTGTTGGCTAGCAAAGAATAAAGCAAAACAAGAGACATGTCTTTCAAGTACAAATGGGGCTTTAGAGATCTCTGTTGGAGAGCCTAATTTCTGTGTGAGCAAAACTGTTTCTCCATATTGTCTGGAACACTTCAGTTATGTATTTGGCCATACTTTCTAGTATGGATTCTATAAAGACATCATTTATCACAATAATAATTGTGTACAAAAATGTTTATGCACAATAAAAATGGATTTCAGAGACCTTTGAATTGCACCCACAGATACAAAATTTTGCAGTGCTTTTCAATATACTGAGCTGGATTAAATTATAGTAATAATAATAAATAGGATTCCTCTCTCCATTCTGCAGGGCTAACTAAACTTAGTGCTTTGAAGCATATCAGGTTTTCCTTGTTTTTAATATTTCTAATTTTTGGCCTCTCTAGTGAAAAAGGTGAAATATTATTTAAACATAAAAATCTTGCTTGCAGAGTGCATTTTCATTACACTGGTGGTCTCTGACTGAAAAAGAGCAATCACAGACTTTATAGCATATTTTTAACTCGGTGGATAACTGGTTATTATAGGGAATGTGTTGGGGTTTTTTTTCCCAGCTAAATAGAAAAATTACATTAGTAAACTACAGACTGCGTAGGCTTTTTATAGAAATTGTTTTCTTTAATTATGTCATATATAAGCCCCAGTCAAAAGGTATATTTGTCCCTGATTTCATCAGCAGTTAAGTCATTTAAGTAGGAGCTAGACACACAAATGTGTTCTATATGTGACCATAGTAGCTATTTAAGCTGAGAATTTAAGCAGACAGAATGTAATTATCCCCATTGCAAGACTAATACACAAGGGAAAAATGCCATAGGATTTTGTAATAGCAGCAAGTGGTCAAGACATTACTTTTATGCTTTGCTAGTTTTACCAGCTGTGTCTCATTCCATTATTCAGACAGACAGACAGACACATACACACACACACCTCTCTTCTAATTAATTATAGTTGTCTACCAGTGGAGGAGGAAAAAAAAACAACTCCAGAGGAGATTTTCCAGAGTGAGGCCACTGCTAGAAATCTGCAGATGTGAAATAGGTTTTTGAGGTTTAAAATCTTTGATCATCACATGAATCTGAAATAGAAATGCAGTTATTAGGATTTTCTTAGTGATCTATTTATCTCAGTTAAAACCAGAAGAAAATATCAGAAAAAGACTGGTTTTTCTGCTTCATGTTATGCATGAAGCTGTATCTATCCATGATCCACAGTGACAGAACATTACTCTGTGGGAAACCCAGTGAAGGCAGGGCACTGTGTGTTAGAAACCAGGGTTTAAAGTGCTACTTCCAGGTGGACAGGTAGGGGTGATGATACCACATCACCTACATTCCTAAACTGTTAATCTTTAGAAAAAAACCCTTCTATTTCACATGGCATTATATTTCCTTGCCAACAGTGCCTTGATTTCTGCTGAAGTACAATGTTTGTGAAGGAGAGCTGGCTGAGCACGAACACTGGGAAATAGAAATGAAAAAGTGACAAATGCATGAGTGTTTGAAGATTGCAGAATAGTGTTTCGGGTTTTTTTCACATCTTTGGTAGAGGGCTGGGATAGAAGATGGTCTTTTAAAGGTTCTTGAATACAAATAAGCAAGCATCTAATCTTTTCAGTTGCAGAGGTGTTTGTTTTCTACATGACTGAATCACTTGCGCTCCTGAAGGCATCAGCCTTGGTCTCTAAATCCTCCTGCTGGCCTTTGAATCTTGTCAATGTTTTATTTTTTCAATAGGAATAAAGCCCCATCTTGACTTTGTAGCCTCCATTTGATTCCTTCACAGGCTAATTGCTGGCCTTTGGCAGTGTGTTGAAGTTAGGCATGGATAAAACGTGTTTTATGGACATGAAGCCCTTACAATGCACTGCAGTTTTGCACAGTATTTTCACTGCTCATAGGAGTAATTGTATTCTGACAGAGCTTTTAATTTGTTACATCACACGTCTGTAGTGTAAATTGCCTTAAAAGAGTTGATACTTCCACAAAATGTTACATTGACTTGTTTCAACAGTGACAATCCTCAGAAAAAACACCTGGGCTTTTTAGGTGTGTCCATGAAGGATGGAGAAACAGGGACAGTACAAGTCTGAGAGTGAACAGATTGGGTGAGATTTGGTAGAGAGACTGGAAGATGGATAACTTGTGGTAGGCAGAGTGAGGCTGCCTGACGAGTCAGTAGGTGGGAAGAAAGCAGGAGGTGTGGCAGGTTGTGGGAAGAAAAAGTTGCTGGAGTTCCCAAAGACATCGCCCTGCCTTGCCTGGCTATTGCCATCCGAAACTCGCTGTGTGTGCCGGCTGCCCCTCCTGCTGCTTGTCCTGAAGTCAGTTCATTGTAACTTCCTGGGGTTTTGGGTCCTGCTGTTTCTGCAGGAACCCTAGCAGGCAGCTCTGGGGCTCATGGTCCTGCTCATGCAGTCAGCCACTCTACTCTGCATGAGCATCTCAGTAGTGAGGATGCTGCTCCAGGTGGAGCGCTGCAAATCCTCGTTTATTCAGATTTGGGGCGTTTGGAACGCCTAATTGTACTGCTGGTGTTTCAGGAAGAAAACACCAAGCAATAATCCATCCTTTTAAACACCCTGTAAAAGCAATTGGGAAATTAAGTGCTGCAGGATTAGGGTCCTAATTGCTCATATATAGTGTCTCAGCTCAGGTTGGTGAAAATAGACCTTGTTTTTTCTTACGTGGCATCATTCCTTTCACTCCTAAATTAGGCAGTGATTAAAAGGACCTATAACTGAAGTTGTCTGGGGCCCTTTGATCGGCCTGGGTGGGAAGAACCTCGCATCGAAAGAAGCTTTGTTGATTTAGCTGTGCTGGATATCTGATGATTCATCCTGAGTGTTAATTTCATAAGTACTAAATGCAGTAAATATGCTTAAATATAAAAAACAAAAGAAAAAAAAAATTAAAATGTTTCAAGTGTTGAATGTATTTCAGACATATGGATGACTGGCAGATTAAATACCAGGGACCTGGCAGCATGTGCATGGCTCTGGTTCAGCTGCAGCTCCTTTGACCAAGCTGTGGAGCCCAAGGACTAGGAAGAAGACAAGTTGGAGATTGCCACCATTGCTGGTGAGGAGGGTTAAATAGCATGAATACAGAGGAAGCTGAGTTTTAATAGTATTTGTGTTTGTAGTGTAAATTCTTTCATGTCTTCAGTTACTTCAGCAAATATAGTACAAGGGCTTACTACTTTTTCATTTTAATTTCAAAAGAAGTAGGGAACTAGACACACAGAACACATCCAGGGAGGCCTATTTAATATGGACATACAGAGTAGCAAAACTGGGACATGGTGGCATAAAGGGGGCTCTCTTAAAGCATTGCTTGGTGTAGTTAATTCGTGTCACAGCAAATCTATATATTGGGTAAGCTTCAGGAAATTCTGGGTTGGGAGAGAAGGGTGTGAGGACTTGCTGATTGTAGGATAGTGATTCTCTTAGTGAACAGATACACTGCCAACTCGAACTGGTGCTGAAAACAAGCATGTACAAAACATGGATGGTGGTGTGTAGTATGCTGGTACCGGTTGTGAGGACTTGAATTCATGCTTGTAGGTAAAAGTACTAAACTCAAGTAAAATGCTTCCTTTCACTGAATCCTACCTACTTTTTTCAGCTGCCCATTGCTGAGGAAAGAAGTGAAAGGAGCTCCTGAAATACGGCTTTGTCTTTCTTTGATTCAGTAGATGCCAAGGATGGAACTAGCCAGTGATCCCACTCTTTCTTCTTGCATCCTGCCATCCTTTGATGTTTTGCCTCCTAAAATCCTTTTTGCCAAATCAATCCAACTCCTTCTGGTTAAAGTGTGGGTGTTAGAGTGTCCACTGACAGCTTTGAGGTTCCTTGCTTTCATTCAGGCATTTGGAAAGGGACAATAAGGCAGCAAGGAAGATAAAAGGAGTCATTTAGACTTCAGTTTCAGATGAAAGAATCAAGTTTGGTGACATATTCCAGTCTAACAGTATGGCTTCTGTTCTTTGGGGCAAAATATATAAGAATAAAGTGAACAAAGAAGTATTCATACTGTATCTGCTGAATTGTAACCCTGTCCTGTGTTGTACACTAGGTTTTTGAAACATGTGGATTTTAAAAAAGGAAATTAACTGGAAATTTGGGTCCCTTCTCCATTCTCCTTTCTCTCTTCCCTTTCCACTCTCCTGTTCTTTAAAATCTTCCCACATGACCACTGTAGGAGGAGTTTTCAAGAATCAGTTCAGGGTCAGAGTCTGGATTTCATAGACCCGTGTCAGGTCACAGGGTTGCTTTGCATGAATTTGCCACTGTGTAAGGAGCAGTTCCAGCTTTAAAAGATTTAGATCTTATTTATCAATATATTTATGTTATTTAAATTTATTTATATTGTCTCCTTAGTATGAGGCAGTGTCCAGAGTGTGCTGGAAGGGAGTGCAGAGTGCTCAGTGTTTACTGAAAGGCTCTATAGAGCTAGAATCTGCTGAAAAAGTACCCAGTTCATCACAAAGAGCTATTTTCTGGAAGTTTTTTTTTTGTTTTGTTTTTGAGAAGGTCATTTGGGTCTGTATTAACTTGAGCTGACTTCTCTATTTTTTTCCACAAAACATAATGTAAACTTTGTACATTCCCAGTGATAAGTCAGATGTTACAGCAAGCTCAAGGAGAGATTTGTGCTCTGGGAAATGAAACACCACTGAAGCTTGGTGTGTTGTTAAAGGTCTTCTCAGAAACAGGCTTCATTCAGCATGTTTAGCTAAATTCTCAAAGATGGCATGTATTCTGAGAAATAGATGTTAACTAAACTGCTCAGTTGAAAAGGGCATGAGAGGAAAAGAGTAATAAAAAAAATTTAGATCATGTCAGCTGAAGTTCATTTACACAAAAGGAAAACACAATTAAGATAAACTAAATACTATTATAAACAAACTAATGAACTAATTTTAATTAAAATAAAGTGTGATTTGATTTAGGTCCTCCTCACTGCTCTTGAAGAAGTGGGTTTGTACTCTCTACACCATGCCCCCATCAGAGTGTTCCTGTTTGGTAGTTTTAGTCACTCAGTCCAGAAAAAAACAACCTGGAAACTGGCTTCTTGGAATATTTCTTAAAGTTTTTCAATGAAATGAGCACAGCTGATTTCTTCTTTATTTTTTTCTTTTTGTTTTGTGGGGAGGTTTTTTGTTTGTTTGTTTTTTGTTTGGTTTTGTGTTTGTTTTGGGGGGGGGTTTAGCCTTTTTGTTTGTTTGTTTTTCTTGGAAGATTCCACTGGATCTCTGTTGTTTGGATTTAATTTATCTGTTAAGATCTGCGTCCTTCAACTGATTACAAGGAGATATGACATGGTATTTTTTTGCTAAGTTGACTTAGCACAGACTAGTTTTGCTGCCTGAGGAAAGCATAATCTTTCACCTCTTGCTGGTGTAGCTGTATTTAAGTATTTACAGGTTATATTTTCTTCTGTGGGTTTGTTTGTTTGTTTGTTTTTCATTACTGACTTTAAGAAGGTCAGTAATTTACACTTTAGAACAAATCTACTTGTGTACAAGAGTACTGGGGAAAAAAAATGCTTTTGGAACAAAGAATGATTATAATGAAACTCATCTTCTTCCAAAGAGCCTTCCATGTGAAGTACCCCAAAATTCTTGTTGGCTTGTCTTGAGTCCTTGTTTTTTATCGTTTTGTTGTGTCCTCAGGCTCGGACTTTTTGTCCTAGTTCTCTGTTGTTTAAAAAAAATAATGTTCTGGTTGGGTAAACATTTGTTAAAAGAAAATGTGACCTATGATATAAACTTGTAAAATAGGTTGTTTTTAAAATCTGTATGTGTTCTGAGTAAACAGGAAGACTAAAAACTTTTTGTTTATGATTGTGAAGCCTGTATTGACATAAAAATATCCAAATTACCTAAAATGGTAAATTGTGATATGTTCATCACATACAGTGCAAATGTTTTCATGTTGGAGGTGTGATTATGATCTATAGAGTGAGTGCAACAGTGCTAGTTGGGATGTAAAGTTCTTTGCTGGAAATAGAAATGTGTCCAGTCACATGATGTCACTGCACCCCTCATTTTCATTGGGTCATGCATGTGTTCCAACTATTTTCAGAAACACTGAGACACTGAGCATCTTCAGATTGGGTGTGATGTTCTTGGTGCCTGGGAAAGGGGCACTCAGTCCTTTGGATCTGTGACTATCCTATGCCTCATCCACCAGTGACTGTCCAGTTGTAGTTCCAACACTTTTTTTTTTTTTTCCCCATGGAAAGGAAATAAAGAGCATATGTTAAATTAGAAACCTTCTGGTTTAGGTTTGGAATCATCTCCTAGGCAAGCCATCATGAAAACCATTTTCTCCAACCTAAAGCATACAGGTGAGAGGAAAACTACAGAGAGGTATGTTGAAAAGCAAGAAAACATAGCTGGCCCTTGAACAGCTGCTACTGTCTGCCCTTGTTAATGATCAGAGCCAGCTGTACAGCAGAGAAATAAAAGGGGAAAAAGCCCAGAAGCTCCTGAAGTAAATGCAAAAAAGCAGGGAGCAAGGCTTCCCTTCAACAGGGAACAAGAGGGTTCTCCAGCATCCAGTGATCCATTCCTGTATTTACCCATCGTAACTGCTTACCAAACCCCTTCAAAAGTTTCCTCCCAAAATTTACCCTTAACCAAGACACAAACCAAAACATCCTCCAGAATACCAGCAGTGCCACAGATAACTCCCAAGCCCAAGCCTGTGGAAGCAGAAGCTGGTGAGGGAAAAAGTCACTTGGTGTAAAAGAGCAAAGGGCAGAGGTTGAGTTTATCTGGCAGGACTTTACACTGGGTGCCCAGTCTTTGTGTAACTGAAGGGACTTTGCATAAGGGACAAACTCATTTAGCATCTTCCAGGAAATCTGCTTTTTTTTTTTTTCATTTTATTTAAGTTCCTCGTACAGTGACGCACATATTCCTGGAAAAGGTCAACACCAGCAAGCAGGTTAGTGGGTAAATTTTGTTGACAAGTGCCCGTGAAATAAATTTTGTTGATGAATGCCAGTGACCAAAGAAATAAAATGTGCAAAATGACAATGGGAGACTGACCTGCTAGCAGACAGCAGACTTAATGGAGAGAGGTTTGAGATGAGAGAGAAAAAACCAAGGTGATGTGTACTTAAATATAAAGACAGCAAATTCCCTCTATGCCTATAATGGGTTAAAAATGTATATTAATATGAAAATATCTTCAGAAACGAAAGAACAGTTTTTGGACACGTTACATGTCTTTTGCCACAGTGTATGGTTTGGTACGTTGTTTTGGCCTTACCTGGTACTTAAGTACTTAAACACTTAGGCTGGATAATTTAAGCAATTTCACTGGACTGGTGTGTGCATTACCTATCAAAGGCTGCTAAGGATATGAACACCTCTTTTGCCTGTTTCACATGGATATATGGATGTGCATTCACCTATGCATATTTTATTGTATGGGGTTATATAATACAAGTGTACAAAAAAGTAATATCAACACAAAAGAATGTAATATAGAGAATTTAATTTTTAAATTATTATATAAAATAATAAAAATACAGTATAGTATGAAATAAGCTCTACTGTATCCAACACCGTAGATGAAAACTCAGTTGACAGAGGTATTCTGAACACTGTAAGACTGTTGTAATCCAGCTTCTAAAATTCACAGAATGGTGGCTATGTGAGTAGTAATAATTAATATATCAGTCTTTCTGTCTGCTCAGAGGAATTTAAAACACAGGACAGAATTGTGATAGCATAGTATTTTTTCAAGATGATTAAAACTTTTATTAATATCCAGAATTTTTAGATGCTAGAGCAGAAAACTTTGTAATTGAATGTCTTGAACAATTTGTGTCTAATTATAAAGAACACTGTGCAAGCAGAATTTGGTACTTTTTTGGAAGCTGAGGTTAAGGTTAAGCAGGAAGGAAGACTGGGTAATGAATTTTCTGAGGGGAAGAACAGATAAGTGGTACATAAATATAGCTTCCCCAGACAGGCTTTGTGTTCAACTACCTGATCTAACACTAAAATTAAGCAAAATTCTGGCTGCTAATGTGCAAGATCAGAAAAGCATTCAGAATTGGCAGCTGTTTGATGTTGTGGTTGTACAACATCTGTTTCTTGAAGTCAGTGTTTTTTCACCTAGACTAAAATACAGACTCCTTTGATAGTGCTTGTACTGTTGGATTGTTTGTGCTTGGATTTCTTTGCTTTATAGGACCTGGGGAATGCCCTCCCCAGTGACATGAGATGTGTTCAATAGGTGACTCCTGTTTCTGGGTAGCAACAACTGAGTAAGAAAGAAAGAACGCCCACAATTTTCTATTGCTTGTCTGTTCAGAAAACCAAGATTTCTGGTCTCTGTTTTGGTATACACAGAGCAGACTATTGCAAAAAAATTGCCCTTTCCCTATCAAAGCTGCTTTCAATTACATGTCTTCAGTCATCTTAAGTCATCCAGAAGGAACAATTTTAAGGTAAGTTTGCAGCTTCCCAAAAAACATAAGGACAATGGCATGGTGTCTCCATTTCTGCTTAGTAAACATTAATTTATGGCATATCTACATTTGCTAAATATGTGAGAATAAGTACAAAAAGCAAGTTCAACAACCCAGAGGTTTCTGGTTTTTGGTTGTTTTGGTTTTTTTTAGTAAGCATGTTGGCTCTGCTTGAGTTTCCTGCACCTGCTTGTAAAACAATAGACAATTCAACTCCTCCATAATATAACCTTCCAAAATTTTGAAGTGTGTTATAAATAACTTCCTAGTAAGCCAGAACAAGATTAGCATGTTTTTGCTGTTACTTTTTCCCAACATAGACTAGAAAAGTTCGTGCACAGGAGTAGTTTAAAAGTTAATATCCTGCCTTTGGTTTCATTAAAATGCTGGTTTTAAACAACCTTTATCAAGTTACTTCCTTTCAGATAGAGGACTCAGGCATATGTGTTTTCCCTCCTATTTCCTCTCTCCTCCTTCTTTCAAGCTTCAGGAACCAGGACTTTGAAAGGGTTAGGAAAGCTCTCCATTTGCAGAGTTTGAGCACCTGAGGCTTCAGGTCTGGGACACAACAGGGTCTGCTCCTCCTGTGGCACCACTCCCAGCCCGAGCTGCCCTGGCCACTGAGGGATAGTTCAAGGATCACTTTGTGTTCTCCCACAGTGTTGATGACATTATGCAAACAGCTACATCAAGAATTTGTTTATTGATCTTGCTTTTTAAAAGAGGAAATGTAAGGGAAAAAAACAACTGATGGTTTAGGGGGAAAAAAAGTCAGAAAGAAGAATTTTGGGTCCTATGAGATAAGTGTCGAATACTGCTTCTTTGCACAGAGCACAGGAACACCAGCTGGCAAGGCATTTATTTTTGCCTCAGAATGTATTTGAACAGTAAACAATTTAATAAACTTTCCTTTTTAGTAATTTTCAAGCCTTTTCTAGAAGACAGCTATAAATTGTGTGAAAAAGACATGTATAAATTATGGTATGCATCTCTGGTATGCATCAACAGTTTTGTTTAGAGACTTCCCTGGGTTTTTGTAGGTCTAATAGTAGTACTTACCCCTTAAAACAAAAAAGCTTAATATCTTTGAGTGAGAAAGTGAATTGTATTAACCATCCCAAGTAAATCTTTACTCTTTGCTGGTTTGAATTTGGAGGCATTTACTATTTTCAGACTGAAAAATGTCTTTTGGAAAAAGTGTCTTTTAGCGATCCCCAGTAGAAGAGAGATGTGGTGCTACCAGGCAGAATCAAGGAAAGACTGTGAAGATGATGATGGGCATTTCTCCTCTGAGGTAAGGCTGAGAGAGCTGGGACTGCTCAGCCTGGAGAGGAGAAGGCTCAGGGGGTGTCATCAGATCACTGTATATTAATACATTGAAGGAAGGATGTACAGGAGATGCAGCCAGGTGCTTCCCAGTGACAGGACCAGAAGCAGTGGGCACAAGCTGAATTAAAGGAGGTTCCTCCTGAACTTAAGAAAATGCTTTTTTTCACTGTGACTGAGCCCTGGCACTGGCTGTCCAGGGAAGGTGGGGAGTCTCTGTCCTTGGGATTACTCAGAAGCTGCCTGGACACAGCCCAGGCTGCTAGCTCTGGGTGGCCGTGCTTAACAGGGTGGTTTGGACCAGAAGACCTCCAGAGGTCTCTTCCAACCTCAACCATTCTGTGATTCCATGTCTTTAAAGTAGTTCTTGTATACTAATTTTCCTCTCTTCTTTTTCATCTTTTCCAAAGATTTGCCTTATTTGAAGCAGTTGATTGCAAGCCAATCTAAACCTTTAGTCTAGACAGATAAAACTGTTATTTGCAGCTTATCTGACTTGCAGTCATAGCAATTCCACAGGTGCACAGAGCAAGTTCATACTGGATTTATTTTGCCTTCTCTCTTGGCTTGTGCCTGATTTGCATATGGAGACTGTCCACTGATGGCTGAAACTTGTGAATCAGTTTGTTTATACAACCTAACATCAGAAGATGTATCTGTGTGGATGCAGTCAAGATTGCTGAGATACCTCAGAAAACTTGTTAAGTATCAGAAGCATAATTGCATTAGTCTAGGAAAATGCTGTGCTAACGTGGATAAAAAAGTCCAACGTAATTAGTTGCTCATGTATGTTACTACTCTGTTCTATATAAGTCAGCCCTGCAGTTGTTCTGGAGCCTGGTATCTGCCCTCATTTTATTTCAACAGACTTCAACTCCCCAGGATGTAATGTAGGACATATTTGAACAATTTTGCTGTTTCTAAACTGAAATAGAAGAAATAGCACTGTTTGTCCTGATAAACCATATCTTAATTGGCTTTGAGGAGGATGGTTTCCCAAAAACGAACCTGGGTTCTGCCATTAAACCAAAAAGCATTGTTAATGGAAATTGGAAGGAGTTTTCATTTTGTTACAGCAGAGTTCCTAATTCTGCAGGCAAAAATAGGAGCAATTTTTCATCTTTCAATAACATTCTGCCTGAATCTGGAAGTAATGGCCTTCTGCATCATCTTGTTTACCACTCCTGGTTGAAAAATGCTACAAATTCAGTATCAGATTAGACAGACACATTTGTTTATAAAGCCTGTGAGGCTGATGGGATACCAGTTTTCCAAGCCATTTATAAATAGCAGTATTTTAGGCTGGGGTAGAGGCGTGAATGGGGAAGCTTCAGAGGGAGAGAGCGTAGAGCTGTGACCCAGAGCTGCATTCATGCATGAAATGAGATCTTGTACAGTGGACGTTCTTATTTTGGCTAATGTAGCCGCAGGCAGAAAATTCTCTTGCTGCATTCTTGAAAGAGTTTGTTTTTCTTTCCTTTCTCTTTAACCTTGTACATTAATTATCACTCTGCCTTTTCTGAATGGTAAATTGGTCAATTTATAGACAGGTAAGTGCATATTCATGTACTTCAGAAATAGTGAGTGAATGCATGCTTTTTCTGCTGGCATCACTGTACACAGAGTCCTTTCCTACCCTGCCTGTTATCCTCAAGAATTTGTGCACTTTCTATTTTGTGTTATCCTGATGTTTGGGGACAGGATTGTGTATTGGGGGATATTTTTCCCATTTAATTTTTTTTTTCGTATATTCTTCACTTGTGGTTTATTAATAGCTTTGCTTTCTCTAGTGGAAGTACAGGGAGATGCATCAGTGCATGCAGATGCTCCATGAAAATTAATGGGAGCAAAAGGTGCATTTAAATTTCCAGCTAAAACCCCATTTAAAAATTTGCTACTCTTAGAAATACTACAACTTTCACATAAAAGTAAGGGTAAAACAAACTTTTTGGTACAAAGCCTCTGCAAGAGGGCAGTAAAATCAGTCAGTAATAACTGTTACGGCCAGGAATGGTTATGTTAGGTAGTGCTAGGGCACTGAACTGGACAGCATCTTACAGTAAAACCTAAATAGACATAGATAAAATACACTCTGAATTGTTGATTCACTGTGTTTACTATCAAATACATAAAAGAAAGAACGATTCAACAAAATGGCTCTGTACTACTCTTAATATTACCAGAACCTTCAGATACAGAATTAAGAGTCCTATTCAGCCTTACCAGAATACCTTTGGGTTTCAAAACAAGTTACATGGGTTTTTCAACCCCAAGCTAGTTTTCAGTGTTCTGGAAATCATCTGTCATCCTCTAAGGAGGTAAACTCAGGAAAAAAAAAAAAAAAAAAGAAATTGTAGGTAATGTGCCATGGCAGTAATGCCTTAGCTACAATGTGTGGTTCTGGATTTTGGTGCCTACTGGTGGTATAATGTTTGGAATGTGCTCCTGGGCTGTTCTTTTGAAAAGGAGGGGAAAAAAAGAAGGGAAAAAATAGATTGGTCATTGGCAGCACACAGTAAAATAGATAAGTCAGTGCCAAATCTTATTTTGAATCTCTGGGGTGAACAAAACCCTTTAGTTTTCTATATCAGTACAGTGGCAGTAATGTTGCCAGTTGCTATGAAGCTCTGCAAAACAACATCTGATTTATTTTTTGAAGTACCTGGGGTTTGTGTTGTTTGTACAACTTGCATCTCCTGACAGCTGACTGTACTTTCCTCCTTTGGTCATGGTAACTGCTTCACATTGCAAGGAAAGTTCTCTACCCTGCTGTTGTGATAGATGTTTTCTAGGGCTGGCTGTTACATAGGTATTAATTTCTTATATGACAAAATGGGGATTATCGCCTGTCTAGAGTAATCTGTACTCACTGTTATCACTATATTTCAAAAAAATGTGTAACTTGAATTCCAGAAAAGCGTGCAGCACTTAATCTAGTTTTCTTGCTCATCTTCTTGAGTTATATATTCTGGGTATTTTAATTTATTTTTTTTTAAATAAAGGTAGTCACCATGCAAATTACTGGAATACAAAAGTGAATCTTGTAGCTATCTGTATTTCAGGCCAGGAGAAAAAGGATTAGTGCTGCTTAGAAATGTTAACAATTTCTTTTTTTCTGAAATTAGGTCTTGTTTAAACACTGAGTTTTTATTTGCAAAACACTTACAGATTTCAGACCTATTTTGGACGACTCTTGCTGATTTAAAGCTGAAATTGGAAATAATTTCCATTTTATTTTTCACTCTTGTTAAAACATAAATATTTTAATAGGAACATTTATGATCTTCACCCACAACTAGCTCCAAGGATGGTAATAATTACAATGTGTAGAAACACCCACTTTGCACTGTATATCTTCTTTACTTAAGGTAGATCTGGTCACAGTGACAGCCTTGACAGCTGTTGTAATTGTTCTAGGGAAGGTGTGGAGGAAAATCTCCAGTGTCACCAGACAGATAAGAAGAAAGAAACCCGCAAGAGAGGGAGGAAGATTGAGTAAATCTGATCAATCTGACTTGAAGATTCCCAGATTTTAATTTTAGTCTCTTTTTCTGATATAAGCTGCATCCAATTATTAGTTTAGTTGGTGAGTAGATACCTCCTCAGGGGTGGATTTTGGCATAATATTCCTGCTGTATTATAAATACTGACATCACACTAATCTATGCAAATCACTGCTCAATCAATCTGAGCATCTGTGGTTGATTAAACAAAACACGTAGGTGTGAAAGCATTTGCATCTCACAGGCTCTGCTGGATCTGGCAAAGGCTGAGGGGAGTGTAAAGGCACGGAGAGAGATTTGTCACTGCCATGCCTGCCTGGCAATTTGGAGTTCTAATTGCGACGGGCGCAGAGAACCTGCGTGGGCTGAGGCTCTGCAAGGAGAGGAGATTGGAGAAGCTGAGCTTCAGCCCAGCTGCTTGAAGATGTGAATCCAGCTCAGACTCAGACCTGATTCTGTGACTGACTGCAGTCACGTTAAAGCTCAGATCCGTGGGGTTGCAGCTCGCAGGGATGTGCTGTGGTCACCTCTGTGGCCATCCCTGCAGATCCCAAGCTGCCAGGGGTAGCTGGCCACCAGAGAAGCCTTGGGATGGCCGAGCTCCTGCAGCTGGGGGATGCTGAGGTGGGCAGCACTTGCGGGGAGCCTCAGGATGGCAAATGGGAAGTGCCCTTAAGGTGGTCTGTAAGAGGCAGCAAGCACAGGGTACCTGGACGCAGGCAGTCCCTCAGGCTTTACATAGTCCACAAGTGGCCACCCTTACCATTGCTTTTCCCCAGGTTAGTTTATTCTCTCCTTCTGTCCCTTCTATGCCTTGGCTTAACCACAGAGAATGGGGGTAATGAATAATAGAGGAAACAGCTTTTGTTGGGTGAGGAGAGGAGGGGAGAAGTGGACTTGCTAATAACTGACCAGACATAGTCATAGTTTGGCTTTTGTTCACTACACAGCGCTAACACCGCTCGTACAAGGATGAAGAAAACCAAATTGTTCTGTCTCAGTGGATCTCTTTGTGAATTAAGTCAGTGGCATCAGCTGTTGAGTAACAGAGAGCCCCTGGGTCACTGCTTGGGAGGTCCTCAGTGTCCGCTCTGCTGGGCGGGGAGCTTCCAGGAGAGCAGCTCCCACGGGAGGGTGATAGTCAGCTGACTTGCTGCCCACCCACTGCCTCTTTGTGGAAGCACTTCTGTCTGTATGATGAGAAATCACTGAGGAATAATTCACGATACTCTGTTGACTCTGATGTGAAGAAATGTTCCTTAAAGTAAATACACAACTAAATGAAACTGAGAAAAAGTTATTTAAAGGGACACTATCCTGTGAAACTGCAAATTTCCCAGGTCGGAGTCACAGAGTTCTAAGGTAGCCAAGTCATAGTACATTTTCACTTCAGAAGAGACATCAGCTCTCTTCAATAACAGGATATTTAACTGAGTTTTACAAGTTTTGAGTTTATCAGACTGAAGAAATGTTGATAGTGAAGAATGAACTGCTTTTGGTCCCCCAAGAAAAGCTGGGGTTCTGCAGTGGAGCTGGCAGAGAGAGATCTGGTGATTCCCAGAATGATGATGCTCCCCTAGGTGTGGTGTGCTGCTTTCTGATAATTTAGTGCTTTTATAAGAAATGCTTCTTATGAGAAGTGTCTTTGTTTCCAAAACTAAAAGTCTGTTTGAGCTACAGTTCCCTTTAAAATAAAAACTTGTTGGTTTTTTTTCTTTTCCCCCAGTGAGAACAGGGAAGTATAACTCAGTTGTGTGCTTGCATGCAGAACTGCAATTCTTCTTCTAAATCGACAATGGCAATGTGGAATTTTAGTGTCAAAATCACAAATTGTTCAGGAAGGGCAAGTAAATCACTTATTGTACAAGAGCTGAAGTAGCCTTAGTTGAAATGAGCTATTGGCTCTGATCTCTGGACTTCAGGCAAGGAAGATATGCACTCCCGTCCTCTTGACTTTCTCTGGATGATGATCTTGATGTTGCTTATGTAAAAGTCTTGCTAACTTTCTGATTTGCATCTTTTCTCATGGTATATGGTTCTTTTCTATTGGAAAGCCTGTCTGCCAGCATCCTGGGATTTCAGCAAGATTTCAGCTCTTCCTTTTGAAGAGTGCATTCCTAACGTTCCTAAAAAATACTTAGAAGCTGTAAGTGCTCAGAAATTAGAAGGAAATAAAATGTTGAAGTCCATTATTTGTTAAAAGAAATGTCTGTTTTTATGCCAAATGTGGAATTTTATGGCATCTGACTCACATTCTTGAGTATTTGTTGTTGGCAGTACTTCAGTGGGTAGAACATATGGACACTGCTACTACGAGCTTGCCCAGCATTGGTGTCTCGGCAGCAAACACCTTTTATGTCTTTGGTCCTCAGGTCAGGTAGAGCTATTGACTTCTTTGCTGTAACAGTCAGAGTGCCAGCTGGGCTGATGGCTTTGTGCTGTGGACACTTGTACAAGGCACAGAGAGGTGAGATCTCATGCAGGCTGTTCAAAAGCTATCCACTCGCAACAATTTTAACACTGTTCAAGCCGATGCTGATACAGGATATATTTGGCTTTTCACTTCCCTCTCCTAATTCTTATGAACATTCAGATCTCGCTAGTTCATCACTTCTTTTTTTTAACAACTATATGGCCAGACATTTTCTTTGGCTGTATGCAGAATAATTAAGGTCTGTCCTTAATTTATGTAACTTCAGTTTTATTGGTCCTTATTTTCTACATTTCCCTATGGTGGCAGGTACCGACTGTCCCTGGCCACTGTACAGCTGTGAAGCTGCCAGTGAGAATAAATGGGCCAGTGTGTCCACATCTGGCTTGTTTACATTATTGTTACAGGGTCACTTGTACTCTTCTTTCCTTGGTTTCCTTATTGTCCTGAGACTGCTGTGCTGAGACTATCAGTCTTTAATGGAGGGATTATAAGAACCAAGAATCACATCACATGCCCTTGTCAGTTTGGGGAGGATGGAAGTTTCGTGTTTGCAGTCAAAACACTTGCACCCTTTTCTTCTTCTTTGTGACCAGGAGAGTTGCATAAATGTGTTCATGTGTTTATGTACCCCCTTCTTCCACATATGTAAGTGAACAATGGCATTTTGTTTAATCATATTGTTCTGCATTATTCATCCATTACTTAACAGCTCTTGCACACAGAGGTGATGGCTTTTTGTCCTCCTCTTCCTTGTATAGCAAGCTCTGCCTTAATTTGCAAAAATGACATAGGTGAAAATGTCATGATGTGCCTTCCTGATGCCTCTCCCAATGCCTCTCCTGAATCTTACTGACAGATATATAGTGTAAGCTCTGCTTCTTCATTTAGTATGGATCATGTTGGCAGAGAGATCAAAGAGGAGGAATCTTGGGAGATGCCAAACAATTTTTAACTGGCTTCTTACAAAAGGCAAGGGTGTTATTTATTATATATGCATAAGAATAAAATGCTTTTTGTTCCACCTTTCATCAGATCCTTCAGTCCTCCTGTGTCACGGCAGAAAATTCTCGAGTTTATAGGGTTGTCTTGAAACATGTTTGTGAATATCTTTTACTATATATTGCATTAAACATTACTATTTATCTTTTCCTTAGCTAAGCAAATACTTCATCATCCCATCCTAGTCCCTCTGCCAAAAACCTGTATAGCGATTCCCACTGGTGACAGCCAACTTGATCAATTCCTCATTGCTGCTGAGCTTCACTAACAAGGCACTTACTACTACAGCTTTTTGGGTTTTTTTAAATTTTATGGCCTTTCTCAAGTGATATTTGCCTTGCTTTGCACGGGATCCAGAGGATACTTTTCAGAATCCTATTTGGATTTGAGTTTTTGGCTAGCATCTAGAAATTTGTTAAGGTATGCAAAATTATATTTTCTGTTGGTAGTCCAGCTGCACCTGTTTGAGCACAGGCTGGCTCATGTCAGACCACTGGATCAGGATGGGCAAACAATGCCCAGACAAAAGTCAAAGGGATGTCCAAGTGTTTTCAACTAAGAGATCAACTTTGTTATCTTTTTTTCTTGTTTGCTTTCCGCCAAAAAACAAATTTTCAGTAGCTATGAATATTGGCTGTGGCGTTTTTCTTTTTTGTTTTTGTCCCTCTGTGTTTTGAGTCAAAGGACAACAGAACTTGGGACATGAACTCCAACCAATTTCTGATGTCTCACAGATGCTCTTCTACCCCAATTTTGCCTTAAGAGTTATTAAGATGCCAGATTCTCTTGGAACTCCAGTAAAAGATGGTATTTTAGCTTGTATAGCAAAGACATTATTGTGACCTCAACCAAACCCGTATGTTACTTTCAGTGCATTCTTGTATTAGAGTTCAACATGTCATTGATTTAGGCTATGTTATTTTCCAGAGAACAAAATGCCATTTGTTATTGCCAGGAAGCATTGAAAAAGTGTGTGGGGTATAGAAGGTGTTTTATATAAAATAGTTTATATATAACCTGCTTATGTGTAGTTTCCTTGTCCTTCATTACCCCTCTTTTCTTTTTATCCCTCACTCTGTGAGTTTTTTTAGGCAGATTCTGTTTTTTATTTGCAGAAGTAACTGAGGAATATTGATTCTTGTCTATGTTGGCATGACAGCTCAACCTCTTGGAAATTTCACTGAAGTAAGAAATTAAATCCAAGCAGTTAGATTTTTACTCTCTTCATCCTCCATGAGTGCTTTAAGAGCCCAGACTTTTTATATAAGCAGCTGAGGGGAGGCAGAGTCTCATTGTTGTTCCCCTGTAGCTTCCAGATGGTGAGAAAAGTCCCAGGAAAAATCTAGGACCAGCATGTTCTGTCAAAGTCAAGCTTGTGTCTAGACAGGGAAGCTTATGTAATGCAGCAGGAGAGGAAGGGGGCCTTGTGTAACTGCTGTCCCTGGCAAATAAACACTCCCTACAGTACCTCTTATGATTTGGCCCATAGAGGCTGACAGCAAAATGCACTTTGGTGCTTTTTTGTACTGAGCTTGCTCGCACTTGCAGCTGGAGGTCATTCTCTTGCTTTAGGCGTTTTTTTCAAAAGCATGTCTATCTTGCAGTTATTACAATTTTACTAAAGGCTTTACTCTTCCCCCTTAAGCTGAACCAATTTTCCAAAGAACCCATATACACCTGCACAGCTAATTTAAAACAGATATAGCAAGTTACCAATTTTAAATGGCCTTGAGAAGTTGTTGATGGCATTTGGCAAACAATGCAGACAATATGCAAATCACCAGAGGCGGCACAGAGTCTTGTTCAGGAAGATAAATTCTGCTGTGAGGTAACTTTCTAGTTTGACTTTGAAAAAGCTTGATAGTGTAATATTGAGCTCGTGGTATTCTATTAAGTGCTTCAGTCAGTGTATCTCAGTACCTTATGGGAACCTCTGGCCACCCCTCTAGCGCTCAACTTACCCTGCACTTGTATTTTGTTTTGGTTTTCCTCCAGCTGAATGCAAATCTCTGCCAGTGAGTGCTTTCTGGTTTACTCACCCTCTCATAACTATTCTCTCTTGATTTTGGAGCTATTGTTAAAGGTGCTGTGTGTGTTTATTTCTGCCATAAAAATGTGAATACCAGGAGGAAATGTTTTTTCATTTTGATTTGGATACAACCTCTTCAGCACTCCATGTTCTGGCTTAACTTGGTTTTTCGGGTGTTGCCCTTAGCTTTGCTCTTATCTATGCATAAAATTTTCTCAGGGTAGTTTGTTGGTGCTTTGTCCTCAGGCAGACGAATTTCTTGGAGGCAGGATCAAGAGCCAAGAGCTCGTCTCCTTCTGTTCACCAAGGCCGGTATTGCAGCCACCTTGCAGGGACAACACAGGCCAAGTAACCTGAGGGTCAATGGTCCTTCAAAGCCTTCCCACCATTTTGGTTCCCTATTTTGAATGCCCAGAAGCACAGACAGGTTTTTCCTGAAAAAGCATCTTTGGGAAGGGTGGCTTATGGAGGTGCAGGCAGTGGTGGGATGTGTGTGGTTGTGTGTGAGAGAAAGTAGTGACTGGAGTTTGGCTGTTCAGGGATGTTGTCTGCACCTGGGAGACAGTTCTTCAGCAGTGATTGAATCTGGTTTCCAAACACTGAAGTAGGTCTGAGTGATGGTTTGCCCTTTGATAATCTGACTTTTTCTTTCCTCATTGAATGTAGCTTTAGTCCCTCCATTATTTTTCCCTACTAGAGCATGTAATGTAGTTAATCTCTTCATAACTTCCATTTGAAAATGATTTTATACAGTCTTGTGGCCTTTCTGACACCTAGCTTTTTTTCCTAGACAGACTAGATATTTAGTTCCACTGCCTTTTGTTACAAACTCAAGGAAAATATTACTTTCTGGAGGAAAAGAAAATCAGTACATTTTCCTTGTGAAAATAAATTTGTACTGTGGTTCAGTTTTATGAAATCAATTTTTTTGGCTCCACACTGAGAGCAGAAGCCTGGCTAAATTATTTTTATGCTCTCAGGTAGAGCAATTAATGCTGTGATGCTGAATACTCCACTCCAAAGTAATGTTCTTTCCATGTTCCTGAAGATTTTCTTAAAACTATAAAATTATTTTTAAATAGCCTTTAGGTCGGTGTGTCTCTTTTTCTCTCTCCTTTCTTTTTTTCTCTTCTCCATTACCCATTTGAAATAGTTCACAATTTTTGAAATTTCACTTAAAATGAAATTGCAGACATCTCTGTGAAGAGTAAAAATACTGGCTTGGTCAGAGGAGACCATGACAAGACTCACCCATGACTCTGCAGGTGAAGTTACCCTGTTGGGGTATTTACTGCCCTTGTGAGGGAGTCAGCTGGAGACGCTTTTTCTCTCATATATATTCTGGGAATGGGAGCATGCAAGTTGGAAAAGAAAATGTTAACCTATCTCAATGTCTCTAAGCTTCAGATCAGTACTCAAAAGCATTTGTGTAGAGCAGAGCTCCTTTGCCACCTTGGGTGGGGAAATTATGGTTATAATAATACATGCCCAAATATTTCTTTCCTGCACTGAGATCTAAGAGCAAATTAACTGTGAAAGGTTATGCCAGTGTTTCCTGCTCTGGTAATACCCTGCTCCTTTGGGAGGGCTAGAGGGCTGTGCCAGCCATAGGGAAGGGAAGTAATAGTGATGACTTGGTGTATTGCCTCAAATTAAATTAATGTGTATTCACAGACTGATGTATGCACTGAGTCACATCAGTGACTCCTAGGCAAAGTTAGCAGTTTTGTTTGGAGAGGGGCAGGGGGCTGCTAGGAATAACCCTGGCTTAAGCAGAGAGCAATGTAAGGAACATTCTACCTCATGCACTTTTTTATTTTGGTGAGTTTGCTTTTTGAGTAGTACTCTTGTTCCTTTGATCACGTCCTTGAGCACCTTCCCCTTGTGCACGCCTTTCTGCCCCACTGCCTTCCAAATAGTTCTGTGACAGCAGATACCCAGACTGAAAATGTTTGCCATAATTCATAAGTCAAAGTACTTTCAATCAATCCCAGAATAGAGGAGACTGCATGCAGACTTCATTACACAGTATTCATAACATAAACAAGCCTGCAATTATGTCATAGCAACGAGCACTGTGCTTACATGAAAGTTTGATTCAGGTCTCCAAGAGTGGAAGACCTTTGCATCCAAAATATCACAGCGACCTACTTCTCTGAAAGAGTGCCCTACATAATTTCAGAAATTAGATATGACACCAATATAGTAGGCCATATGGTGCTTTTTGCTGGTGTAGGGTGAACAGTGGGATATTCTTGGGGCCACACAAATGTCTGTCCACTGACTAGGTGAAGTCAGCTCATTATTAGTTGGGGTGAGGTGTGACGTTTGTTTTCCTGATGTTGTGAGGCAACAAAGTCAAACTGCCAATTGTTTTAAAAAGGCATTTGCTAATAATATGGGCATGATCCTAAAAGGTTTTAACCTTTTTTTTTGGACCAGTACTCACTGCCTTTAATTGCTGGTGAGAACCTGAGAGGCTGCACCTAAAATTATTTAGACAACTCCAAACCTAGCTCTCAATAATTCGTAGAGAGAGTGTTTCCCAGGGCAGTTAGATGTGTTTAACTGATCTGATCCTGAGCTGCCAGAGCAGGATTATTTATTTTTCTGGTGGTACTTCCCCAGATTGACTGTAGAAGTTGTTAGATGTGTGTGATGTGTGCTGCTGGTGTCCCACCTGCCAATGAGGATGCAGCAGGTGGGGGTGCTGGTGTGGGCCATTCCTGAGGGGATGGGAAGGGACGTGAGAGGAGCTGGCAGAGGGCAAGCTGCAAACTCTGCTCCTTGTTGGCAGTGGAGCTGCCCCTGAATTTCAGTTGTCAACACATTGGGATGGCAGAGGAGGTTTCAGGACAAAATAGTGCCTTATTCAGAAACTGGGAGGTTTTGTGATCTGGACTTTTCGAGCATCTGGTCTGTGCTGGATGGTTTTGTCTGTGACAGTAACTTACTGAATTGTTGTGAAGTAAAATCTCTTCCTGGCATGGCATCCACTTGTTATTTATTTATTTACACACATGCATCATCATAGAAATTATATTTGCAACTGACAAATAAAAAAAACCCCAAGCAATCTCATTTCAGCCCTTTCTCCATAGGTTCTGTATGCTTTTCCTCTTACTTTGGGGGCTTTTTTTCCTTTCTCTTTATTATTAAAAATAACACCTTTGGAGTCTGTGCAAAGTGAGCTTTTCTGCAGTGCTCATACTGACAGAAAAGTTGTTTTTCTGAGGACTGCCCACATTTCAGGTGTCTGCTGCATAGGTTTTCTGTGTAATAACTCTCGTGCCAATCTGTAGACTTCAGCTGAAGTACCCACCCATAAAGTTCCTGCTGAAAAGAAGCAGTGCTGCTTTGGGTATGCTGAGGCAGGTCAGGTGATGCCACTCGTCCTGTGCACAGGGCAAGGCTTTAAAAAGCAAAGCTACAATGCCCGGGCCATGAAGTGTGCCGTGGGGCTGTCTAGAGTTCCTCCCAAAGGGGGCTGAGCAGGCATGGCAGGCTCCCTCTCTGTGCTTCCCTGCTGCCAGCCTGTGTGAGCACTGCGGGTGGTTATCGCTACAGACACGCTGTCATCCCTTACAGCTTGGTGTGTGTGTTTATTAGGTGGCATCCATGGGGATAATCTCATTTTGGCTTTTAACCATAAGGTAAATGTTGGGTGACCTTGGGGCAATCTGTGCTCGTACAACGCTGTGTGCTGTCAGCTACCTGATACTGGCGGTGATGGAGCTTCTGGCAGGGGCCCCAAGGTGGGAGCCCTCATTGTCTGGGGGCCGCCGTGTTTGCTGACAGACAGGAGGATCTTTGCCTGCTGCCAGCAACAGGAGGCACCTGCTGATCGGAAACTTCTTTTATCACAATGTTTAATTCTCTGTCTCACAGCTTTTGGAAGGAGAAGCCTTTCATCTCTTGAGTTTGGAAAAGAGTGATATGATTCTATTAAGTAGATGATGATGCTTATCTGCAGCTGAAAGGGGGTTGGGTTGGTTTGGTTTAGTTTGGTGGGGGTTTTTTAAGATGGCAGCAACAGTAAAGTGCAGTGCAAGCGGCTCAACTGCAGACATGAGATGAGTCAGATCTGGATAATTGCACTCCTCTAGAGAGTGGCTGGGCTGTCCTGAAGGTTCCCTCTCTAGAGCTGCCTGATCTTGCTCCTTGCTCCTCTCTGGACCAGCGAGAGAGGCTGAATAACTCTGGTGCAGCTGTCATGAGTAACACTGTAGGGTGGACTGGTTTGGGTTGTTTTTTTGGTTTTGAGGGATAGTGCTATTTGCCCTGATGGAGCTTCCTTAGGCTTGAAACCAGCATCAACCCTATAGGACAAATAGCACCTAAAATGTTCCTGCTGCAGTGTTCAACCAGGATCTGTGCTGGTGGTGATTGCCAGCAGATGTCTGCTCTGCATAAGACTTTAGGCCCTGCACTGATCTGACGTAGATTTTTATTATATTTTATAGGAGGGTGGCATGCTTATGCCATTTTGCAAATGTTGTGGTCTTCTTAGACTTGTATCTACTTGTGTCATAAAATACATGCCCTAAAACTAGTGCCAGAACACTGAACGCTCCTTGAAGAACGTTTTAGGGGTGGACACATAATTTGAACTGATAACCATGGATGGTTGTGATGATTAAAATATCCCTGAAGGTTAGAATCTGTCTTACTGATTATACTGGGCAGTGTTCCTGGGTGGCAATGCCAGTTCAAATGGCATTTGGACACAAATGATTCTTCCCTTAATGTTTTATAAGCAGAGCTGTTTTAAAAAGTGGTGGTTATGTGAGCTATTGGGTACTGGTTGTTTTTCTTTGATACGAGTGAGTTTGTGTTCTCTGTGCTTTGTATTGTGTCTGGAATCCAAACTAGAATAGGAGCATAATAGAAGTCATACTCGGTCAATGACTTTCAAGCAAAGAAGGAAGAACTGCTGAATTTTGAGTGTGGTGGTTTACTTGGGGTTTTGACGTTCTTTTAACCTGAAACACCAACTTCTCTTATCTATTTCTCTTCTCTGATTCAGGAAGGGAGAACTTCACCCTCCAGTACAAATACATATTACCCAAAGTCCCCCGGGTCCTACAGGGTTTTACCTATTCCATTTTCTTTTTGCTGTTGCCGGAGGAAATTAAGTGATTTGGCTGGCTCAACCACTCCTTGTTTTCAGTATTTCCACAGCTGCTGGCCAGCTACTTCAGGTTTTTAAGGTTAATTTGACTTCACTCTTCAAGACAACTGGCAGGGATGTGGGAAGGGTGTGGGATGTGGCAAGCAAGTCTGCCAGCTTTCTTAAAGCTGCAATAACAAAACCCAGTATAATCTTGAAGGTCATATTGCAGCGTTTTCTCTGCTTTGGTCCAGGAAGGTTTTGGGGGCCTAAGGGAGCAAAATGTCTCACAGAGATTTGTATTAATTCATGAGAACACTGTTGTGAAGAAATCAATTTTATTTTAAGGTTGCTCTGCGTTTATGAGTTTCGTTAATATGGTGTCACCATATGAAAAATGTATAGATGTAGCACATTGTTTATGACCACCTGTGCACGTGGGCCTGTAAATAATGAAGGGAGAGGAGCTCTCAGACATGCAGTAGGAGAATGCAGTTCATTAAGAAGTCACTGGGGACAACTAGGTTAGTGCTTCCAAGTAGCCAAAGCAGTTGCATAGACACAGTGAGATATATAATGAAGATTAAGTGGTTCAGTATTAATTAGACTGAAAGTAAGAGTTGTAGATGGTAGAAAAGAATGGGTTTGGTGCCCTTTGCTTATGGAGAAGCCACTTTATCAACCCCAGAGAGTTTAGAGCCTGAAGGACTACATTAGACATACTAGTTTGAGGATGTAAAAGACTGTGGAATTCCGTATATATAGTGTTCATAATATTGACACTAGAGGTGTTACTTGGAATAAATTGTTGCATGCCACATTCAGAAAAGAAGTCAGAACAGAGATCACATCAAAACTTTCATATGCCCATCAGGATAAGCTGAGATCCAGGCTTGAACCAAGTGATTCACAGACTTTGCTAAAAAAGGAAGCAAATGTGTCATTAGACCACTGCAGGAAAATTCCTGTAGTGTTCCAGATCTGGGAGATGCTGCCAGCATAACCAGGTACAGCCATAACACCCATGATATTAGGCACTGAAGAAGTTAAGTTATCTGTGTTACTGTGGAATATCATGTTACTGTGGAATATCACTCCATCCAATCCAGTAACTTGCTGTGGCATAGCACTTTGCTCTAATGTGCAGAAGAAAATAAAACTGGGATGCACTCCTGCCTGGTGGCCAAAGGTCTGAACTGTGCTTGCCATTGTTGCCTTTTGCAGAACAGTGGGTATTAGTAGCAGCTGAGTGTGGTACTGTTAATTATCTGCCTTTGGTTTGATACAGTAAGAGGCTGAATCAAGGGTATTCATGGGTTCAAGGGGCAGAACTGATCACTGTAATTATTCAGCTTGACCTTCCCTGTTAGGAGTTAGGCATTTAGTTTTTCCTGTAAGTTAGTTGAAAGCATTTTTTTAGAGAGAAATACAATCTTCAAGACTCCATGTGATGGTCAGTACCGTGTGGCAACCTTTCCAGGTTTTAATTACCCACCCTACTAGAGAATTCATTTGAAGGTCATGGTAATTTATTTATTCTAGATAATAAAGCCATTGGGGGTGCCTGTCCTTTTAGTATGTTTTTACAGTGCCTAGTACAAAAGGATCTCTGATGGGAGCCTTAGTGCCTCCAGAATGCACAAATAACTTGTTAACTAGGAAAAAGCAAACTGTGTTTCTCTTCACTTGGATAGTCTTAGAGAATATAAGATTAGGGAGCTAGGTTCCTGGTGCAGCGATTTCTTTTTCTTCCCTTATATTTCCTCTCCTTATCTTATAGGCTATGTGGTGATATTTTCAGTGAGGGATTGAGCATTGTTTTTCACTTCTGCTGTTTTCTGGGCCTGGCACTAGAAATGTTCCCCTTTTTCAATTTGTCAACTGCATTGACAAATTGCCCTTTGGCAAAGAACACAGCATGGTAATTTTGGAGTATAACTCTTCTATCAGTCTGGCTTCCTTTATTTCTCCCAAGGGTATTGCTGGGAAACTCAGAGATATGGCTATGTATTTTTGTAAATATGCTAATAAGAATGTTGATCCTTGAAAAAAAAAAAAAAAGTGTTTTAGGTTTTAGAATGAATTTCCTGGTCCGGCAAAAGAAAAAGAATAGTTAAAGTCTGGAGGAAGTATGCAGCATGACTGCATGTTTGTCTGATTTAGGGCTGCTGAAATATTGTCTCATATAGGTTGGGACTAAGAAGGTGTTAGGCTTTTTGAATCAGCTGCCAGTGGCTCAAACAGGCTCTTGGAAAGCCAAGGATTAGTCAGATGGAGGAATGTCTTGGCCAAAACTCTCTTTTCTCTGGCTAAACCCACTCCCTTGGCAGCGATGCATTGTATTCTTATAAAAGCTGCTGTGGAAGCTTGAGGCCAATGCAAGATTTCGTTATGAGTATTGGATCCTCCTGGGAGCAGTTAAAGTAGATGGAGAGCTCCTTTTTTCTCTGGAATGTAACGGTGAATATGGGCCATTTCTAGGACATTTTGTTTCTTTTATGAAGCTGCTTCTCCAGATTCCCCTTTTTGTTTATCCAATCAGTACAAATGACTTCTTGACAAGGTTCCCAATTCTTGACAAGGTAAGTGGTTTTGTCTGTCATGCATTATAGCAAAGGACTGATGGCTCCAAACAATAGACATGTTGTTCCCATCTCAAGATGTCAAGTGCAAGTGTCTTTCAGCTGTGATTACTGGCATGCTGTCTTTGGTTCCATCTGAGATCTCTTTATCTTCCCTACAGTTGAGAGGACAGCTCGCAACAAAACATTACCTAGCAACTAAAATGCCTTAGGTTAGTTTGGGGAAAGAAACAGAAGAGTTGTTATTAATCATGCTGAGATGATGCTTTGTGGTTTAAAAAAATTGGAAAGGAAAGGCCAGATTAAATATTGACATTTAGTATATTCCAACTGTGTTAGCTTTCACTTTGGCTGACATGAGATGTATATTTAGTGAAAATGGCAAATAAAAGCCCTTGTCTATGTTCTCCTGGATACAACAAAGTGTAATAAACCCCCCAAACAACAGTGATCTGTTATTTGGGGATGTTGCAGATGTAGCCTTCGAAATCTGAGAGGCTGAAGAGACTTCCATTCTAGTCCTAAGTGCCACAGCAGTTTGATTGTCAAGAATATAGGGTAGATTGTTGTCAGTGGAAACCATTTTATGATAAATGAAAACTTTGATGAGCTTGCTGTGTTAAAAAATGTTTTTAACAAACGTATCGTAGTAGCGAAAGACCTGAGACTTAACAGCAGTCTACCATGTGCTCTATTTAAAGAGTAAATTTTGGTGCATTTCCACCTGATGAAAGCCTGGCTTTGCTTTAGCCATCTCAGCTCAACAACAATAGCTTCACAGGGCTAAGTTAGACCTTGATACAACAGATCTCTGTGATCCTCCTGCCATATGCTGAGTTCCACTAAAGATTCTAGAGAAGGGGCGGTGTCATGAGCTGTTATGGAAAACAGGAGTGTAAAATGTGATAGTCTATAACCGTGTAGGAAATAAATGTGGTCAGAAGTGAGGAAGGTACTGTTGTGTGCTGAGGCATTTTGATGTTAAACCACACTGTTCTGGAACAGTTGGGGAACTTTCCACTTGGCGCTTTCTCTCCGAGGTGGTAATTTGGAACCGATCCGCGCGCTGCGGCGTGGGTAGTGTGAGCAAACAGTGTCACGAGTGGGCACCAGTGGGTGGTTGAAAGCATCATTCACATTTTTTCTTCATATGATCTTCTCTGAGCTGAAATGGTGCCAAATCTGTCGGGCTGGTTCTACAGGAGCCATTATTTCCCGGTGGTAACTCGCCACCATGTCCATCCTTTGCTACGCGGGTTACCTGCAGGTGGTGGGCAAGGAGGAGCCTTCCACACAGATCTGTGGAAGGACAAGAGGAATTGGAGAAAGGGCTAATATAATCCAGTATTCATTTCTATCACACTTTTAAAGTTAATTCATTAGTGCAAAGATAATTAATTTGAGGTATAGCTGTCAATGGCCTTTTAAAAATTAGAGCTCCATGCTAACAAAAAATTACTGTTTGGTTTTTTACTGGTTTCAGAAAACAAATGTTTTGTCTCTGTCAGCCTAATAAACAACTTTAGGTTTGCTACTTCCAATGAATTAACTTGTTCACCTTCTGGCAAGAGCCTGGTTTTACTGCCTGTGTGTGCAAACCTGAAGCCTTTAAGCAGAACAAAAAGAAAAATTATTCCCCGTAGACTTAAGATTGCTGGGGGATGATACAGGCTTGTGTAAAGTTTTGGAGTGATGCATACAATGTTCTTGTCAGGGTGTTTTTAAGCTGTTGCTGTATCCTTGTAAGTAGCTGAAAAATGTCTTTCCTCTGGTAATAGCCATAGTTTGTAGGTAATGGCTTGTCAGAAACACTGATGGTTCATAAAGATTAGCTATGTGAAAATATCTGCAATGCTTTTTCTTGCTTGTCTGCTACCCAGAGGAACAACAGAGGAACACAAAAGAGGGGCTGAGAGCACATGGTGAGGAAGCAATCAAGACATTTTTTAAAGAAGTAATAAATTGTAATTCTAAAAGTCCTGGAAGTACACATGGTAGAGACATGTGAAGAAGCTTCTCAAATCTGAAGCTCACTCCTGGTTCAGGAGCATCTCAGAGAAACCCCCTTACAAGTTTGTCATCAAGGATATGTGGTGATAAATCAGGTGTACTAGGATTTTTAAGAAGGGTAGAAAACCAGTTTGATTGCTTTCACAAAACCTCAGCATTAAACAAAACATGTGGCTTTATGTGAAGGAAGTAATTAGGAAATATCTTGTTTGGTATTTGAAGTTGCCACAAAGTTAGTTAACAAATTAGGAAACAATTTGAATTTTGGACTTTCTGTGCTAACATCAGTGGGAATTGAATGATGTCTTGATGCTCTGAAAGGCAACAGGTCAATCTCAATACAAGTTTTCTCATGGACCTCTGGACTTGTGTGTAGTCTGACCTGCTGGTGAAAAATTGATCTTGAAGATGGACTGAGAAGCCAAACTTCACAGGAGTGTGAACCACAGAAAAGGTGAGGTGTAAGCTTGCTGAGAAAAAGAGTTTACAGCTAATTCAGGCTTGTCAAAAATTTCTGTCACACTTGGTAAATAATTTTTTTAGGGAAGTATTCCAGTATTTCAGTTCTTAAGTTGTCAAAACATTTCATTTCAGATTTTTTTAAGTTTTAAATTTCACATATTTTTTACAAGACAACATATGTTGGAAAATATTTAAATACTAAATAAAAAAAAGAGCTTTTCTTTGTTTGCTATTTACTTAATTCACTGTCTTCAGCTGCCTGATTTCTGTTTGAGTTGAAGGAAGCTGAATATTTTTTTTGTAGTCCCATGATTATGATGCACAGTTAGAACATGACAAATAAGAAGCTTCTCAGGAAAGATCCATCCACCTGGTCTTCAGTGATTTTGTTTTAGGAAAGCCATGTTAGAGGCTCTTTTATTTCCTCCTCTTTCATCTTCTTCCTGCATTGCTGCTCTAACAGGTTGGGGGAGGAAGGAAGTTAGGCAGCCAGCAGGAATAAGAGTACTTGTCACCACTTTGAGGGGGTTTGGGAGAATTTCTTCAGCAGATTGGAGGGGAGAGTGTAAAGTTCACATCAGCCTAGAGGTATGTGTGAGATTTCTTGAGTGGTAGATGCCCTTAGTACACCCTGTTGTCAAAATCCTCTTGATTCTGATTTGGTGGGGTTTATTGGTTGGGTGTGGGGTTTTTTGGTTTTGGTTTGGTTGTTTTTTTTTGGGGGAGGGTGTTTTGTTTTCATATGGGTTTTTTGGGTTTTTTTTTTTTAGGTTTTTGGGGTTTTTGGGGTTTTTTGTTTGGGTTTTTTTGCTTTTCAGTTTTTGGTTATTTTCAGGTTTTTTTTTGGTAACCTATATTCTCCTTGTGGCCCTTTTGTATCCATCATACCTCCTTTTCCAGTTATCAAAACCTTTGCTCGGTAAAGTTGCCTGATCCCCCTTTTCCAGCTGTGCAGCTCTGCTGTGAGTTCCCATGTAGTGCCAAAGAAGAGACCCTTTTGTTTTTCCTACCTCCTAGAGGTACCCTTCTGTCTGTCTGCCACCTCATGTGATTGTCACAGCTACCCCAGTGATCACCGAGACCTGGCCATGGCTTTCCTGCTCCGGCTGCTTGCACCCACAGAGTGTCAGGGAGAATGGGGCATGCCCACCCTCTGCCCTACTCCCTTTCCTCAGCCTGGCAGGACACCCTGGAGCAGGATTTTGTCTCAAGCTTGGCCTGTTCAGTGCAGAGTGTTAACTCCCCACAGAGCTGTGTTCTGGCTGGGACAGTCCTTTCCACCTCTTTCTCCTTGTTTTTTTAAAAAACTGCTGTCATTTTACTAAATGAATTCAGAAACACTCATAGGGATGTGCTCTTCTTGTTGACATAATTATGAACATTTATTGAGCCTGGGCATCCTTGAGAAGACCAAATGTTGCAATGGGAATCTTGTCAGAATTGTGTCTTCTTTTTATCTTGTCATGGGAGTTTGTCTCAAGCGTAGGAACTGAAAGTGGGTAAGTCTCTGCTAAGAACCTCTCCAGGGAGCTTTCATACAGGAGAGAATGAGGGACTTCAGGGCATAAAACTGAGGTATCATCAACCTGTCAGGGTACTGGCGCTCAAAAGCAGCTCTCCTTGATTACTGTCTATCAGTGACATCATGGCTTAAAACTGGAGTTGCTGAAAATAATTCCAGTCTTTTAAAATGAAATTGTCCCTTATAAACATGCTACCTTGAGGGACCCAGAGATGAGAACCTGTTTTGTTGGGTTTTTGGCAGCAAGTAGAAGCAGGCGAGGACGTGTGTTAGCACTTTGGTGTACAGTGCAATCTGGTCATGTCCAAAACTTGGATACCATTACTGTTTTGCAGCCAGCATATCCAGCCTTTCTCTAAACAGACACATTCCTCTGCTACAAAATATTGAAAATTTATTTTAATGTGTCACCTGTCAAATCTGTACTGGTCTTTTTTTGCCAGGGCATGGCCTCAGTTGCATATGTGATATGAAAACATAATCCTATCAGGAAAAGCAGTTTACAGGGCACATTTATAACCTTTGTCTTGTCAGCTCAAGTAGCTGAGGTGTACTGGGCAAAGGTACTTGGTGGTACTTGGTCCCAGTACCACCAAGCACCAAGCCTGCAGATCTTACTTTAGCTGTGCTTCATAGTGAGGGGAGATGTTTTCCCTTTCAAGCTGAATTTCTGTGCCTGCCCATCCCAAATACTGAAAATCGGCTTCTTTCTTCATGCTCTGGCTTGCAGTCAGCGTGGGAATAGTCACCACATTCTTGCCAAACAGAGTCACGTTTCTTTCTAGTTCTGACAAAGGTCCCTGGTTCATTCTCTGTCTCAGGTTTGTCAGACATCTCTGGTATCCAGTGCACATGAGAGGAAAGAACACATGCCTCGCCTTGGTCAGACAATTTCTATGAGTTTCCTCCATTTCAGTTCTTGCTGTTTGCCACAAAGAGTTCTCTGGAAGAAATTGTGACACTTTCTGCCTCTCACCTTCATGAAGATTTTAGTCTTCCTTTACATAAAATGTTCCTGTCATGTTTTTGAATTGCTGGTGGTGATGAACCAGAAACAAATTTGTAATAGAAGTGTGATGTCTGAGCAGTTTCTTCAGCAGAAGCTACAAAGAACTTAGAAAATACACAAATATAGTAAAAGTGAATAAGTCTGTATTATATCTGCCCTAGATTGGCTGAACCCCACAGAAACAAATATTTCTATTTCATCTGGTAGAGCATGTATTTTAAATTAAATCTGGTGCAAGGAGTGGTTATGGTGGAACCAAATGGACCAGCATGGTTTGAAAGGAGGGCATGTCCTGAAGCACAAAGGAATGGAGGGAAGAACTGGAGTGCTGTTTTCAGTGTCTGGATGCTGATCACAAGTGGTAACAGATTTTAAATTGAAATATATAGTCTATATACAGGTATATCTAAGGTAAAAGAATGAACTCAAACATATCCTTGCCCTCTTTGATGTTATATGATTTAAAATATGTGCTGACATTCAAGACATTAAAGGTAGGACCAGGAAAAAAAGTAGTTTTAATGCATAAGGTTTGCTAGCAGTTTTCAATGTTTTGGTCAGTTTTAATACTGAGAAGATTGTTTTAAACAGAGTAAACTTCTGAACAGAAGAAAATAACCACGTTTGATTTTACCCCAAATTAATATAATTGTGCACAACAATTAATAGAAATATAAATGAGTGTTTTGAAAGGTGGGATGCAAACATCTGCATGGTGGGTCTGAACTGGGACTTGCAGATGGGTTCTGACCAGGGAACTGGTCACAATGTGACTGTGTCCCACTGCTGGGGCTAAGAGACACCCTTGGAGGAGAGGGGTGTTCTGCCTGAGCTCCATGCTGACACAGTCTCTCCAGACTGGAACAAGTTTTCATGGAACTGTCTTGGAGTGTGGTATCCAAGTGTAGTATCACACAAAAATGTGATTGTACCCATTATGCTGAGAAACCTGATTTAAAATTGATATGGAGAGTATTTAGGTAGTTGGAATCTGCTCCTCTGGAGTGGCCTCATGAAAAGGGAGGAAAATACCTGTTTGTATTTATATTTGAGGCTTTTACAATTGAATAAAGGCAACATAAAGACTTTGAATACTCTTATAGTTGCCAAAACCAAATTTTTTGCCCTTGTCTCTGTTTCTAAGCAAATATGAACCTACAACAAGCACTGTTGTATCCTCGGGATATTGTTTTCAAGTAGATTGTAGAGCTGAAAAGCAAATGATCTAGAAATGGAAAATGTGGTATATTGGGCAGAGGTTGGGGTATTTTTTTTTTTGTTTTTACGGCACAGATAGTTGGTTTTAGTCTAACTGATAGTGAAATGAGAGCATGATTTAGGCCAAGAATGAGTCACTTTGGGCAATTCTTAGTTTGCAACCCTTTGCTCAGACCATAAGTTGATGTTCTCTTTTATCATGAAACCTTTCCCCCACACAACTCTTTGCTCATTTTGGAGCCACCATGTTGTGGAGAATTCATTCATGCTGTTGTTCCTGCAGGATTTTTCCACTTCTCTCTTGCTACTGTTTGCAGGCTTTTATGCTCCTGACTTACTTCAAACATCTCTTAACTTTTAGAGCTCTGGCTATGTTTGTGAAGCTCTGGGACAGACAGACTGACCTTCATTTCTTGTTTATGTTTTCACTTTACCCTTTTAAGATCTTTTCTGCTTGGGAAGAGAGCAAAGAGGGGGAAAAGATCTCTCTGCCTATTTGCTTGGCAGTGTCTTGTGGGAAGTTTTGTTTGATGGAGGTTTTGTTCATGTTTGCAGTATTGCAGTACTGAATGGAAGGTGGGTTCTGTGGTACAAATAAGGAGTGAAAAAACATGTGCTGTGAGTGGAAAAGGGGATCTAATACTACATAAATGGACTAGAGGAGATAATTGAGCAGACAAATGCCTGGTCCTTCATAAAGAAGATGAAAGGAGAAAGTGTTCAGCAATGAGTGTGAGGGGGGAAAACAGTGCTGCAGCATGAAGGCTGCCTCACCTGGAGCCCTGTGCCCCCTTCATCCTCAGCGTCAGCAGGTAAACTCATGCATATTCATATCAATAGAAATAATAACAATAATGAAAATTGGTAGCAAAATCAAATTAATGTGGTCTCCTGCAGCAGAAATATTTACCCGATGTGTCCTGCCAGTTACAGAGATTGGCATTAAACCTAGACATTACCTCATCTTCCTGGGCAGACAGCCTATTTCTATGCTAAGCAAGTCTGCAGGAGTGAACAACTGAATACCTGCCTGATTAGCTGTGCAGCAGCAGATCCTGGTTAGAAGCGATTTCCCTCAGTGCTTTCTCTCCCTTTTGCTCACACGCTTGCTCTCTGTGAGGTTTGTCACCGTGCCTTATCAAGCGATGTTTTTCATCTTGAAGGGCACGTCGCAGGGGAGATTGGCCAGACAGGTGGGCTAGTATAAATGCTGAACCAAATCAGAAAGGTCAAGAAGAAGAGAAGGAAAAAAGTGTGTGTGTATATGTGTATCTGCCTCCCCGTCTCTGCATGTGTCAGTGCCAGCTAGGTGAAACTGGATTAATGAGGAAGGGAGAGATAAATGCTAAGAGGATTGTGCTATAAAAGGAGATTTTGGGGTTTTGAGAATAGATGAGGGTTTCTTTATGAAAACTTTAATTGGCTACCTTAGATCATTTCTTTAGCTTTGTTCCTGGGTGTAAATCATAAGTTTCCTGCTGGGTGTAAAATCATAGCATAATTATGATAGTTGGCCTGTGTAGAGTGTCTTCTATCACAGACTCCCAGCATGCTGTATATTCCTTAAAAAATTAAGCCTCATAATGTATTTCAGACAAGTAGTCTGACAAGTAGTAATAAAAATAGTAATAGGAAAAAAACAAAGTGGAGGAAAAAAAACCTCCAGCAAAAACAACAGTTGCTTTTGTTGCAACACCTTTAAAAGAGCATCCTACACTTGCATCCACCTGCTTGGCTACCGCTACTCTTTTTTCCATAGCAAGGTTCAAGGACTCCAGGATACAGTATCGCTGTTACTGATTTGTCCAAGTCCTCACAATAATGCCTTTGTGAATTCAAGAGCTGCAGATGTCCATAGGTCACTCTCCCTTGGTGCTGGCATGCCAGTATTTTCCCATGTATACAGGTATTTCCATTTCAAACCTGCAGGAAGCTGGAGACCCCATACCTTTGTGCTTTTTCTTGACTTGGCTCCATTGCTTGCATTATCAAGAAAACATGCAGCAAAGTCACAGTGAAATTAAGCCTCTTGTTCTTCTGGTTTGATGTTGATAAATCTGAAGTAGTATTTACACTGTAGATTTCCTATCTGTTTTCATCAGTGGATGTATTTTTAAAGGTCAGTCTGCTCAGCTGTTGAAAACGATAAGGAACTTACCTAATGGAGAAAAGGTTTGGGCTGATTGGCCTCTTCCACCTTCTTCTGTCCTGCCAGGACAGATGTGGCTTCTACCTGAGCTGCTCTACTGGGTGGCCAAACTGTGGAAGTAACTTTTCTCCTCACACTTACTGGTCCTAATTCTGAGAAAGTGTATGCCAAAACTTGCATCACTCTCCTGGAAATGGTGTGGGGACTGGAGATGTATAGTCCAGGACCAATAGACCCATATAATGGCTGAGTTATTTTTCAGCAGGGATGTTTTCTGTTGGTAAACAGCAGCAAGTTGCTGTTTCCTGAGTGTCTTAAAGGAGGAGAAACACCTTTTAAAGAAAAAAAATCCTTTTTCTTTTAGCTGCAGGGATAAAGACAGTACAAAAACACAGAAGTGGACATTGGTTCTGCACTCTCCAGTCATTGGTAGAGCTGAATGTTTTCATTTGTTAATGCTATCATTTTGGTTAAGCAGCGCTTAAGATTTCCATCAGAAATGGTAAAGAAAGCTCACAAAAGAAATAGGGAACCAAATGTTCAGCCTTGGTTATGAAGATTTTGTTATCATTTTCAGAGACAATAGCACCATTTCATAGTGAGGGTTTAAGAGGCAGTAGTGTAAAAGACGTACCATCAGCAAAAGGGGAGCTGTGCCCTGACATTTCTCAAGAGAACAGTGGGAGGTTATAGGCCTCTGGAGCAGAGAAGGAAAAAGATGTTTGCTTGATCTCAGTAAATTATGTCAAAGCTCTGTATTTCACCAAAGTATCTGAGGGAGGTCTCTGACCTAATTGTTTTTTCTTTCCTCTGCAATATAAAAGATAATCAAAGTCTGTTATCACTCCTGTATTTCCAATACTTCACAGTCAAACAAAGGGCACTCTCCTGTTACAAGTGATTTGAACTAGTTTGATGTAGGCAGAAGACCTCAATTGAACATGTTTCAGACATATTGAAGTGGTAAAAGACTGGCAAAGTCAGATTGCCCTCTCTATGAAAGTACCAGTAGACTACAAAATATTTCTGGATGTTAGTTTGTACCTAAATTATAAAAGTAATTTGGCTTCTTGATTTAAGAATTAAATTTTCTATAGCATTGGGGCCAGCTGGTTTGTTGAAAGATTGAGCTGCCTGAGTTATCAGAGTATGCAAGCATTATCTTGTCAGATGGGAAGAGCACTAGTACTCTAAACACGAGTTTGAAGGCGTCATCTCCATAACCCTTGTGCCTGCAGGCAGGAATGACTAACAGAAGACGAAAAAAGTAGCTTATTTCTGAAATAAAGTGGCATTTTCCATTCTGTCATCTGCAGATGAGAAGAATGGACATTGAGTTATGACACTGCTCTCTAAATCTTTCTCAGGGGAAAACAGAGGCGGAACATAATTTCGGGGTTTTTTTAAGAATATTTCCTCACTTAAGGCAAAAGAAAGAACAGCATTGCTTAAGATATGACAGAAAATATTATGTTATTTCAGTAGTTATGTACTGTGCCAGCACAACCTGTGCTGCTTTTTGGCCAGTGATCATCCAAAAGTGAACAAATTTTTTTCAGTATATTCCGAACAAAAGTTTTCAATTTCAGGGCTCAGACAAAAAATGTGTAAGGCACTGGTTACTCATTTCTTTTTGGCATGCACTTTTGCTTCTGCTCAAAAATTTGATGCGTGTAGAAGTTGTCCTGTGGCTTATCTTTTGACCTGACAATTTACATCTCCATCTAAATTGGACATGTAGCAGGTTGCCAACATCATGGCATGGTTATCAGCAATCTCTGCCTGCGTCAATATGATAAAACAGGGCTGGCACTCTGTAAGTTACTTCCTCCTAAATATATATCCTATGTGACCATGAACTCCTAGATTCAGTGACTAAATGGTGGCACCTTTGCATTAAGCAAGCAGATGTATCCTTTCACCTGATGATTATAAACTCATCAGCCTCCACCCCCTCCCTGAACTGTGATCCCTCTATATTTTCTTGACTTAAATGTTTTCCTTTATTTTACCACTTCCTTACAAATCCTATGAGCTCACTACATAGTGATATTTACCCAAGGATGTCATGCCATTAAAAAGTAACAGCTATCCTGTTTTACCTTCATAAATAGGTAATATACAATCAATCAATCAATAAATAAGGAACAAATAAATAAAATGCAGAGCTTGGTTTTGGTTTTTTTTTTTAATAGCAGTATCATTAGTAGCTGTCAAATGGATATGCAATGTCCCAATGCAATGTCTTCAATTCCTTAGATGATCGTTTTCATTCACTTATCAGCATTTCAGATCATACTCTACTTTGGATATTGATAATCTGATTTTGTCAGTTCCTTATTGTTTTAGTGATAAAACTGCAACTCCAAATAAACAAAGTTGTTTGGCACATTATATTATAACACAAAACGAAAGAGTTTCCTCCATGCCTTGTAAGAGAAGAGTTTTTTGCAGAAGGTTGAATAGCAGGAGTTTAAATACTGTCATGTGTTTTGCAGACAGAAGTGGAATAGGCAGAGCTCAGATCCGAGAAGAGCCTGTTGAGTCTTTGTTTACCATACTCCATCAGTGGCATCCAGATCTCTGGGAAGGCTGCATGGGAAGAGAGTATCCTCAACATCCTAGATTTTCAGCTGATTCCCAGCTGCTGTGGCCCTGGGTTTGCGGTGGGAGGATGCACTCTGTGCTCAGCAGTGTTATCTGTGGTCCAGCAGAGACAGGGAGCAAGTGTCAGGAGGCTCCTGCAGCTGCATGGAGAGATGCTCAGCTGCTCTCCTGGGGGACAGGGAAACTGAGCACTCATCTCTACTGAGCCAGGAGCTCTGGCCGACTTTCATTCTTCACAAAGCTCAAACTGCTTTTTTAACACAGTGCTGTGTTTACCAGATGCTGCTAAGCTCTGGATATTTTCTTCTGATAATGTTCCAGACACTTAAAAGTAAATTAAAATTATGTACTAAACCCAGTGCCAAACATTTCTTCACAGTTTTAAATTCCCAAAGAAATAAGAATTTGGTGACAGTCTGTGAACTCTGTGTTCATATGTACACGTGTGCGTGTATGCGTATGTAGACATTAATTTACCTGTTTGTTTGCCTGCTTCACACCCTTCTCAAGTATTTTGGAACCAAGAATTCCTTGAAAGAGGAGCAGGTCTTAGAGATGGAATGGTTTCTTCAAAAGTGAGAAGCAGGTGAAAGAGAGTCCTTGCTAGTGAGCCCATTGGAAGAGCCCCATCCCAGTCAGCACCTGCGTGGGGCAAGAAGGGGATGACATGGATGCTTCAGCTACTGGAAGAACTCCTGTTTAGTGCTTGTGTCTTAGTGAACCAGAAAGCTCTGGGTCAAATCAGATGTCATTAATTCAGCTGTTCACAGACTCCTGTGTGATTTTAACATCTCCTTTGAAGAACATGTGGGATGAATGAATACTGCCATGTTTGTATCTTCAGAGTAGCAAAGGAGTGTGAGTAACAGCCTACGTGCCTTGCCTGCACGTTTCATCAGAGCTCTTCAGAAAGGCACAATTGTTGCTGCCTGCAAAAGCTCGAAGGTGCTTCCCCTTCCATATCCATTTATTCTTGTATTTGTGAATCAGCCAGGAAAGGAACTTGCCAAGTTGAATCAGTTGTCAAGGGGCATGTTGTGGTCACCTTTGCTCCAGGAGCTAGACTTGGAACTCAGATTTCTTTAACATAATCTAAAAAGCCTTCAAGGTGACAATTCATTTCAGTTATTACCAATTAAAGATGGATTTGAATTGGCAATTTAGGAGCAAAAAACTGTGTTCTGGCCACATTGGGTTTGGGGGCAGAAGGAGGGGGGAGTGATATGAGAGTCCAATGGTCCTTTTTTCTTACTAACACGCTTCAGGTGTAGTTCCGATATAAGTGATTTTCAATTCACAACATCTATTGTAGATTTTCCTTTTTGTTCACATTTCTGTATCTTGTTAAAAATAGATATTGGATTTTTAAGTATCTCAGATACTGAAGGACAACAAGGTTAACGTTTTATTAGTGGGTTTTTTTCTTAAGCTTTAAAAATTGGCAGAAGGGTGGCTTAATAAATTATATCACAGTAGTGAAACCAGGGTTTAATTGAAATGGTTTTGCAATATCCTATGTACTTAGATGTTCTAAAGAGGAGACAAAAAATATGTCCTAAGTGCTTTAGCTTTTACTAATCATTAACATGGTGGTGCGGTTAGTAAGAATTTAGGGGGTTTTAGGGCCTGTTTTTTTTAGTTGCCATATAAGAGAATTCTGAAAGCACAGTTTAGTTACTGAAACAGGAGTTAGCCTTGGCCATAACCAAAGGTGGGCAGTATTTTTCAAAAGTGGTAAAAATATGGTATGAAAGAAAATGCATCAGCCTTAGGGAACTTTCCTCTGCTAGTGGGCTGCCCAAAATGTTGATTTTTTTTTTTCACTGATTTCTTTCAAGTCTGTTGATTCATGACATTATTTAGTCTATATTTTCTGATCTTTGGATGGAGATCAGGAGATCTTCTGATCTCCTACCATGGAAGGTACAATGAGAGAAGCTTAAAAATAGTATAAATTGAATTAAGAGGTGAATGTTGAGTTGGAGGTTAGGTAAGGAGAAGAACATACTTTTCATAAAGTTTTCTGATCTATGGAAAAATTATTAAGTTAATAATTTTCAGAATCTTAAAAGTGTTCATAGATCTCACTCTACTCACAGTGCGTATCTGTCCCCATGTACACACAGCTGTGTGTGGGATGCCCTCTACTACCCTTGCTCAAATAAAACACTGCTTACAAAAAGGTTTAATGAATTCCCCAAAGACCAGGGTCATGCGGTTTTGCATAGTGGAAGATGAAGCTGCTTCCTGTAGTCATTTTTTTCTGGATTGTGCAGTGTTTGAGAGTAGGTAAGAGAGCTTGTGTGATGCTAGGAATGTAGTAAAAAGGCAGATGTGAATAGATACGGCTATGTGCTTATATTTTGATGGTCATACAAACACTACACTTGGTGTATCTTCAATAGTCTCTTCCAGCCTTCTGAGGTTTCTTGGATCTCATGCCAAGAGCTTTTATGCACTGTGAACTTGTGCAAATCACTGCTCATTGAATGAGTAACAGAGCAGATATACAGACAAATGATAATGTGTTGAATGTGGCAGTTTAACAAGTTTAATTGAAACATCTTATCTTGAAGCTTTTAATATAATTCACAAATAGCAATTTAACTGCCATGAAAACACTTAAAGTGGGGTTGACATCATATCACCCCCCTTTTTTAAATGGCAGATGAGTGATACATAAAGAGGTTGTGTTTTCCTGAGTTCTGGAGGTAATCATCATTAAAGTTGGACTCCAGAGCTTTTAACTCTAAAACCATTAGAAAATTACTGTTAGACCATTGGTAATGCATGCACTTACTCGATTCAGCTGTGAATGCTGAATTATGTGTTCATACGTGTTATGTAATGTTGAAATCCAGTTACATAAACCTTTAATGCATGAACAGGGGAAGATTGCATAGAGGGAAAGGTGAAATGTCACATCACATTGGCCTGCTACTTTCTAACCTGACTTTTGGCTTGGCACATCCACTTAACTGAAGGGCCACATCTTAAATTTACTCTCAAAATGTCTGTTCTTTGCTTTATACAAAGACAGTGGTGTGTGATCATACATATGAAATTAAAAATGTGTGGCTGGAAATGCAATTGGGTTCACACTGCCTTCACTTCAGTAGTTTCAGGTTTGAATACCAGATCTTATGACTCCTCTGATGCTGTCTGGAAGTGAAAAAAGTCTCCTGGAAAAAAAAAAAAACAACCCAAAGAAAGTATCCACTCAAGTAGAATTGGAAGAAGCCTTGTGTTGGGGAGGGACAAAAACCCCAAAGACAAACACTGCTTCTGAAAACAGAAAACTGGTGCCATTACTGTAGAGGCAAAGTGTTAGGATTGTAGCCCCATATTTATGTATGTGATGTTTTTAGTGAGTGGCTTTCAGAGCACCCTGTGTCTTGCAAATGCTTTTCTTCAGTTTGTTAAATGTATTTTAGGCTCTGAAGGTCTCAGGCACAGGGAAGCTGGGAGTAGAGAGGAATGACTGTAACAGGTATTAACATTTGCACCTTTATTTTGCTCTAAGCTGAACATGGAGACCTTACAAATCACTGAGTCCCAGAGTGTTAGAAAGAAAAAAAACATTCATGCTAGCAAAAGTGCAATAAAATTTGATGACTAAAGCAGTAAAATGGTGAATTATTTTTACTGCTGAAGTTCCAGGGAAGGATTGAAGCTGTTTAGCAGACCTTTATATCTTATGTCTTTTCTTTTTTATTTGCTTATCAAAGCAATGCTGCACAAAAATTACGTCACTTGGGCACAGTGTCACATGTACTAGTCTACAATTCCCCATGGAATCTGTGATGCATCATTTTGCTCACTATGATGCAGTCTCTGCTATCATTCCATACTGGGCAAAAAGCACCTTAGCAGGGAAAGCAATCCAGGAGGGCTTGATGCATTGGGAAATCGGGAATGGTGGAGATGATTTCAGGTGCTTTTGTTGCTGACTGACTGGAAGCATTTCCCTTCTCAGAAGGAAAGGGAACAGAATGTCTTAGAAATTTTGTTGCCAGATTTTGTAGTTCTGACAGTTTTTGAGTCATAGTAAGACATGTGACTTTGGAGGGGTTCACATCATTGTAAGGATCATGCTACCACACGTCCAGAGGTGTGGCATGTGCACCAGAGATTAGTAAAGCAGGAGAGAGAGGGTAAGATGTGAGTCTCTAAACAGCAGATAAGACTAAACACTTCTTCTGAGATTTTCTAGCTTGAAATGTTTCTCCACATAAATAAACAATGTCTGTCTGTTGTTGATTTTTCTTTTCAATTATTAGTTATTTATTTACTGAGAAGATGATAGTAAAAACAGTCATTAAAATGAAATTTCGAAATCACCTGGTGGTGGTACTGATATATGTCAATGTTGTATATACAGAAGAACAGCTCAGACTGTATGAAGTCCTTCAAAAGGAGCCAACAGCTGATAAACCCCTCCTGAGTCACTGCAGGGGTAGTGCCAGTGCCTTGCTGGTCTTTTCTGAGACGAGACATTTCCTGCAAGGAGTGATGAGGAGGCAGCTCTGGGTGGTTGTTGTTTGGTATCTAATGCCATGGATAATATCTCTTTGCCAGAGAAGTGTTTGATGCCAGTTCAGGATCATCAGCTTCTTCAGAAGCAACATATGTAGGTACCAGCAGGCTGATGGGAACACGCTTGGTTCCTGTGCATTTGAAATTCCTGCTGAGTTCCAGGCCCTTGCAAATCTAAATCAATACACAATATGATATGGATGAGTTGTTTAGAAACATATTTGTTTCTTTGGAAATGTTCTTAATACTTGAAATCTTAAAGATACAAGTTCCTGGTAGCAAATCAAGGGCTGAAATTCTCCATTATAATGTTGGAAAAAAATCTGAGAAAGGAGAAATGGAGTAAATTGCATCAGGAAAAATTCAGTAACTACTGGTTAAGACCTTTCAGGTATAAATTAGCTGGGGAAGCTGAGAAGCAGTTCAGCATGGAGTTTCCTTCCAGGGCACTCTTTTTCCAGGAGTAGCAGGCAGCTTCTGGTTGTTGCCAAGTAGAAATGAAACATCAAGCAATGTTCTGACCTTCATCAGACTTCCCATGTAACTTAGTGCACTGCAGCTTTGTTCAGATGGTGCCCGTTAGTAAACAAATGAAATGTTTGGTATTAAGTCGGGGCATGCAAAACATCTCTTGGAGTGCTGAGTTCCTGTTTTTGGTTTTCACTGCTACTTAAGAAGGTAATTGAAGTGCAGTTCTACCCCGTTACCCTGCGTGATAAACTTTGTTTTTTCAAAAAAAAACCTTGTGGTTTTCATGCAGTGTCACACAGAGCATTTATATTAAAAATGGGGACTCTTAAGAAAGTATGAGTGAGTGGCAGTTGCAGGATCTTATGCCTCCACCTTTAATTCTGAGATGGAGCCTTTGGGACGGGGAAGCTCTGTACCGACAATGAATGCAAATCATTGGCACAATTTATTTTCTGTCACCTCCAACAGTAGATAACAAAGTATTTATCTGGTTAACACTTTACCACCTCTTAATTATATATTGTATTCAGCCTCAGCTTTTTAAAAGAAGGGGAAGTGGGATAGCATCAAACAGTTTTTTGACCGGTTTTGTGATTTCCTTCTTGACATGCCCTCCTTCTATAAAGAATTTAATGAATTTGCTATGAATGAAGTAGCTTTACCACTTTCCACCCTCCATAACAGTTTCTTGAGGTTGTTAGATTTTCTGTGGGGATTTTTAGAGGAGAAAGGGGTGGGGTAAATGGCCTCCCCAGACAACAGAGTTAAGGTGTTTCTATTCAGTCAGCTATGCATCTTCACAGCCTTACACATACAGATTTCAAGCTTGATCTCTGAATTTTTCTGCCTTCTAAAGTTGCTTCTTTTTGCAATGCCTTAGAATCCTTTCTTTTTCTTTTTTTGTTTTCTTCTCCTAAACTGTAGTTATGTTTTCTCAACCATAACGAAGTCAAATGTCTTCCTTTTGTTTGGAGAATGGTGCTTTTCTAGAAATGCATCTGATGTTTATATTATGAAAGCTAAATGGTAGAGAAAGGAAGAGGGGCAAAGTGTGTGTGTATGTCATTACAATAATTTACAAAATGCTCTGCTTTGAAAGTCTAAACCTTATTCAAATGTAAGTTGTGTAATCTTCTTTTGATTTTTTTCCAGATCTTATCCTGTACATTTTCTATTGTACAAATAGAAACTCCCAAAAGAAGTCTAAAGTAGCTTTGTGTATGTTTGTATTAATTATTTTTTCTTCCATTCAAACAAGCTCTCTTTACAAATTAGACGTGCCCAGTACAGTGTATTAGAACACTGAGAAGCAAGGCAGTGCTTGTTTGGTATTAGAGAGAAAACACAACAAAACAAAACAAAAAAATAAAACACCAAACAAACAGAAAAAGCTTTATTAAAGCCACATCTTGGGTTTGGGTTGCTTAGCAGATAAAACTATTGCTGGTGCTATATGGAGACCTGCTGAGAAGGAAAGGAGCACAGATCTGTGTTACCTGTCCATGGGCTGTTGGACCCTCTGATTTAGCAGCTGCACGTGAATTATGTCTGGTGCAACACATGTTTATATCCTAATGTGTCTGTCTTTTCTGTAAGGGTAATTCTGTCTGGTTTTGGGACGAGAAAAAGGACAAAAGATATTAAAGCTTGCAATTTCATGTTTTTAATCCTGCTTTTAATATTTTCCCAGGCAGCTACTTGCTTTGTATTGAATTTAAACTATTTGGATTTTTATTTTGTTATTAATCTCTGTATATTTCTTCCAGGGATTTTTGCTGTTGCATTGCAATTTAGTTGCAGCACCACAAAATCCAGTTATTTCTGTTAATATAATTTTTGTCTATGTAATGCATTATATTTTTCTATTTGTTCATCTTTTGTGTCCTCACAGCCACCTATACTGGGCTCTGTTCAGATATATCTTGGAGATTTGTTCTAAGGTGGTTACTCTTGATGCCATCCTCACCCAATCCTAGGGCCATGGGTATTTTCAGGCAGCATGGTGGAGACAGGGAGAAGCTGTGGTTTAAGTACTTCATCTCTTTTTTAGCTGAGAGAGGATGTTTTGAGTTTTTCTTTCTGCTGCATGTTAAAGCAAATTTGAGGCTTGTCTGTGTTTCAAGGCTGGACAAATAAGTAGGGAGCTGTAAATGTTTTTCTAACCCTCCTTCCTGCTGAACCAAGCAGAAATTCTATAGCAAACAGAACCTGAACCATTATTTTGAATAGTGATGTTAATTGTACTTCATCATCCATTACCTAACCAGGGCATGCTTTATTTTGTTCACTTTAAATTATCATTCAGATTCGGTTAACCTAGGAATGCAGAATAGTGACATCAAATACTTGGTTAATTTGAATATCTTAAGATTCAGCAAACCAACCTCTAAATATCAATAACAGAATGTTGGAATGGCTGCAGCATTCTTTTGGCATCGTATAATTTTTATAGACTTGGTTGTTCATATTATTGCCTTTTTTTGTATAGTTCTTCTCATTTGCTCCCAGCAGAAATTTTAAGTTGAAATAGTAGCGTGAGCAATATTTTCAAGTACTTCAAATGGTAGAGAAATAGAAGTATTCCACAAAAAGTTTTGTTTTTTAAAATTTGTATATCCAAAAGAAAAGCATACTCACAGTTAAATAGCAGTGTATGTCCTTCAGGAGTTTTGAAAAGTTCTTTCACTCCACACAGTCAAAAGCCCTTTTGGTAACCAGCAACTCTACCATGATGTGGAACAGATCCCCTACTTCCTCTGCCAAAGAAGACATTATTTTACTTTTACATTTACATTATTTGCTTTCTTGCAGTTAATGTGGTATTAAAGCCTTCTCTTGTACTTCAACAAGTGCTCAGATACAGACTGGGTTATAAAATTGGATGATCATTCTTGCAGTGATTAGTCCACTTGAATTCTTGCATTGTGTCCATTATCCTTGGCACCTCATTGCCTGTCTGAGGGTCTCTGCCCATCAAAGAACTGATATTTTAATGGGAGGGATTGCAAAAGTTTATTTTGCTCTATTTGCTGAAATGCTGCCTGTGAGATTGGACCTACATGGTCTTGGTGGGCTGTGCAGTACTTAGGTGGCAACCCATCATCACCTGGCCCCTTGCCAGTCCTGAAGGACGTGATAGCTTTGCTGCTTCTCATCTTGTAAAGGCTTTGTGCTTCACTGGTAATAGCTGCTGTGTCAGGCCCATTCTGGCAGATCTGCTGGCAGATTAATTATCATTGGATGTGTATCATTTCGGGGGCAAAAAATCCCCTGTCAAGTGCTAACTGTATGAAGAATTTTAGCAAATAATTTCTCATCTTCAAGTGGAAATGCTTTTGTTGGCCTAGTGTGGCTTGTACTGAGCCAATGATATTTTTTTTGCTTACTCCTCACACTATCTCGTAGTGTAAATTAGAACATTTTGGCAAAAGGATAGATTAATACTTAGTCCTTGCAGAGTGCTACAGAAGTGTAATTGACATCTATCTTTTTTAACATTAAATGCTCTCTGGATGTCTTAAGTATTTGTCAAGTTCCAACTCAAGCTGGGACTTAAACCTGAAATTTAGTCCAAGGTTGAAAGTTTTCTCATGTTTGTTTCCATGCAGTGTGTCTGTAGCTCATTCAGCCCTGCATTTACTGTAGTAATTCTACTACCTCTATTAAGATTTTGGATTCTCTGTTTTTTCTATATGATTGTTTTACTATCTTTCATTATACTTGTTTGGATAGCTGAGTCTTCCTTTAGAAAACAAGGGAATTTTTTTTTTGCATTAAGGCAAAAGCAAGGAAAGACTGCAAAAGTAGTGAGAATCTCAGAAAACAACTTTGTTTTGATTTTGGAAGAGAGTATGTGGAATTACAGCTGCAGGAAGAGTCTGAGAAGAGTCTCAGACAAATTAGAATTTTCTCAAAACATCTTCTGTTGCTATCCACCTTCTCATCTAACTAAAATTCACTTTCATGTTTCAACTACTGCTGTGTACTTTCTCTTGCCCTGACAAACACAGTCTTGCTCATATCCATGGCAAATTCTCCTGCAAAGATTGTTGTCCCAGCTTGTCACTGAAGTTGGTGATGAATGTTGGCATCACTGGTTGATCAGAGACAGGAGCTGATATTTCAGTGAGAAATGAGATGTGATAGGTAGGAAATGAATAGGTCTTGAAAGCAAAAGCAAGCAATTTATGTGCTGGAGTTTTGTTATGGAGGAAGAGGAATTGGTGGAAGGATTAGAAGGAGAGTGACATGAACAAACTTCCTTAGCTTTGTCCTTTCAGCACCAATGCTCTTTTTTGGAAGCCCCTTTGCAGGGGCACATCCTCTGAGCACTACAGGAGCCTTCCTTCTCAGAAGTCTCCCTTGCTGTTTTGTCTGCAGAAATTTGGCAGTGATAAGGTTAGGGTATTCTTCTGACTTACATCACTGGATGGTTTCCTTGCATTCTTGCTCTCTTTCAATGTTCATTTTGTGTCTTGTCAGAGACTGGAGGGCTTACACAGCTGGAGAAAGGAGTTTTTGCTTGCAGCCCTCTCTGCAACAAGGCTTATTCATCAGACTTTGCATACTGGCAAAACTGGCATACTTACCCCTTATCTAACAAGCAGCCTCTCCAGTCCTTTGCCTACGTGTTTGCCTAGGGATCTAGCCTTAAAATTACCTGGATGGCCTCCTACATAAATCTTGCCTCAATCAAGCAGTCCCTGCCAAACCTGTGCTTGGCAATTTGTTGGTCTGGACCTCCCTTTTCTGATCAGTCTCTGCTGCCTCTTTGTTGGCCATAACCCCTGCAGAACAGCCATCTGTCTAACTCGATGATACTTTTTTACGTGCAAATCCCCCTTCATCCCTGGTGAGTCATGTAAATCGTTTAGTGCCCTGCTTGTGTACAGCTCTTTCATAAGCACATAAAGAAAGACAAAAGATGGAGAGTTCAGCCCATAGTAGAGTGAGAGGATGCAGGAGGAGATGTTATGCAATGAGGCAGGGTGAATGGGTTATGGATAAGGAACACTGGAGTCCCACACTCAGATAGTCAACCTTAACTACCTGTGTGGCAGATCAGGAATAATAGAGCCTTTTCCCCCTGCAGAGCCCCTTCTGGCTTCAAAGGATTTCTTTAGCTGACATCTTTTCCAGATTATTTCAGCACTGCCATCATTTGTCATCAGCACTGAGCTATGGTGGTGGCCATTGGACTGGCTTCTTGCAGAAGAACATGGCTGTTAGTGTATTGACCTCCTCAAGTTCTGGTGCCTTAGGTACCATAAGGCACAGATAGCTCAGGGCTTGCCTCTGTGCCTGACTGGGCTGCCCTTTCCCTCAGATTGCACCATAGTGTCCCAAAGAGCTTATGCTGAGCAGGAGCTGATAAGCCCTGACAGCCCAGCATGATCCATGTGGTGTGCTCCACCTTTTCCCAGTGTGAGTTTAGTGGGAGCCTCTTTCTTGGGTGCCAGAGCCACAGGGTATCGTGCTCCCACTGAGAGCTCATCCTATTCCTGGAGAGGTGATGAAGCCCGTGTCATACTTTCTTTTCACTATGGCTGGGACTGAGATGAATGTTCTTTCTGGAACACCCTTGGCTCAATAAAACAGCTGGATGGGAATGAAAATGAAAATCCCCCCTAATGAAAATCTGCCTTAATTGTCCATGAGTGAATCATTACGGTTTTAGAGGAATGTTTAAGAAAAAAAAAAAAAAAGTGCTCCATATTGAGCTTCAGCTTGATTTCTAATCATGATTGGCTTAAACCCAGAAGTCAGACACTTAATATTCTTGCTGAATTTTTAACTGTTGCAACTCTGGACAGCCTTTTGATCTCTACAGATGTCATCATGCGCTTTGTGAAATTCTTACCCTCGACAGCCTTCAGCAGCCAATTCTACCGTCATCTGCATATTGCAGGGAAAAGTGTTTCCTTTCATGAGAGTAGTCAGTAGTATTTCTCAAGGCCCAGTAAGCCTTGTTTTAGTTTAGATTTGATCAAGTTGCAGATTGCCCAGTGTCAGGCTTTGTAGAGATTGCAGAGCCCTAGAATGGTATGGCTCTGTGCACCTAGAATAAAGACACATGCTTTATGGTATTTTTCATGCCCAAAATAGCAAACAAATACTAATCTTCACAACATATGGAAAGGCATCTGTTTTGAATCTGTGAAGCTGAGGAAGGGCGGGGGGAATTTGCAGAACCTGGAAGAGAGTTCCACCTTCAGCTAGAGTTGGTGGTCTGTTAAATGATGTGGCCAGATTTCAAATCAGATGACTCTTTAAAACCATGTGAAACACCTGACTCAAGCTATTGCACAGAGGAATGGTTTTAAAATTATTACTGAGCTATTGAATATCTTAGATGAATAAAAGTACATGGTTGGAAGTAAAATTGATTCAAAGAATTTAAGTCAAGAGAAAGTCCCTAACCCTGACTGCAGAAGTTTCACCCAAGATGTTATGGACATCCTATTGTTTCACATTAATCAGCACAGAAGAAGGCACATTCTTCAGCTTTGTTAGAGGAGAAAAGCATTGGTGTAGATATTCCTGCTAATTTCCATGATTCTGTAAGCACCTATGACGCACTTAGTTATTTTTGGCTTAAAATGTTGTAAACAATAAGCCTTGAAACATTTTTGTTGACAGCATAGCATGGAATGGAATAAAATCTGTTGCATCAGAGAGAGGTCCTAGTATGGTATGTGTGGATGTTAACCTAAACTATATATGACATAAACTCTTTTCTTACTAGGTGGTTGAATCATTGCCCAAGATATGCTAAAATTTTTTTGGTTCTTCATGAGCAAAATTGAATCTTATATCAACTACAGTTACAATTATGCTAACGAATTAATTTGATACTGTTAAATCTTAAGTTATGGCATGCTTAATTTTGTCTGTGTAGCTCAGGCTAAAAGGAGTTGCAGTTGTGTTATTAGAGCTAAAGCTATGTGCTGAGTTAGGACATGATCTGTGCCTGGGAAGCATGGCTGGGTCCTGTGGGAAGGCTAGGAAGCAGAATAGTCCTTAAATATTCTTTGACTAGAGCCTAATTTTCATAGATGGAATATGTTTTACTGAGCATTTTGGACAGCTTTACACTTTGAGATACTGTTTTCCTTTTTTTATACCTCTTGAATATTGAGGAAGCTTTTATCTTTCGTTTCCTGGCTGAAGGTAACTTTAGATGATGCTGCGAATAGAGTGCGTGCCAATCCGTAATGAAATTTCCAAGTGCAATTTATGTTAGGCACACTGCTTTGACCTTTCTGTTTTGTTTTTGTATGAGATGTGCAACAGCAGAGTCTAATCTTCCTCTTTCTAAAGTCAGAGCTTGTTTGGTGAGGTTTTCAAAATATTCCAATCTGATAAATATATCTGGCAAGATTTACGAACCTGTTACTATTCCTTAAATTATCTTAGTACATCCCATCATCTTGATAATTATGCTTACACAATATCGTGTTGGCCATTAATTTGATTTCATATCTTACTACACACAGCCTTTGAAAAGTTTTATGCAACACAGGCGTTCGTGTGCTTTTATCTGTAGCGCTGAGCTGCTTACATGAAAATTGCTTTCGGCCTTATCAGTTCCTGGTAGGGCATGACATGTCTGTATGTGACGCCGTGTTCCGTCCTACCTCTGCCTCATCCTTGCTCCTCTGTAGCACAGGGCAGAGCTGGGACACTTCAGGAAATACTAAAGAGGGTAGCATGTGACTCTGAGGACTGTTGTGTGTAGCAAATTGTTGGTTACTGTCAGGTTCAAATAGCACATGGAGTGTTTCAGTAAATAAATACTAATCGCCAACAGAGCACATTAGCTTTACATTCTGTAAAGCAGGCAGTAGCATTTATTTGGCCTGGTATAAGTTTAATGTAAAGGCCTGGGTTGAAAATATTTTGATACAGGCACAATCTCACCCCTGTTTTGCTGTTAAATATCTACATTTATGCAAGGCTTCTACCTGGTAGTATATATCTCAGCAGGCACATATAAATAGATTCCATGGACTGATTTATCAGTCTGTACAGTGTTATTGCATGAGCACAGACTATGCAAGCAACACATCAGCCCGACTTTGGAGCTTGGGCCTGGCACCATCCCAGTTCTTCCAAATAGTTACAGGGTCCAATAAACTAACAATTTATCTGGTGTCTCCACAGTGGAAAGTTCTCTGTGCCCGATCAGCGACTGACTCCGTTGCTAGTGAAGCAAAAACACCTTTCAAAAGCCTTGCTAAGCTGTGCTCAAACAGCAGACTCATCTCTGCAGCTGGGGCAGTGCAACTGTCAGCTCTGCAGAAGCTGCTCCTGGAAACCGCTGCATCCTTTCCTCCAGCCCTGACCAGCTCAGCTCTTGGAGGGTGAGGGGGCAGGACCTGTGGCAAGGATGGCCAGAAGTAAAAACATCTGCCAGAGCTTCAGGAATGGTTATCAACACCAGTACAAGGCAGTAGTTGCCTCATACGTGTTTTGTAGGGGCACAAGCCCTTCTCAACTGAGCCACTCTGCTTTGCTCACTGCAGGACAGGTGCATGAAAGGTTGGATTAGATCCCATTGCTCCTTCCTAGTCCCTTCTCCCTGTTGAAGCTGGGCCCTGCTGTTGGGAGCAGGGCTGACATGTGTCCATGGGCTCATTTTAAGGACAACATCTGTGTTTCGCTCTAACCATTTCAGTGTATGGTCACTTAAATGAAGAAGACCAGGCTTGCTAACCTTCTGCTTTGTGGTCATTATCTAGAGGTGTGTTGGGCCAGGGAAAAGTGCCTTTGGGGAAGCTTAATGCAGTTTTAATGGCAGATGTGCTCCATTCCCCAAAGTTTTTTTTCCTTTTTTGTCTTTTTCTGGTATGTGTGGAACAGATTTTAAACTGAATGAACAAAAGCAATGCAGAGCTTAGCAGGTCTGAGAGGAATCCTGGGTATATTAAAAACAAATGGGAAATAAGACATTGACCAAAATCTAGAAAAATATGGACTACAAGTCTCCTGTGAGTTGCCTGGCTGGCTTTCCACCTCTAAATTATTTCCATGCAGCAAGTTAAGCAGGGATAGACCTAACAGGCATGAGAGTTGCCAGGAATTCTTTGTATGATTGTAACTATTTTTAATTTCCATCTTAGAAAAAAGTGTGCTTTTTATTGTTAGCAGTTTTTTGGCATGCTAGCAGCTTTACAGAGATGAGGACTATGAAAAGGATATACCTATCTGTGTCTAATAGAGATAAACAGACCCTTTTCCTGCAGGAAAAGCACCGTTCTTATTCTTTCGTGGTGATGTGCCAAATGGGCTGGATGGGAAGAACTTCCCTGCCCTGTTTGCTCCTGTCTCTGGTGTGGCTCTCGCCAGCAGGCTCAGCTGCTCTTGGCTAGAGGTGCTCCAGTGCTTGCAGCAATGATACCCTGACAAAACACTGTTGACTTAAATCAGACCAGCCTCCTCCCTTTTGTAAAAACAAAACTTCCAAGAGAGAAGTAAGTCTGATTGCTTTAATCTCTTTGTGTCTTCCTCTTTGCCTTCCCTTTTAAATTAAAGTGCACATCTCGATGTTCTGTCTTACTTGGAAATCTGAAGGAGTGGTGGGGGGGAGTGGAGAAATAATGATGAAGGAAGAGATAAATGTAGCAAAGGTGGAAGTGATAGTTTATTCATGGTGTTACATCTCTCTTATCTTGATCTGGCCTACTTGAAGACTGTTTTTTTTTCCCATCCAGGCTCCTTTGATGAGTGTTGATGGTTCTCTCCCACTGCTGTGGCCGCAGCCTGATCCTCTCGCCCCACTTCCCTCACAGTCAACATCCACAGGATGTATATTATAATTTGTGTGGATGGAAGCAGAAGCAGCAAAAAATAACCTTCCCTGGCATAGTAGGCAAACCATCCATCTGTTTTCCACCAGCTCCCACATCTCCTGTTTCTGAAGTTGCTGCACCTATTTTGCAGCTGACTGCCAGGCTCCAGCTATCGTGCTGGAACCAACAAGTCAGAGATTCTCTTCCACTTTTTATTACCTTTCCTCTGGGAATGGCTCCATAAACCAAACATAGTTCTGGAGTTCTGCTGATTTCAATTATTACCCTTTGATTTACAGAAGTATGAGATTTATGTTCTTTTGTTCAGTTCAGAGACTTTCAAAGGCAAGACAATGCGGAGATAGCTTTCCATTCCTGCTGCCAATTTTCTCATGCTGTTGAGGAATTAATTTAGGCGTAGTTTTTAGGCAGGGTTTGTTGGGGCTTTTTCACCTCTCTGCTATGGCTCACACCAGCTGTTAAAGTCATGAGCCAGTCTGTCAAAATCATGGTCAGCTTAAAGATCATGAGCCTTTAATAAACAGGTTATTTTCTTGAGTCTTTGTAGCCCACTCGGACTTTTCAGGCTCTTCTGTGTAAGCTCTGCTGGAGGCCTTCTTTAATGTCAGCTGATTCCAAGGTAATCAGTTGTTTTCAAAAGTTATGACTTTAAATAGAGGATCATGAGACTTACAATAAAATTTCAAGGATTGGCAATGCTGAGTCTCTTATCCTAGAAGCTTTACAGTATTTTAATTGCTATTGTGAGACATTTAGAGTGGCACTCTCCCCCCCCCCCAGCTGCCTCATTTGAAGCAGCTCATGCAGCTTGCAACATGGCTCTGTCAAGGTTCACAGAGACTCCAGCTTCTTTCCTATGTGACCCAGACGTTCTGTCCCCTGAAATGTGCCAGACGGACAAGAGGTTACTTTGAGAAATAGTTCGCACTTTTCCCAGACTCTGCTGCTCAGTCCTCTCTTACAAATATGTAGCTGAGGTAATGTCACTAGATAGTAATTTGTACATCTTTTCCAGAAGCTGAATGCCTAAGCTAATAAAATCAAAAAACTGTCACAAACTCTTTCCCCCCCCATGTTTCCATCAGTGCTTTAGGAACATTAATTTGGGCTGTTTCACAGTGTAGGACTGACTTTTTTCCTTTGACTGAAGCCGAACCAAAGGCCTTCCCTGCCAGTGTACAAAGAATTTGCTTGAAGGTTTTCTGACAGGAAAGCACATTACTTTTTTTTTTTAGCTGAGAATTGTTGTGTTTCCACTCACTTGCATTGAAAATAGTGTTAGTAACTGCACAAATATAATTTCAAATAATGCTGTCCTGTTTTAAGGCACTTCTCATTGCCCTTATCAAACAGTAGTAAAATCTTTTCTTTCCAGCTGTCTTTTCCTCAGTAACAATAGTGACTGCATGATTGACTACTCTTTGCATGGTGTTTTCTGTCTAGGTTAAACATTTACAATGGAACAAGGTATTCTGCTGTAGTTAATTACCATGTGCTTTCTGTGGATTGGTTTGGAGTCAAGGGTAGCTGAACCTACAGAAAGCTCTTAAGAAAACCAAGGGAGCACAAGAGCTGCAGTGCACTGCCTACCTGAAGATCTTTTCATAGATGGAGGCAGAACTGGAGATGAATCAGGTTATTCCTAGTTCCTTGGATCTCCTGCATACCCCAGCAGAGCCTCACATGGGGAGTCACTACTTGCCCCAAATAGTGTGTCTTGTTCTTGCTTGGTAGAAGTTGCTACTTAGAGCAGATACAGGTGTCAGCAGAGCCTTTTGTATCCTGACAGGGATGCTTGGGGAAGCCCAAGGTCGAGTGTTTTCTTTAAAGCTGGCAGAGGCAGTTTTCCTTGCTCAGGTAAGTGCTCTCTGTTTCGGAAGCAGATTTTGTAAGCCTTCTCTGATCAGTCTTTGCTTCTCCCCCACTCCCCTTGAGTAATTTAATTTCTGCTTAAAGGAAAAACATTTTCAAATTCTTCTTTCCGGGTTTATTAGTGATTTATTGTTCTTATTGAAAACTTAGCACCTTTTACATGCACTGCAATTAGAAACAGGGACAGAAACTCTCTGGAGACTGGAGTGCTGTGCAATAGTAAAAAAACTGTGAAACAGAGCAAGGTAGAACAGAAAATAAGTCATAAAATGGCCAGGCAACCTACAGCTGCACAGAAGTCTTCAATCTTTGACTCAATGTGTTGAAATGAAAAAAATAAAGCAAAACAAAGGCAAAAATAGAAGACGAGGAACCGAGCAAGGGAAGGAGTAACAGAGACAGAAAGCAAAGTGATTTTCTCACTGACTGCCTGACCACTAATGCCAGAATCTGCTACCTGATCCAACCCCTGACTTTTACCCTGCCCCGAGTCCAGCACCATACCAAGATCTACAGTCTTACACAGAAGAGTGGATTTGTACACAGCCAAAACGATGATTTTCCCAGTGACACTCCACACTGCATAAACAGATGTCTCCTTTGTTAGTCATTCCTTATGTATCCTTGGTGGGATGGTCCTGGCTGGAGAACAGTGTTAATACCTTCTCAGTGACTCCTGCTTACCCCAGCTGGAGGTGGAGTTGAAATGGCAAGCAGATGTACACCAGCTCTTCCCCAGCATATCCTGTTTTTTCAGAGATTTAATCTAAGGCAAAGTTTTCACTTGGTATGAATGTGAGATATCCTGCACCAGCAACAGGGAATGTTTGGCTTTGATTTAATTTATCCAGACTTTGTGATAGACTGGTCTCAGGGGCAGGGAGGCACTGGGGCTTGCATCACCAGCTCTCCTGGTTGGAGATTTCTCCTCAAGGACTCTTCTCCCAAGCAGTGGGTTATAAGCCCATCACTTTTAGTTAAGATGGCAAAGACTATAATTGGTTTAATTTTATACAAATTCAGTGCTTCTTGGATGAATTGCTGATTTGGTGAAGCACCAGGTACTTCAGTGCTATAAAGAAATACAATTAAATTTTTAATTCAAGTTTCATTCTTTTTAAATATTTCAGGTTGATTTTTCTGTCTCCTTTTTTATTTTTGTGTTTTTTAAGTTGGAAGCTGCCTCAGCACATTGTATATGCTGCTGTGGTGGCATCTCTTAGCTAAGCTCAAGGGGAGTTTTAGAGGTTGCTGCCTCCTGAGAGCGTAACTCGGTAAGACAGTGGCTTCCTTGGCAAAATCAGCACCAGAGCCTTCTGGCTCTGCATCTGCCTGCCACCACCGAGGTGTTGGCAGAAGGGCTGCTGGCAAGGCCGAGCTGCTGAGCCATTGCTGGAGAGATCTGTCTGGAAAAACAGCTCTGCAGGAAAAAACAAGCTGGATAGCGTTATGCTGGACCAACTCAACGATGTGTTTTGTAGGATGGTGGCACAAAGAGCTGTGGTGGCTAGCTGTGGTGTGAGTCCACATGAGGGAGACCCTTGGAACCTCAGCTTGGGGTGGTGTCAAACACCACAGGCTACTCAGAGGTCTGAGTTGGTGTAAGTACTGGCAGTAGGAGTGTGTTATGGAAATACCTCCAACCAACCAAGACACAATTACAGGCTGTTGTGACTTCTACCAGTTGTCACGTATTCCCCAAGTTAAAGTTTCCACGTTAAAATACGTAAATGTTAAATTAATCAGGCTGATTACTGAGTTCATTTTCAGAATGTTGGTTAGCTGCTGGTATTTGTGGATTGCTGATTCATCTGGGAGATGCAATGCAGCAGGGAGCGTGGATACGTCCGTTGAAAAAAGAGGCATTTCATTCGTGTCCTTTAAAGCCTTTCTTCTCTTCAAATACACACATAACAAAAACACTCTCTGAAAGGTATTCAGTGGGGGTTAAAAGCAGAAGATGTGTTTATGCTGCAGGTTGTTAAATGTATTTACAGCCTTTTTTTGGAGCTCAGTGGGAACTGCGCTGTTGTTTATTGGTCTGCTTCAACAGCTGCTGGCTGAAATTAAAGGAAATCCATTGCCTTGATTTGCAAAAACATTATAGATTGCTTGTGCTATGATGAGATATGAGAGGCAATTTGAGTGAAGCCCAACATGTGTAGCATGTCATGAGAAAACATGTAGTTTACAATATTCAGATAATCAATATGAATGGATCTGCAGGTTCTTAAGATATAAAAATAGTTTTGTTTGAACTGATTTCCTGGTTTTCTTTGGTATTTCTCAGGCCTGACCAAGGGGACTGAGGAGTCTGGCTCCACATTTGAGGCAGTGACTTCAGCTTGTGCTGTCCAGCCACTTTTTCCGGTCCTGAGCTGTGCAAATGCAGGTGTTTTCCACTACAGTCAAATATTTCTGGGAACTTATTTGTCAGAAAAATAATTAGGAAAAAGCAAAGAGCATTAGAGCCAGTGCTGATCAGTCCACATATCCAGCTTAAGCAGTCACTGCCCCACATTCCTGTTTTTCTGGCAGCTTGCAGTTCTCGGTTCTTTCAGGTCCATCTTTGAAAGAAAGATATGAAGTTGGCAAAGAAACCTGTGTATGCAAGTCCCTCTGACCACTGGCAGTGTGCAATATGGGTAGCCCTATGAAAGTAGAAAGACCTGCTCCCAAACACCTGCTTATGTTGGCTCATGGCAGCAGCGAACCTTTGACACTTGGTCCACTTCTTTTCTGTTCACTGGAAGCCTTTCTGCTGGAAGCCTTGCTCTCTTTTTTAATTTCTTTCCTCTGAAGTGGCTGGAGAGGCCATGTCTGAAAGGACAGTCCTTGCAGTTATTGACAGGTGCAGCTTTTGTCTCATCCAGGATGTTCCTGCTCGGGCTCCTGACTGTAGTGACAAGGTCATAGCACACAACATTTCTGAACAATGAAGAATGTTGAATAAATAAAAGCACATAACAAGAAATGAAATTTGTAGGTCAGACAGGCAGCTAGCCAGATTATAATGTGTGTGAGAATGTGTGTGTAATTATGTTGTTTCAAAAGTAGAGCAGGGACTTTCCTTGCATCATATTTAATTTTATTCTCCACATAAAAATATATTGTTGGAATTCACTCAGCATTTACTGTTGCATGTAAGGATAAATCAACTATCAGAGAATGGAAGTCTTTGGCTGCTGTGTTTGGTACTGATCCTCATCAGAGGGATACTGTGTTTGGTTTTAGTTCCCTCCTCTCCCTCCCTCCCAGACAAAGCTGAAGTGGAGAAAGTTCTGAATTATAAGAGATTTCAAATAAGTAACCACAGAGAAAAGATTGGAAAAAAAGGAGACCAGAAAGGACAGAAGTCTTTGACATGAAAAATGTCACTGTTTAATATCAGTAATCAATGGCTTGCCATAATTTCCAGAGGAAGCAAAGAAATCAATTTAATGTGCCACAGAGCTGATTTTGGCCAAAAGTCTATTAGATCTTTCCATTACTGAGATGATAAAACATCATCAGTGGCCACCTGAGGGTTACTCAATGCAGTATCCTCACTAGAGGAGAGAACAGCTCAGACAACCATCAGCCATGGGCAATGTGCATGTGCTTGTTCTTACCTTAGACTAGGAGGGTCAGCCTAGTAAATATGTGAATTCTTCAGCCCCATATTTCTATGTTTTTATGCATGAATAAAAAAACCCCTACAGCACCCTGTGGCTAACCCAGAGGACTTTGTTAGATCACTGTCTGCTCTCTGTGTCTAATTTTATCTCTGTCTGCACTTGGTCTTGCTCTCTACCTCCGGCCACATGTTCTTGCCCACTTCCTTGTGACAGTTCTCCTACAGCTGTGTGGTGACCTAGACTGTAGTGCTGACCCAACAGGAAAGCAGCCCAGTAAGAGATTAGTTTACTGCAATTTATTCAACTTATGTAGCCATTCTGTAGATGTAATGTAAACATTTATAGGGGTGGTAGGTAATACTTACATACTCTGTCAGGAATGTTGATTAATGGATCATGCAAGTTACAGGATGGGGTCTTCTCAAGTTTTCTTCAGGTCTAGTAATGATTGGAAAAGTCACTTTAAAATTTTATTCTGTTTCCTTGTCTGCAAAATAAAAACATTTGTCTAATTTGCAAGAACTGATATACAGCACTTAGAATTAAGAGCGGATGAAAGGTTGGAAGTACTATAATTTTTTAAAGGTCAAAATAGAATTATCTGATAATTGTGGTACAATGTTAACTTGAGCTGAGAATTTTTTATCTCTATGTGCCAAAATAATTTGTCTCCTGTGAATGTAGTAGAGTCAAAGTATCAAAGCAAAGAGGATTTCTTAGACATTTATTATATTTAATGCAGCCTGTATTTTCTTATTTTTATTCTCACTTCATAAGGAGAGGCTTAATGTTTTCCCAACTGTTTTTGCCTGCACTCTGGAGCACTTTTTCGTCAAAATGCATTGAATACTCCAGAAAGGTTGCAAAGATTTGAACAAAGTGCAAGCTGCAATCAGGGGACTGTGATCATGACTGTCTTTCTTCTGCCCAGGGAACTGGAGAGTTCAGAGCTGCATGAGCTGTAAACACACTGTGTCATCCCTCCTTAGGCTCTAACAACAACATGAAAGCCCTGATTGGCAGTCTTGGCACATTTTCCTGAAATCTCCCTGGTGTAGAACCTACCAAGGCAAAGGAGTAAACACCTTTTGATCCTGCATAGCTGCAATGGGAACAAAAGTCTGGAACACAAACGCGATTCAGGTCGGTTTTAGGTGCAACACTTGGCAGCCCATGGGGAAGAGTGTTGTGCTTGTCCCTGGAGCCAGGGACTGGGTGCTGGTAGGATGTGTCCTGTGGAGGGGTCTGATGAAGTGTAGGCTTCCTCCTGAGCTGCTGGAGCATGTAGATATGGATGGCTGAGTGCAGTCACCGAGGGGTTGTGGTGACAAAGGAGTCCTGACCCTTGTACATTGACACTGGTGTCAAGTGCAGCTGTAAATACTGAGCAGCTTCCAGTGGCTACCTGTCCTTGCCTGTGCACTCTGGTTTGGCCAGCACAGTGGCTGACACTCTGGATTACAGCTGGAGGCTGACACTGTTCAAGACTTCACTGAAATTTCGCTGTTTGATTTTTGCTGAAGTTAATATCCAATATATGGTGTGTTGTCATTGCTGGATTACAGTTATCAACTCTTACTGTCCTCCTCTGTAGTCAGACATTGATTTGCATTTTCTTCAAAACCTGCTTTCCAAGGCTACTGATTATAGAAATACTTAAGAATTTTGGTCTCACTGTAAAAAAGGTTAATTTCCAGCTCTCTCAGTTGCAAAGAAAAGCTTAGACATATGATCCCTGAAGGCTTTGAAACTAGATAAAATTAAAGAAAAAAGAATATTTAAGCTCTCCTGATAGACGTGCTGCCACAATTTCTGAATAGTTTGAAGTGGTAACTCATGTTCTGTTGATTGATTCCATATAATATTAATTTTTTAAATATCTCTCACTGTGTTTGGATGTGTTTTTATTCAGTGCCACTTTCAAGACCTAAAACAAATTACTCAAGGCTCTAAGTAGTTTCTTCCATTGATGACAGTATGTTCAAACACAAAGAATAATATTGTTAATGAGAAGTTTTTTCTTCATGATCTTACTGATAAAGCATGTAAGTACACTGGTATTTTTTTTTATTTATTGGGTTTTTCTTTATAATATCTTTAAACATAATTGACAGGCTGCTTACCCCTACTTCACAGTCTCTCCTGTAAGTTGCTAACCAGAAAGTGTTGTTAGTGTAATCTCCTCAGCATCACATCTGAGCTCTGTATCAAGAAAGTCTTATGTCATAACTGTTCTTGAAATGCAGTTGAACCCCATCTGGATTTTCCAGTTACTTGTTTGCATTTATGGTGAGCACTAGGAAATCCAGCAGGAGCTCTGTGAAACTGTGGTGAGAGAGGGCCAGCCTTCTCAGAGACCCAGTGTGCAGTTTTAAAGATTTCCTATTCAATTTTAGTAATAGATGATTTGCTAAATTTGAACTAATGAGAAATAAATGTAGTTTCAGAAGTTACTGACAAATCTAACTAAACTCAGTCAAAAACCTCTTAGTTCTGCTAAACTGTATCCCAGTATCTTGAAAGTTGCTGTTCTGATCAGGGGTTCTTATTCAACACTTCTTGCAAATTTTCTCTTAGGGAGAGAAATCAAGAAGTTTTATTACATGTTGGGAACCTACAGATACCAAAGTGCAATATGAATGCTAAACTAGTTTAACTGGGCAGCACCTTTTTGTTAGTTGTTTAGTGACTCCATTGATATGTCATGATTAACTTGATGATTTTTATGCAAGCCAACTTCTGTGTTTTGAAAGAATGAAAAGGTGATTGTTCCTGAGTAGCTGTATTTCTTACCAGGCAAGTGCAAACGTGGTAATGCAGGGATGTGGCTTTCCTGCTTTTAATGTCAGGTCTCCAGACAATACTTCTCTACAGGGTGTAGACATGCTGTGAGAGGATCATGTTTCCATAAAACAACAGAAGCTTAAGTTGGTGCATTACGTTTGCTAAAACACGTTTGCTTCCCTGTCTTAATATTGTTTTCATTGGATACAATCAAATACTTTATCATTCAGATAACAAAGTGTGTCAGCAAGTAATTGTATTTGCAAATTTCAGGACATAATTATCTGAGCATATGCAAAATTATGGGCAAGGAAAGTTGGTAACGCAGTTAAGATGAGACTGAAAATTTGACTTATTATATATACATGCTGTAACAAAGAGGGAGAGGCAGTGCTTTCCCTGGAAAGAAAGAAGTCAGCATGGTGTTGGCATTGCTCTTTAATGTGCTCTGCCAGTACAAAGGACTCAAGGTTTTTTTATTAATTTAATCCATTTCCAATTAAAGTTTTCTTTGGGGGAAGGTGACAAATTATTTGAGAACAAATTGATAAATAAGAGCTATAATGATAATAATAATGCTTTCCTTCTGCTTAGAAATTAATGTTTAACAACGGAAGTGAAAAGGCTCAAAAGCAGGAGAATAACCTTACCTGTCATTAGGATTCAAGTGAGTCTGCAGCACAGGACCTTTGTTACACAGCTGTTTATGGGAATAGTGAGTTAGTTGCAGACCCCTGGCATACTCCCTCAGCACAGTAAGAAAGTAGATTTTGGGGAATGGTTCAAAAGTATGAACAAGAATAAAGCCATCTTTCCCTTCAGTCTGGAAATTAAAAAAAAAGGTTAAAAAAAACACCCATGTTTTATTTTTAGGGTAAAAAAGATCAATTTCCTAAACACAAACACACCTCTCTTTCTTTAGTCTTTTCTATCCTGATTCCAAGCCCCCTGACCAGAGCTGAGCTTCTGTTCAAGGCAGAGGGATGCTATTTCCCTGTGGGTCTTGTAAATTTTATTTCAGAATGGGTCAAGGGGGCTGTTTCAGAGGGATTGGAAGTTGGCTCTACGTGCCAGCTCCTCACCTAGCCCCAAGCTAGCAGCTGAACTGAAATCTCCATTCCAAACTTCAATTCCATGCTCAGCAGCACTGGTTATGCACTGGGTGGTCAGTTAGGGTCTATTTTTAGGGCATGAATAAGGATTACGTGTTTCAGCTGTCTGCACCTTTTGTGTAACACCAGACTTCTTTCCCCATTTAAAGTCTGAGCTGATGAGGAAATGTGAGTGGAAAAGGTTTCTGAGATCTGTGGTTTCTTAATGTCAGAATAGTAAGGTTTGGGTTGGGTTGCAAGGCAATCTGACACAGAAGGCTTGCTTATTGCAGAATAATCCCCTGGAGTTTAATTTTATTTGCATTCCACATTCCTTAGAGCAAATAAAAAGTGTGAGTTTTGAAATGGTTTAGATGGATTTTTCCCAAGCCTCAAAACAATCTGTGATCTCATTGTTCATAACTCACTTTGTTAAATTCCATACTTGTACTATGGGTGATGAAGATTGCCTCTGCACTTCTCACAGCTCTGGTAAGTCTACATACATAGTTTATTCTGTCAAAGATGGGTTTTTCTCATCAGGGCTTGTTAGTGCAAGTATATAGTTCTCACCATTGTGGCAAACTGTTTTTTAAGGGATTATCTGTTGTGACAGCCTCAATCTTTACCTGTTTCTCTGGTGAAATCTGGTATAGTACATTTTGACTTCCATCTAATTCCCTGATGATATTCAGCCCTACCCTCTGCTGTGCTACTTCGTGCTGCTTTAGCAGGAGCTGTTGGCTTGGGCTTTCCATCTCCAGGAGCCGCTCCTCTGTTATTCCTCTCTTGCAAATGCATCCTGAGACTGGAGGCTGCTACAGAAGGAACAGTGCAACCATATACAGAGAGGCTTTGTTTGGCCTGGAAAGGTTGCAATCTAAAAATGAGCTTGATGATGTCTAGACAAGACTGTAAGTATTTAGTACCTTTACAGAGCTTTGCATCTTCAAAGCACTCTGCAAACATTAACTGATTAACATAACTGCGCCATCTGTTTTGATGTTTACATTTTGTGCAGGCAAAATTCCTGCTTTGTTTTATTACCTCTTGCAGGTATGTGGATGTCATTATTATGGCCCTTCAGAGGATGGTAAAGTCAGGTCCACACATGTCTCTGGTAACATTTTGCCTTAAAACTCAAGCCAGTGCCATTGGGGCCCTGCTCTCTGACCTGGCTATGACAGTTGGGATTATTTCCCTCTGAAATTTCAGCCTCTAGTCTGTAGAAATTGTTGTTCCCATGGCTCCCGGAGGCTGCTGCCTCTCTTGTCACTTCGCTGCTGAACTTAACTGTTTTCTCCCCAGCCATGGACAGGCAGGGACACATCCAGTGGTGTGGGAGCTTCTCTGCAGAATGCTCCCAGACAGCCAGCTGAAATATTGTCTCAGGCAGAAAAAGGGGTAGAAACCATAAAGACAGTGAAAAGAAGAGGAAATTTTTACTTAGCTTTTGGCAAAAGGTTGTTTTTCTCTCCAACTTCATGCATGGCTACAAGAAATGTCATTGTATTGTTCTTTTCCCAACTCGTATTGGAGATTTTGTGTAACTGAGGGGCTGTACTGATGAGCCAGTGTTAATTTTTCATTTCAGTTTAAATTTCTTACTAAAGATTTCAAGACTGATTTAAATCAAAGCACTGGTAGCACTGACAAGAATCAAAGCTGAAAAACCTTAAAGCAAACCAAAACCACACTCTTCATTTTTTGTCTTTTTTTTTTTTTTCCTTTTATTTTCAACTCCTTACCATTTCAATGTTTCACTGCCTGAGTGGCATTTCAGGTAGATCACACAACCTAAAACTGCCTTTATTTTCAATTACTGCAACTTTGTTTTGCAGAAGAGCTCTAAAGAAACAAGTGCTCTGCTGTCAGCAGGGAGAGACTGGCAGTGTTTTGATCCAGGGAGAATTGCAGGCACTCGGTGAGGGAAGCGAATCGTGAGAGATGTGCAGCGAGGCAGCGCGCCGGCAGACTTTTGCGTCAGTGCAGGAGTCATCGTTCAAAATCTCAGATTAAACTCAGATTAAACGCTGCCGTGGCATCTCGTGGGAATCGGCCGTGACCCAGAGCAGCCGTGGCGCCTGGGGAAGGCCCTGCCTGCCGTGCTTGCAGCTCCCCTCGGAAGCGCTCCGCGCGGAGAGGCAGACGGCACGCACGGGCCCGGGAGAAGCTCCTTCACAAATTCCATGTCTGGCACAGTTCACACCATGGTTTTAAGTGTGACCTCAAGGCATTTGCAAGGAATATCTTTATACAGAGTGTAACGAACGTGCAAGAGACTCTCACAGACAAATTTTTCAATTAATAAACCGACAAACCTGCAACATGAGGATATAAATACATTGAAAAGATGGACGTGGACAGACCTAGATGGTGGGTGTGGCTTTCTTTCACACTGAATATTTTTGCAGCATTTTTTTGTTTGTTTGCATACTCGCTCCCGGTAGAGACATTTTGCTATGTTTGCAGGCTAGGATACAGCAGTTGGGAACAAAGCTCCGACAAAATGGAATTCTCCTTTGTCAGACTGTGGCATCAGAAAAGTTGATGTCAGATGCCACCAGGCTCTGACTGGAAGCCTTTAAAGAAAGGTTGAACTTTTCAGAAAAGAGACACTGTAGAAATGGTTTAGGAAAGGCGTGTGTCCTGTAGCATCCTGGGGTGAGGTGAGACAGCTGCAATTATTCCCCTCAAACTGAGCCCCTCATTTGCCAGAGCAAAGCTAGAAGAAGCCAGACACAGCTGTGAGCAATTTGCTCTGGGTGGCCCTGCTTGAGCATGGGCGAGTTGGACGAGATGACCTCCAGAGGTCCCTCCTTCCCTCAACCATTCTGTGAGCCCGCAGTTCAGAGCCTTTCTCCTCTTCCCTCCTAAAGTTTCCTCCTGACAGTTCAGTTTCTTTCATGTACGTGCTGCAGTCCCTTCAGCAGGTTACTCTGGGAAGGAAGAATAGGAATACAGAGAATTGCAGACATTGTAACAAAGTTATGTGCAGCCAATTTCACAGGATGGAAGAGTGCCTCCCTTAAAATGCTGAGCATAGTTCGCTCAGATGGAAGGAATTACGCTGAGAACATGAAGCAATCTGTAGACTCAGTAGACTCTGGCTCTATATAGAGAATCCCACAGCAATCAGAGTGAATTTTGCATCTGACTAGCTCAATAGAGAGGATATTTTATGCCTGTCTTCCCTATGCTTGCCCTTATTAGTCCAAACCTTCCCCTCCCACCCCCTCCCGAGAAGAACATACTCAATAGCATTTTTATATTCTGTAAAGGAAAATGTTCCCTATAATCTATGTGGATACTTCTGTCATCTTAAGTGTTTCTTCCAGCATTTTGTATTCTTATGGACCATATCTCATCTCCCTTTTTAGTTGTAGTCCTCCACCCTAAGTTTTGGGGATGAAACTGCAGTATCAGTGTTTTCAATTACACTGTGACAAGATCCCACTTGGAGTAGGGAGCTCTATATTTTTAGCCAATTTCCAAGTAATTATATTCTATAAACTAATGGTGATAAGCAATCAGCGGCCTCACATTTACATCTCACGTGAACAAAAAAGGGAGGAGGTCTCTCTCACTGCAGCACCATGATGAAGATTCTGAAGGTCCATATAAGATGAAAATTATTTGCATGTAGGCACAGAGGGAAGCACTGTGCAAGCACCTAATTGCAGCACTCCTTGCTGACTGTTTTTAATGTGTGTTGGTTTTATTAAGCATTCTTAACATGAAGCTAGACTTTTGCTTCAGCAAAAAATTTAAGCAAAACAGCGGTTTTAATTCTCAGATTGCTGAAGTGCATGCAATTGGGAAAACCTGTCTGGATGCAGCAAATTAGGTGAATTTTTTCCCCCTGTAAAAATGATAATAAATTGGTTTTGTGGTCTTGCATTGCCTGACTGGCTTTTTGTGTTGTGTGAGTGTATGCACAGTATGTATGGCTCTGTTACATCTTGAAGTTTTGGTTTCATGTGTTATGCTATGCATTGCTTATGAGGGACAACGTTTGCATGACAAATTGCAAACCCATATGGCATCGTTTTTTAACATCCTGTACTTTTAGGTATTTTCAAGGAACTGTGCCTGAGGAGGTGAAGAGGGGAATCTGCTGGTGACTTCTCACTACAAGGGATGTCTCTTTAAAACACTGCTGTCAAATAAAAATGGTCATGGTTCAGTCCTAGATCAAATGCAATACGAAAGTGACACAACTTTGTATATTGATAAATGGTAGCCATACATAATTTGATTCTATGATTTATCCCACTAAAGAGATTCATAGCTTTGCAGAGAAAGAGACACACATTCATCTAGTATGGAAGAATTGAGATTTACAAGTCTTTAATGATGCACCATTTCTGGTTAGGGATAAGATTCTGCAGATCATTATTAGCCATCTTAGCAACTCCTCCTGAGCTCTTCACAGTTACAGTCTGACTCTGGCTAGGTCTGTGGCTTTACTAAGGATAGTAACGAGTAATTAAATGCTTTCTCTCTTTAGTGCTTAGCTCAAATAGTTTTTAGGGATGTGAATGAAGCATGGTGTAGCACCATACAGATTTATCAGCTTTCACTTTAAATTACTTCTAAAATGCATACTTGTCTTTGTCTTCATAATTAATGTTTCCATCCCCACTTGTGGCTTGGAAACCTTTATATTTAGCTACAGGATGACTTACTTGTTCTACACAAATCTTATGGTTCAGTTCTCACAGCAGGCTAAATATTTCGCTCAAGGTAATTACCTGACTTCAAAGGAACTTTCATAGAAAAGTAATAATATCAAAAAGAGCCTATATGCTATAAATAGGGTATAAAATTCCACATTAAAGATGTGTGTATATTACAGGAATCTTCAGAGCAGTGTGAAATATAATTAGGGCCATCTACTGAGGCATAAAGTTCTCTGTAATACATGCTAATCCTATTTGCTTAGAATGAGGTGGGAATATACCTATCAAGGCATCTTTTGAAATATTTGAAATCTTTACATGTGAGTTTCCAGTTATACTTGTCTAACTTGATCTTTTCTTCTTGTCACTTTTCCATCCTGAGAGGTTTATTTGTGAATAAGCTTTCTCCTCTGCACAAAATGAGAAGCGTGAACTTTCAGTAGGACAATTAGAATTTTAGTGAGATGTAAAATGCTTTTTAAGAAAAGAGGAAGAAGAGCAATATAAATAAGTTCATATGTGATTATGTGCTCTTCAGTGTGTGTTGATTGCCTGAGAGGTTATATTGTAGTTTCAGGTAAGTCAGGTCCTTCAATGTAGTGCCTGTTCTTTGTAGCATCTCATTCTTCCTACAAATTGAGGTCTCTTAGAAAAGAACATTTCTAATTAAAATACATCTTTTCTGATGAAAACATGATTTATTTATTCCCTCATTTGTATTTGTCCTGGTTCAGGGCACACCCCACAAAAGAAGTATTTGTCCAGAGCACATCTTCAGAAATAATGTTTTAATGGAGAGTATTGATTGGATGAATAAGGATTAGTACACTTACCTCATGATTCCTGAAGGAATGGTCTGCTCCCAGTGCTGGCCATGCAAGCAGCTCAGGAATAAGGCAAGGAATTGCTTTTGTCCAGGACAGGGACATTTCTGGTCTTTGATCTATGGAATCTAAAAGCAGTGCTTTTTGCTGGGAAGGTATTTTTGCAGTTTACATTGTACAGATGGACAGACAGGGACAGAGAAGGACTGGTGACTCATCCTGCAAATTACTGATGTAGGGAGAAAGGGACTGAGCTGTCCTGTCCCCGCTGGACCGATGGCTGCCATCTCTGGTTCAGGTGGCTGACTGGAAGATGGTTTGGAGCAGCACTGCTTTGGGTATGGTTATGTATCAGACATCCAAAATGTAGACATCACTCAGCAGAATCCTGGGTTTGTAGACTGGCTGTTGCTTTTCTGGGAGAGGGAGAAACAGAGTTTGGGAGGAACTGGTATGTGCATGACAATTAAACCCAGAAGTTTACGGGTGTCTTGTGATTTATTACAGGACTTGTAGGAAGCTAGAGTAAAACCAAAACCAAGTTACCTGAATTACTGTTTTACATTAGTTCTCAATTCATTTTCCTCTTTATATTGCTGGGCAGGCTTTTGCTGTTCCAGTAGGATGTAAGAAGTTTTGAAGTGTTCCTCAAGGTGCGCTTCCCACAGCCAGTTGCCATTGGTAGTCATCTTTGTAACTTGCTGCTAAAATAAAATCAAAGTCAAAATACACTCACTGTTTTCCTAATAATAAGTTCTGTGTGGTTCCAGGTGTCAGTAGCACTGCTCTAGGTGAGAGGGAGAGTGGCCTGGCTTCAGGGGCATCACTGCTATGCCAAAGCTCAGTGAAATATTTTTCTGTTGAAAAAAAGATTTGCAATCTAATGGTCTACTAGGTTGACTGTAAAATTTTCTGGGAATCTGGAAACTTCCCGGAGGAGATTGTTTCCCTCCCAGCATGCTTGCAGACAGTGCAGTGAAGTCTGGGACCTGCATTTGCAGAGCTCCCTGGGATCTCACCTGGGCACCTCCCCTGGGGAGCTCCAGTGGATCAGGGGCTCACAAGCTTGGGGGCCTGCAGCACTGCTGGGATGCCCCAGAAGCTTTGAAAGACAGCCAGGGGAGGTGATTAAGGAAAGCCAGCTTCTCCATAGTATGACTCCCTTGAAGTCAAGAAAGCAAACTTATTTTGAAAACTCTGAACAGGTTCCCTGTCATGGACAGCTGTGCTTCTGAAAATCTACTCTTAGTACCCCAAAATATAGTTTTTCAAATTAGGGATGACTCAGAAAAGTTGTGTGTGCGTCTGTATGTTCGGTTTGGAGGGATTGAACTGAACGGAACTGGACTGAATTTTTAGATAAGGAAAGTCTGTCCACACTTATTATGTGGTATGATGAGATACGATTGTCAGGTTGCCCCTTATTCCAGTGACTAAACATATGAATTTAATACAGGACCTTTATTTTAATATCAAAAAATTTCCTTAAATGTGGTGTCAGCAAGCATAAGATGCAGAAGGACCTTTGCAAATAAATTGTTTTTATTGGTTAACTGAAGAAAAGGAGGATGATTGGGACCATTCGGGACATGTGTGCTTTGAAGTTCCTCCTAAATTTTTTCCTTCTGACTTAACAGAACAAAATCAGGAGGAAAAAAAAAAAGGCAATAGGTTGATACCATGCAGACATAATAAATTAGGTTCCATAGCTGTTTTAATTTAGACGGGTTCTTCCATCTTGGCATCACCGCTGCATTGTTTACTTGGGAAAGAAGTCACAGCGATAAACAAACAAACACAAAGACTTAGGGCCAGTGGCTGCCTGCAGATCACTTAGCAACATCAATATTTCTGTGCACAAATAAAGGTCTGCTGCTGCAGTGCCTGCTGCCAGCGTGTGTAAGCGTGTGTGCCTCTGTAGTGCTGACCTTGTAGGCAGAGAGAGCAGCCTGTCAGTGATTGGTCACTCCTTAATTTGGATGTCTAGACATTTCAGGCCGCGCGAGCGAAAGGCAGACATCTAAAGACGTGAGAAGAGATTCTAAGGGATACCAGGGCCTTAAAATAATTCCCTGTCAAACTGCAAATGTATTTTGTTCATTTTAAAAATATATGGGTACAAGTGACTGAATGGAACGCGTGACTGAAGGCTTTATTTTTTTATTATCACTATTAATTAATGTGCTTCTAGGATGTTTTCACATGGCTGTGATATAAATAGTAAAGCTTCCTTAAAGGTTATCAGCAAGTGTGAGAGAGTTAATATTATGATTGGTCTGCTGGCTGGAAATATGTTTTCTTAATTTGCTAAGAACCACAATCCAGAATCCTTAGAAAATAAATGAACTATGTTTAAAGGCACTACCAAATCTTTATTTGTAACATTAAAACTATGGTCAGGAATGTAATCTCTGAGAGTGTCCAGATGAATAGGAAATTATTGTCCATCTGCCTTTTATTCCAAGCGTCTCTATGTGCAAGCAAACGTGTTTATACCCACATGTAGAAAAGGCTCAGTTCTGCCAAATGCTGAAATCCTACAATTCCCACTGATGCCATTGGGCATTTGAATGTTTCCAGGGCACTAGTCCTACGTTTGCAAAACAATGGCATGCGTATACATTTACACCGGCTCAAATTTTCAGCTGCTCTTCAAATATATGTACAAATGGGGCAAATGATCACCTAGTTAACATTTGCATGGATCATTGTTTGGGATATGGGATATTTGTATAATGAATTAGAATTTACATTTTGGTAAAAAATGTTTAAGTTTAGAGAGCCATATCTATTACCTTAAGAATATTTTACTATTATTATAAGATCTAGAATGTGGCAGAGCTTGGAGGAGTTACTAGTATCCTTTGGAGATCTATTTTAGTTTTCTTTGGTTTTAATTCTTTCAGTCATGAATCCCAGAAAACAGCAACTGGTGCTTGAAGAGCAACCAGCATTTGGAAGCAGCCACTCTACTGCAACAAATTATTTTGAAAATAATGTGAACCAGTTTGATTTCAGTACTGATTCTCTCTGTCCAGTATCAGAGAATTCCCATCTAGGAAGAGGTATAGCATCACAGAGAAACTTCCATACAACTGTAGAGGTGTCTGTATTACAGATGTGCTGGTATAAACCACTTAGGTAGGACTCACACCTGTAAATGAACCAAGTGTTCTTGTGCAGAAACAAGAGACCAGATCTTAGAGCTACTTTGTTCTGTGAGGATCTGCACTACAGCATTAGCAGAGTGGTTACCCAGCTGTAGCTATATTGATGTGACACTCACCCCCTGCACCTTCCCTCTCCCCCCAAAGCTTTGTGACCAATTCATTTCAGCATAAAAGTCAATTTATTTTCAGGTAAGTCTCAGCTTTAATTCTGTGAGGAAATTGTTAATCTAGAATAGCTCCAGGTTTTTTGGGGTTTTTTGGGGGGTTTTTTGTGGTGGTTTTTTTTTTTTTTTTTTTTGGTTTTTTTTTGTTTTTTGTTTTTTGTTTTTTGTTTTTTGTTTTTTTTTTTGTTTTTTTTTTTGTTTTTTTTGCCTTTCCTAATGTTTGGCTTAAGTAATAGCAAACTGCATTAGCTCCTGAATTCTGTATCAGATGAAGAGCTGCCTTCCCTGGGCAAACATCCCCAGATTTCTGTGGATGTGGAGGCAGAGAAAGAACCCACACAGACATGTGATGGCAAAGCACTAACACTGACAGGTCTCTTGATGTTATAAGTACTGTCCCCTCTGGTAAATCTGTCCCATTTTTAGAGGCAGGCTACAATAACTGTATATTCCTTCTCCTGTCTCTTCAGAAAATGTCTCTATGCAAAAAATTAACATACAATCAGACCCCAAACCTTGTCTAACTGCACTGCTGATGGAGGTTTTCATAGAGCCCATTTAAATCTGCCAGGAGGACATTTAAAAGCAGGGAAGAAAGTGAGGTATTTTTAAGCAAACATTCTTTAAACACTTTGATAGAGAAAATTGTACTTTAAAAATCATTACCTAGGTAAAATAAACAGCAGTGGGGTTCTCCATCACTTGGGCTTCTATGTGCTAGCGTGTTAAATTGTTTGCAGTATTGCCTGCTAGTTCTTGTGATTTCATGGTATATTCCACCATTTTCTGCAAGTTTCAACTCTAATGTTCTAATGTTCTAATGATTATCTGAGAAGCTCATGTCACTAGTTAACACAAGAAAATTAATGCAAAAAAAACCCTCAGAGAGACGTTATGGAAAGAGAAGGTGGTATCTGTTTTAAACAAAACTGGTTTGTCCCACACTTGCTTCTTATCATTTTCATTCCCACTCTCCCAACCCCCATGCTTTTAAGAAGGGGGCTAAGGGATGTGTGCCCAAGAAGTGATCTGGCCAGGATCAGTTTTGTCCCTGGAGAACACCCACCAAGTTGTCACCGTGTTGCTTGACTTGGAGACATCTGGGATGCCTTGTTTTTTGTGTAGCTTGCTCTACCCTTTGGCAATCAAACACACTATTATCCTTTCACCTCTTGTTCTTGTTTACCTCACAAGTACCTTGTTTACCTAGGTGAATCTCAGCTTGCAGGCTGTTTCCTGGGTTTGCCTGCTGTGAGTGTCTTCCTGGCTTCAATCATCTTCCCTTCTGGGTGAACAGGAAAAGAAGGGGCACGTAGAGTGTGGTGTAACCTCCCTGCTATCCTCTCTCTGTCAGGGCACAGGTCTTCAGCTAATCCATGCTGTGGGCTTCCTAGGGCACAAAGTTTTGGTGGTGCAAACACCACATTCCTCAGTTCTTCTCTGATTACTGTCAGTGTGTCCATGGCTCTCAAAATGTTTTGGGGTTTTTCCCGTGACTTTGCTCTATTGCCCTTCCTGTTGCTTTTACTGACAGACTGTTTCTGTTCATGCATTCTTCAGACCAATATTAATATTTCTGCTACAAATGGATAAAACTGAAAACAATATTCTAGTTAGAAGTATTTTAAACTGTGGCTTAAAGAAGTACACATTTAAGTATCAGTTGAAAAATAAAATGCATATAATGTTTTGGTAATGGTTTTATATCTGTCTGTCTTTTGGGTTTGGCATATCTATAATTTGGGTTGCTAGTATTACAGCTTAAACAAGCCAATTAGGACATTCTATAACATGACATTTTCTTGTAGTCTAGACATATTTTCACAGACAGTCCAGCCACAGCTAAGGGTCTCTCTCTGTAGGTTTAATACAATTCAGATGCTTCTTCTTTTGGGACAGTCTTAGAGCTTACTGACCCTGAACACAATATATGAAGAGTACTCATTTATCGGCCAGATTGGCAGAATTGAGTGGTTTCTGCCTTGTGCAGTCATTTTGCTCCCTTTCCTGTGCTGCCTCCTGTGCTTTGCTGGCACTCAAAAATTGCTTACAATTTCTATGATCCAGTTTGTTCTGTGTGGCTGTTCAAAGGTTTCTACCACTACATCCGAATGAGTACAGCAAGATAGGGAATACCTGGAAGCTGCTCATCAGTCTGTCCTGGGATTTTCTTATCTATGTCTCTGGGTGCATTACATCAAGAAGGAGGTACTGAATATGTGCCTGGCACCTGTAATGCAATATCCTAACATTCATAAGCTTCCATTAAGGTCACTTGTCTTTGAATCTTCGGAGACACATCACTAGGAATTATCCTGTTCTCTGAAATGCTAGTGCTGTGATATGGGCTGATGAGAATTTGAACAAAATTGTGCTTTTTGAATGCTCTTTGTGGTTTCATGTATGATTTGACTAGATGTATTATTTAGCTTGGTTAACCTAGGCATGCAGCTGAGCCCATGTTCTATAACTGGTCAGCTTTAACATTTGCATGTTCCATTTGTTAAAATCATATTTTACGCTAGGAGACACTTCTGCATTCATTCAGTAAATATGCAGTGTGTTGCCATATCAAGTCCTTTGACAAGGTATTACTTAAATGAGCTTCACAGAATTGTTTTAATTCCAATTCCTCCCTATTTTTTTTCTTCCTGTCTGTAGTGTTCCCAGCAGTGCAGTAGCCAGGATTTGATTTCTGTCAGAAATGATACTGCTTCAGTCTCGTCTCTGTAAGTCTCCGCAGGGAGGTTAGAGGGTGGTTATCCTCCGGCTGCTCTGGACCTGGTCCAGCATTCAATGAGAATGCAAATCCCCTTGAAAGCAGATACCTTCTCTGCAGTGATACTGCCTTTATGCTGCATGTGCCTCAGGAAGCTTCTGATAAGTTTATATTTGCATTGAAATACTGTTATTTTTTAAAGGTACCCAATCCTTTGCTGTTATGGAAGTTTAGTAAATGAAGATAATTCTTTCCTCTCCTTTTCACCAAGAAAAAAAGAGTGTATGTAACACAACTCGGGGCCTTGCCACAGCAGTGTAGGAGATTATTGTTAGTGCTTTGCTGGAACATAACTTTGAATGTCAAGGCATTTGCTGCAGTTCAGAACATTAATTCTGTCATGAGAGGATACCACATCTTCCTTGTTTTCTAATGTCCGATGTGGCAGCATGAGCTTGGGTTTAGTTGCCCATCCCCACTGTCCAGGTGCAGAGGCTCAGATTCGGACCGGCACAGCAGCTTTCGGGGCGGATGCAGCGCGGAACTGCAGGAGGGAGGATGGCGGTCCCACAGCCAGTTTTGTGGCCCACGACAAATAGGTCCCAAGGCAGCGATCCGCTCCTCTCGTGAGAGGGCTGGCAAGCCGTGGCGGGCACGCAGGCTGCGGGATGGAAGCGTGGCCGTGGGGAAAGGCGCTGCCAGCTCCGGGCCCGGCCGGAGCTGCTCTGGGGGCGGGAGGGCAGCCGGCCCCGCTCGGCGCTGCCGTGGCGGGGGATGTTCCTCCGGCGCAGGCTGCGGAGCCTTCCCGCTCGTCCGCAGCCGAGCACGCCGCTCTCCAAGCGGCCGTAAATCAGCCGCGCTTCCCCGATTCAAGTTTTATCTTGCTCGGGCCGATCAAAAATAGCCCGTGCGCGGTGGGCTGCCAGCGGAGGGCGGCGCAGAGGGGGGCTGGCCGGGCACGGCTATTTCCGTGCGGGGCAGGCGGGCGGCGCTGGGGACAGCGCGGGGCCCGCTCCCAAAGCCGCGCCGCCCCCGGCCCCAGCCCCTCTGTTGATCCTCTGTTGTCACTCCCTTAGCGACCGTCGCCACGGCGCGCCTTCGCGTCCTGCCGGGCAGCCGGGTCCCCCTCCCTTTGCCGGCTCCCGGGGCCGGCTGTCATGTTTCCAGAAAAAGCCGGGCCGGGGCTGCGGGGCGCTGCCCGTGCCCGGCAGGTGTCCCCGGCGCCGGCCGGCAGCGGCTCTCGCCACCGCGGGGCTCCTGCGCCCCGGCACGCCAGGGCTCCCTCCCTCCTTCCCTCCCTCCTCATCCGGCCGGGAAGCAGCACAGCAGTTCTCCGGGCTCAGGGAGAGAGGTGGGGGCGAGCCTGAACCGTCACCTATTTAGCAATAAATAAGCGTGAATCAAATTCCTCCTATTGTTTAATAATTGGATTTAAACGTAGATATTTCATAGCTAAACGGTTGTTTAGTGCCTTTCTCTGCCCCATCCCATCCATCCATCCCATCCCATCCATCCATCCCATCCATCCATCCATCCATCCATCCATCCCATCCATCCCATCCCATCAGAAGGCTTCCAACCAGCTCCTTAAAGCTGCCTAAACCGATACACACCCCCACCCAGGGAACTTGAGGGGAAGTCGTAGAGAAAGCTCCCAGCTGTGGAGCCTGCAAGTGAGGACTTGATTTCACCAAACATTTTCCGTCAGCAGGAGACGGGCATCCTGTGATCCAAACAGGGGAGGCTAAAGAGGAGTGGAAAAACATCACCTATCTGAAATGCTGGTGGTATCTATCCTAGCTTGCCAGATTTTCTTCTTCACCCCTTGTCTGCTGGCATCACGTTTCACCATTTCAGTCCCTGCTCTGCTCGGTGTGTCCCAGCCCACCAGGTGGCCTGGAGCACCTTCTCATCCCTTCCAAGAGCTCCTGGTGCAGGTGTCCCTCAGGACCTGCCTTTGCCCCTCTCTCAGTGGTGCCCCAGGCATTTCTCCCCAGCTGACAGCCCCTCTGTGAGCCTGCCAACACACCTGGGGCTGAGCTGATGGGGCGAATGCTACGTTCCTTAGCATTTACCACAGTGGCTGTTTTCTTCTTGACAAATCCTTCCTAGCTGCAGAACAGATCCTTCACTTCATGAGACATATCTCTGATAGGCTGCATTTTTAAATGTGATTGCCAATATATGCGATTTTTTATGGTTTTTTTTTTTCTTTTAATGTTTGTGTGTAGACACAGTAGCTCTGTGTACACAGTTCCATCCTGATCCATTCTTTGGTTTTGGAAGACTTTGACTTTTGTAAATGAGCAGAAGATGTCACCCCAGTGAGCACTGGCTCAGTGCTGAAGTCTCTATGGCCTAGTTTTTGGATTTATCAGGATCCACTCTTTCTTGAGTAGCTAACAGGAAACAGAGTGATAGGCATATCTGAAAAGCTATAAAAAATTGTTATTTAAAAACAAAATAAGTGTACATGTGTGAACACTAGACTGGTAGGGTACATGGCTGTAACTGTGCCTCGAGCTAACCGAGAGGCTCAAAAGATTACAGCCACCATACAGAGCTGGTGGCATCCCTGCAAGAATTTCACTGCCACTTGCTGTGAAAGGGGCATTCGAGTTCCAGGAGAGATTTGGGGTTTAGCTTTTAGTTGTTATTAAAAACTAGAATGTAATTCTAAACTTTTTGTTTTTCTCTTTTAATTGGGAGAGGGGAGGGGGGGAAGGAGGGGTTTCAGCAGCTCTTTTTATTGTGTCTATTGATGTAATCTCCAAGGAGGTTACCAAGGTTAGATTTTTGAACAGGACAGATCTGTAGATGTCATTACATATTCAGAAAATGTATGTGCTGAGCTCTTCTAAAGCTCAACATTTCTGGATGCTGAGAACTTCTGAAAATGTGGCCCACTAAATGAAATTACTGTATGTCATAAAAATTAAAAAAAAAGAAAAAAAAGTAGCAGTCCAGATAACTCAGAAGATAAAATGGTGTTCTGCATGGCATGGGTGTAAGGACAAGCACAGAGTGAGAGTTGTATATTGAAGGCAAGGAATGTGTCATGCTCACAGCTTCTCCACGAGTCAGATTTTACAACTGTGTAGACACAGCTGTTTTTTCCCTTGGCTTTTCCATGTGCCTCTAGATGGTACTCAGGGCAGTGGCTTCATCTTGCTGTGCCTATTTCTCAACCCAGCCTTTGCCTTTATCCCCCACTGAAACTTTAATTGGTTATGGCCGCACGATGTGCGTGGGCTGCGCGTGGCACCGCAGCAGCTCGTGGGTGCAGTGCTGCTACATGCAGTGGTGTCAGTGTGGGGGCTTCCTTTCTTTGATTTCACTGAATTGGAAAACCTTCTTCAGCTCTGTGTGGGTTCTGCTTGTGTAAAGAGTGATTGTAATAGTCACCTTATCTCACAGCTGAAGGACTGCAGCAGAAAACTGTTAAGAGGGCTGGGTTATTTTGCACCAAACATTTCCTGTCAGTTTGCAGTTCCTCAGTCTGAAAACTTAGCCAGTTTAAGTTCTGCTTGATCAGATTTACATCCAAGGTATTTTCTCTGTTGTTCAGAACAGATAATTTTCAGGGGAGAACTCATTCTAGCCTTTCCTTTGCCCTTCTCAGTTTTGAGGATGCTGATTTGTTAGCAATTCAAGATGATGGATGATCCCTCTACAGGGATGGTGGCGTAATTACCAGAACCTGAACGTGTTCATGCCGAGAGACCATATAACATGGAGAAACAAAGACTGTAAAGCCAGCTCATGTGAAGAGTTATTTTTAGGACATAGGAATACAAGGTTCTTTTTTAGAATTTTTCTACGGTGTCTGTAAAGTGCCTTTATAGATAAATAGCTATTATGGCCTATCTCTTGGCCAGTGGAAAGTGGAGATGTGAGGGTTGGGCTTACTGTGACAGAGGTACAGAGAAGAATGGATTGCTTCCATGCCTCTGTAGATTTCCTGTTCATTGCCATACTGGTTGGATCATGTTGCTTCCCTCCTACTGCTTTTGTCCCTGGCATGCTTTGAGTTTGAACTGGTGGTGACTTGTCATGCCCAAGTGTCACTAGCATGTTTGTTTGAGGGGAGGGAAACCTGAAAAAGAATGAAGTGTTATCTCAAGCCTTTCTCAAATGTCAGTATTCATTCTTAAATAGCTTTGCTTTAACTTGCCTTAGTTGTTCTTTTGTTTAGTGAAGAGTACTTCACTATATTGAATTTCATGCTGTTTGATGTAGCAATACACATTAACACATGGTGAGGAGTAAATGTAAGTACACTGTGCTATTCTGTCTTCCATAAATAATACTATCGGCTAGTCGCCACCTTAATTTTAGTTCCTTCCAATTTATTTCATTTCAATCACAGGAAACTCAGAACATCCATGTTGTCCAGCCTGTATGGCAACCAAAGATCCCAGTTTGCCCATTAAGCTGGCAGTGTTGGTAATAGTCTTCAATACCAAGTCAAGAAGGCTCAAGCATAAAACTTGCACATGGTTTCTTTTTGTGCAGTACATGCTATTTAGATTCTAGAAAACTTTCTTTGTTAATATACTTTCTTTCAGTGTAATCTCATCTTGCATCCATTTGAATGGATACTGACTAATCTTTTCATTTGCTTAACCTGTTTACTAAACCCCGAGCTTCCCAGAGCAACAAGGATAACACATGAAGGTGACTCAGGTACAGTTTAAGAATACAGAGTAGCCTGGAATAAAGGGCTCAAGAATAGCAAGTAGGAGTTATTTAGAGCAATTTAAGATAATCTATCTGTGTGTGGAAGCTGAGCAGAGAGCCCTCGCATGAGGGGGCAGTGATATTCAGCATGGGAGCAGTGAGTGAGCTTTGCAAGAGGAGATCTAATGCTCCTGTCCTCTGGTGGCCTTTTGTTTGAGGCAGATGTCACTGAAAGACAAAATACCAGCTGCATGAAATTCCCTGAAAGCTTTTGTGTAGGTTTACTCATCATAAAGCAGCAAGGGCGTGCTCTCTTTCTTCATAGACAGTATTAGTTTTTGGGCTTTTTTTAAATGGATTTAGATTGCCACTCAAGATTTATGGTGTTCCAATAGCCATATTAGTGTACAGACTGAACTTCAGAACCTGTATTTTGTATTTACAGTTATCTTAAAATTGACTTTTGGGGATGAGAATGCTCTTCCCATATCCAGAAATAAATTACTTTGAGAAATGGAGATAAGCATCTATTTGACTCTTTTTTACCCAATGAGCTTAAGTAGTATATCTTTCTTCTGCAGAATATTTTTTCCCAAAAATTTTTTTGAGCTCTGTTTACTTAGAAACCTAGTTATGTGAACAAGGGAGACTGAAAACTTTGGCATTTGTAAAAAATATGGTTATAGAATAATAGAAGCATAGGAGCTTATTATTAGTTATAATTGCTGTTCATTTTCCTAGTTTCAGAAAATCTATCGTTGCTGCTTTTGTACATATGGATGGTTTTATAATGCAGGGTGAAGGCTCTGGCAATGTTGATGTGCTTTTGCATTTTTGTTAGTATTCTAATTATCATCAGTTTCTCCAACCAGACCATGCCATTAACATTCCTCCTACTCATGCTTAATGGGAATCAGAGTTGAAGCTTGACACGAAACAACAGTATTGTTCTTTGTTCCTGGTTCTGTGTCTGCATGAAATCTCACACACACACACACACACATGTGTCCTTTTTAAATTTGCAGCTAACAGTGTTAAAATTTTCTGAAAAAATGATAAGAAGGTGAGAGAAGGTCCTTAACAAAATGATGGGGACACAGCCCACACAACTGAGTGTCTTGGTGCAGAGGACTTCATTCTTTGGGCAGACACACAGACAGTATCCACCACAAGTACTGCCAGCACTTGGATGGCTCATGTAAGTGTTGTATTTCTTTAAAAACCAGTAATACAGGACAGAAGAGCGAGGGTGTTTTCAGCTTCATTTAATTATCAATTGTTGTCTCCTTTCTTTGAATGACCTGCCTTCGGTAGCTTGACACTACCTTTTGTGTCCCCTCAGAATGTTCTGTGCCGTGAGCTGTGCCCTTACAAACGATTTGAACTTGTGGAAGTGGCAGGGGCAACTTTCGGAAACATGTAGCTGCCAAGTTTCCTGTGATGTGATCTTAAAATAGACCAGACTGGGAAAAGAGGGGAGGACTGTCACCAAGTGTGCTCCGCATGTCAGGACTGTTTTTACTTGATCTATATCGGCTGGCAAAGTCCTTTGTGAGCAGAAGAAAGAACCGCACCCCCACCCATTTCCTCTTTTCAGGCTATTTTGGGCTTCCTGTGAAGTTCTCAGTGTACTTTCTCAGCCAGAGCAGCATTGTGAGCTCCTTCTGGTAAATCACATTCTTGGGTTGGGGTGGGGGTTGGGATGATTATAAGGAGAAGACAGGAATTTGTCTTGAAACAGGTTGGGTTTTTATTTGCCCTTCATGTGTTCAAGAAAATACTCATTATGCATGGAAGTTTCCAGTGTAATTTTTTTTGACCAGGTCTACCTAGGTAGCTTTCACGCCTGCTAGCAGGTGGTACGGACATTTTCTCTTTTCTCTTTTAAGGAGTCATTAAATTTAACAAAGAGCTAGTGCCAGGAAGAGGCAGCAGGATCTTAAGGAATTTGTGGAATATTCAAGCTGAATGTTCTTATTAGTTCATGGTTGAAAAATGCCACTGCATAAACACACATCACTGATCTATTTCTGTAGTGAAGCAATAGCCTAGTTCTTTTTTTTTTCACTGAAGTTTCCACCAAAATAACTCAGTTGTTTTCACTGAGCTTGTTGATTCCAGCCATTATGGGAGAAACCAAAATTGGAGTCCAATTTCCATGTGGATGTAAAGAGTTCTCCTCTCCTTAGCCCATATTCCTAGAAAAACAAAGAGAAGCAGAAAAAAAATTCTGAAAGAAGATATGGAATAACACACTCTCAGATTTCTCTGCATAAAAAATCCGGATGATATGAAACGTACACGTATAACAGGAGAAAAACAAAATGTGGGAATCGGATTAAAGAGTTTTATCATGTGTTTGGTTGAGGCTTTTGGGTGGTTTTTACAGAACTGCAATTCCTCAAGTCCTCAAGACTGTTACTACTTGAACATACTAAAGGCTGAGCAGTTTAGTGGAGGAAGGATTTGCATGCACTGCAAAATTTTCTGTGTAGTTGTAAATACTGGCCTAATCCTTGGGAGTGTTTGGTTGAAAGGCTACACTTGATTAAATGTAAGCATTTCTCAGAGAACATACACAAAAAAGTCCTCTGTGGGAAGGGAAGAAATGACTGATTTAATTTTTTTTTCCTGATCTCATTTAAAATTCAGGAACAAACTAGAAAAAGATTATTTGAATCTTCCCGGACAAAAAGCCCACCCAAAACTGTACCTCACATTCAGTATCTGAAAATTCTTTGAAGTTTTTCCTTGGAAAATTCCTTCATGTGCAGTCACGGTGAGGTCAGTTGACGACAGTTCCTGACAGCTCAGCATGGACTGATACATTACTTTCTTGTGTTGTAAACACAAGCAGTATTCTGAGTCTGTGCACATTCCAAACAGGTGCTTTTTGGAACCATTTTAAAAGGGAATAGGTATTTTCCCGAAGAATCAAATGTCTTTGTTTTGCCCCCAAATTATAGTTCACCATTAAGAAATTGTCTCAATAAATTAAATATCTTTTATGCTTAAATTAGACCTGAAGTCATTGGGGGAGAGTTGAAAAGGAAAAGCCTTGGTAATTCTTAATTTCTACATGATTTACTATTGAGTTTATTTGCTCTGAATCAAAATCCCAAGTAAAAGTCTGTGTGTTAGTTAATCCATGAGAATGGTTTGCAGGTGTAGAAACTTGGAGTCAGTCCTGAAAGCACCATGTTCTCCTGGTACTTTTATCTTGTCCCATCTTTTCCCCTGTCTGCAACATCTTATTATTTGCATGGCAGTGGCAGTTCCTTAAACTTGCTTGCTGTTTTTTCCATCACCTGATGGGCTGGAGCAGCATACTTTGCAATTATTTTTCTCAGAAATGTGTCCTTGAGTCTCACTCACTTGTCTGTACACCACAGTCAAAGCAGGTCTTCTTCAGGCATCTCTACTTCTCACATCAAGGTCCAGGATAACAGCTTCCTAACTTTTCCCTTAAAATAAGGAAAACTACAGCAGAAACCCAGGAGATTTGGTGGGGTGGGCAAACAGTCCAGCTTAGTTTTTCAAGCCTGACTTTCCCAACTTAGCTTCAAGTTTTCCTATTTGCCTCGCAGGACTAGATCTGGAATCAAATGTATTATATTTAAGCTGTCTCAAAGCTTACTGCACTGTTGTTATGAGTGTTTTTTATTAGTTTGTTTAATTCCTTGTTGCTGAAAATCTTTTCTGCAACCTCCTGCTTCTCATTTCTGGCATCAAAAAATTTAAATTAATTGCATTTTAATTTTGCTATGATGATATACTTTGTTAAGAGGCCATTCCAGAGATCTTCATCTTGGTGTTTTGGAAACCCCATGCTCAGATTCTGGTAAAACAAAATATCACATGAAATAGCTCCTTGTGACTTTTTCTCTGAATGCAGCTTGTTTTGCAATGGTGGGCCATGGGGAAGGATGGCTGTCGGGGCTGGGCACAGGGGAAAACACAGAGGGTTTCTTTTCAGGGGTGGGGGAAGCATTTCTGCCCCAGCACAGCCAGCCAGCCCCTCTTGTGCTGCTGCAAGCATACAGAGTGTAGAGGGCCATAAATTCTGGGAGCATGGAAGTCCCAGTCAGTGCCAGTCTGCGAGCAGGACTTCTCTCAGGCAGGCGTGGTTCCCGGTGGTGGGGGCAGGACAGGGCTGTGTGTGTCCAGCCCCAGCAGGCTGCTGCTCGAGGTTGTGACCACTGCACAACAGCCCTCGCTTGTAGCAGCTGGGTTGTGACACTGGCATGAGAGACTTTGTGCAGCTGGGCCATGCCAGTGCCAGACACCAGTCCCATGGTACGGCCTGACCCCGCTGCACTGAAAGTCTCATTCTTCTCTCTGTATTTTTTTTTTTTAAGATCAACAATGCAAAGTGGGGGTTACAGCTAATGTGTTCTTGCACCCACATGCATAAAATACATAGACATTAGGCAAATACAATTCACTTCTTTCTTTCCTTAAGCACTGTAAGAGTTTCTTAGACATCTGCAGTGGTCCAAGCTGCATTTCTTGCTGTCCTACAGGCACAAAGTGTGGTTAGAAAAAAAACGACCCTGCTTGTATCTGTAGACATACATACAAAAATAAAATATATCCCTGTTTGCTTTTTCAGTTCTGCTTAGGGAAGAACAGTTTTGAGTATTCAAATAATGCAAGCCGAACATTTTTCTAATGAGCATCATTTTGTTTGAGTTGGAAATAGTGAAATAATGCACATTTCACAGGTCAGCAACTAGAGCCCAATTACACAGTGATTTGTAGATTGTCCTGTTGTGAAGGGGCGGCAGCCAGCTTTTCTTTCCCAATCTAGAGTGTCTCACAGGTATATATTTACAATTCCTACATCAGCTTCATAAGCATAAAATAAGATCCAAGTCTCTTAGTTGCCTTGAGGGCTTGCTAGACTGGGAATGGACTTTGTTTCCCAAGTACGTGTCTAATCCAATAAAGCAGTTTAAAGCATTACTATAAAAGAATATATAAAAATAAATATAATTAATTATTGTTGGATAATGCTGACAAACAGGTGAAGAAATATTTTTTTACTATTCAGTGATGACAGTCTGAATCAGGATTTAGCTCAGAGCAAATTGCCATTCTAAAGCATTCAAAAATAATTTGCCAAGACTAAAAAAAAAAAAGAGAGAATTGCTTAAAGTAGTGATGTTAAGAAAAATCAACAAATTACATTTGACCAAGAGAAACTTCCAGTTCTTTTTATTTGTTTACTGGCTTTTTATCTTCTCTTGAGAAATTCTGAAGCCAGATTTTCAGGCTATTCTCTGCAATTATGGGAACCCGGAAAGTTCAGTTTTTAGAAGAAATCCAAGTTTCTCAAGAAGGAACATAACTGCAGGGACTGGGACTTCTAAAAGAGTGAGCAAATGCTGCAGCATTGGAGATGGTTTTGTTGTCTTTCTACTTTCCCACAGACCAGGAGACCAACAGTCCTTGACAAATAAAGATGATGGTGTGTGGCTCCCACCAAAATCTGCTTGCAAATGGCCTCGTGTTGGCAGTCCCAGATGTGAAATGCTGGATGTTATCAGCAGGACCAAGAGCTTTGAGGGGCATCATGTAAGAATTTCAAGAAGGCATAAGAGGCCCTGGGTTTTTTTGGCGCTGTTTTTTAAGCAGCAGAGCATGGAGGATGTGAGAAATGAAGGGTGGAGCTGGAGTTACTTGCATGAGTAACATCTGCAGGACTGGGCCTGATCCTCTTCCCACTGGAAGCAACAGGCATTTCGCCAGCACTGGGACCAGGATCTGTGCCAGCCAAGAAGAAGGAAATCGATCAGGCATTTTCTATTGCCTGCTCAAGGAGGAAGAATTAAAAAAAAAAACAAAACCACTAAAAATACCCCAAAACCAAACCAACAAGAACAAAACCCAAAAACCCAAAACACAGCAATAAAAAAAAAAAAAAAAAAAAGGAAAGGCACAAATAGGTGAAAATATTGATACCAATAAAACAGACTCTTTGGCTAATACCCATAGAGACATGTTTTGTAAGGAATGTCTTTAGTCCTGCTAGTCTTCCTTCAGACATGTGGAAAGCTTCGTGCTTAATTGGAGAAGTCAGCCCCTGGGTTTGAAGGTGTGGGACACGAAGAACTGGAGATAGATGGCCACTGGCATTTCTGTGGTGGGGTTGCCATGAGGGCAGGGAGCAGGTTTTGCTCAACTTGGGAATGTTGCATTGCAGCTTTAAAAAAATTGGAAATACCATCCTCATGACCTGGATCGTTTCCCTGAGCTTTTCTTTTCTTCTTTTTATTATAGTTAATCTTAGTTCTAAATACCAATTTTCTTTCCCCTAGGAAATTTAATAGGTAATGGCATCTTTACCTCTTTCTCTAGCCCAGTTAAGTTTTGAGGTGGTTTTTCATTTCTTTTGAGGGATTTTTGGGTTGTGTGTTTTAAGTGTGGTAAATTAGAGTAGAAATAGGTCAACTGATGGTTTGTCTTTAAAAGCAAATCACTTTAAAAATTATTCTTCATATTTCTCTGTGTATGTGCCAGTTATGTGTAATTTTAGCCTAAGTGGCAATGGATCATTCGGGGCAAGGGAAAACAAACCCTCTGGAACCAGAACAGAGCAGAGTAAGTAAAATAATGAAAGCATATGTAATTATTTCCTAAAAAAAATGTAGTACTCCAGTGAGGTTTCAGGAATCCCACGTGTAGGAGGAAGCTGCAGCTTTGAACCTAGTGTGTTTGGAGAGTCGCTTACCTTGGTAGCAGAAACATAACTCATTGACTGATCTGAGAACTTTTATGTTTAAATTAAATAAAGAGAAAATTTTCCTATTTACTGTTTTGTCCCTGGAAGCTTGTGGGCTGTAAGCAGAGCTGTTGCAGTACTGGTGCACTTGAAAACATGAATTCATATTACCTGGAGAGTTTTTAAGGTATCACATCAGCTTGTAGTCGTAATACCCACACTGTGTGTTTATCAGTGACTTGTTTGCTATACTTCTAAAAATTAATTGCTTGGCATGTATTTCTGAACTGGTTGGGAAGCTCCTTTAAACTTGTTGTACTCTGAAGTTCTCTCTTAGTTAATGACTGCAGCTTAGTTTGCACTAGAAAATGGCACATCAGCAAGGGTTGTGCGTAAATCACTCTCCTAGCACATTCAGCAGAACTTGGAAGATAAATGAAATTATTTTTTAAAAAAATTTCTGCTGGTGTAGCTTGTTTCACCGAGAGACAGATCTAAAGTGTACTGTCTGAGGGCTTCTTTGCACATGTAGTCTGTGTAAGGGTAAGAGACAGTCAGTGACACAACTTCATGAACTCTGTCCAAGTTCTCTCATGCTAGAGGTATTTTCAGTGACCAAGATGTCCTGTTTTCAGAAACCCTCGCCAGCCTTACTTAGACACAAAAAATACCAATTTAATGCCTTTTTAAAAGTGGATTCATTTAAGTTAGTGGAGTTCCCTTCTTGTCCTGGTAAGTTAAAGGGTATTTTTTAACAGTCGATCTGAGCAGCAGAATATAAATTGCAACCTGATCTGGACTCGAGTGCTGACCTGGCTTTGGGCATAGCATCGCATGAGGCACCTCCCAGGACCACTCCAGCCTGAAGGATTCCATGGCTCTGGGCAGGGCTGTCCAGTTCATGGGCAGTCAGTGCTGCAGTGTGTGCTGTATCTATCAGGATGACTTGTGTGGCTTTCAAAGGTGCTGGCAAGGTGAGCCAAGAAAATGGCCTGAATGGGTGAAAAAATTTATTTTGTATCACAGGTGTCTTCTAAGGGCCTGGATCTCTCTTCTGCCTCATGTTGTGATCACTGTGGTTCCTCTGCATTTTGCCATCCCGGGCAGGTTTCCAAGGTGGAGGTCTAGCAGCTGAAGCATTGTTAAACTCTTAAAGGTTGTTATGGTTCCTGTTGTTTTTCTGATGCTGTGTCTTTGACATGCAGCAATGCATGCCATGCAGAACAGTTGTGGTCCATCTACCATCCCTCCCTTGCACTCAGTAACCTCAATGAGCTAGCAGCATGAAGGAAAATGATACAGAACTTCCCAATTCCTCTTTCAGTGTTCAGATTGTTTTTATTTTTTTTATTTTTGGGTGATATTTTTCCTTCTCTGTGGCACAGAGGTGGCAGTCCACATGGATTTGCTGAGAGTGTTCATGGGGCGTTACAGAAGAGATCTCTCATCTCCTACTTCTTTGTCGCTGTGCTGGCACAACTTCTGTTCCCAATAGTGTGGTGCCTCTCCAATTTCCTGTCTCCACATGCCAGATTATGGGAGTTAGACAGTCAGCAGTGCTGCACTGGGGCCAGAGCCAAAGAACAGGAGCAGAAGACGTGAGCAAAATGCTTTCCTTGGGAGAAGCTCCGCACTAGGGGTCTCAGGTTATTGACTTGGAATGACTGACCTAAGTCCTTCTAGCAATTTGAAGGTGGGGCTTGTAACTGGAAGCCCTCCTGCCCCTCGTTTTTTACACTATTCTGTTCCAACATTGTTGCCATTTGAGTCCTTGAATTCTGTGGAGTCTGCAAGGCTGTGAAGAAAATCCTGAAACTCCTGTCTTGATGTCCCGGTGATCCACTGTTCACTCAGATTTCACATTTTGTTTGCCCAACTCATTCTGAGACTTAAACCAACATAAAGACCCAGAATGTTCCAAGTCAATACTCTGATCCTGTACGAAAAAGTTAAGCAATCCAAATGGTAATAGGAATGATGGCTTATTTTGGGACATTAATGACACTCAGCAGTAATTTGGAGACTGAGTGGTCTGAGATTGGAGACTGAGTGGTCTGAGATTGCTAGCACCGAACCAGCAGTAGCCATGCAAATTTCTATGCAGAGCTGCAGTTCAGGTGAGCTGGACCCTTATGTAAGCAGGAATAAAAACCATGGAGTAGGGTTTGCTCAAAGTGCCCCACACTGGCAACATTTCATTTTTTATTAATGGAACTGATGAATTTTGTGACCCAGTGCAACTTGAGAGACAGTGCTCATTGTGCTGTCCACAGTTTTTGAAACTCCCTTTACAAGATGACCAGTCACTGCAGAGAATTGCTTTCCAGCTAGCATGGCACAGGCAAACTTTACTCTCATTACTGAGGATTTTTTCTAGGTCCTGCCTGCTCCTCACAGGTCTCCCTTAATTGCTGACATTCCTGCTGGCCTTCTATTTGATGACTGCCAGACTGTCACCAGATCCCTAATCTCAAATCCATCAAAAGAGTAGCAAAACCCAGCTCGCTTACAAAGACTGTTCCATCCTTTCTTTTGTGACCTGACTTAAACCAGGGGTTTCAGTGTGGAAGACTGGTTAGCAATTTTTAATGCCATAGGAATGTTTGTCTGAGCATAGGTTCATATTTACGTTCTTGTGATCCAAAACAGACAGAAACATGGATATATATGCATCTGGTTGTGAGAGGAGGCCGTAGGACTTTCGGTTCATTTGGGTTTCGGTGGTGTGGCTGGTTTTGTTTTACTTTGAGATGTCACTTGAAAAGAGATTTGTCCTAATTTAACAGTAATCCATGATCTAGAGACAAACTACGTTTGATGATGCCCTAGAGTTTAGAGAATTATTACGGTTTTTATTTTTGGCGGGTCTTTCATATGATAGGATCTGTGCTTTGGGGCTGCACTCTTTGCAAAACTGAGAATGGAGCTCTACAGGGCTTAAGAGAAATCAATCTTTTTTCTCTTGCTTCCCATGGTGAATTTGCTCCTGTGGTGGTTGCATAAGGCAACCCAGCTGAGCAAAGCCGCAATAAAAGAGAAGCAGCTTGCTACTCGCTTTCTGTCAAGTTGCCACACTCCTTCTGTACATGCTGCTCTACACCAGTTGCAGATTACCACAGCAAATAGCTTCCAAAACTCCAGCAGTCTTTTCTCCCATGTGCCTTTGCTTGTTAGCATGGCTGAAAGGCTTTTGTGCTACTGCAGCACAGCTTGTTGGCTGATATGGCACGATAGAAACCAGTTCATTATCAGTGTCCTTTTTTATACTTTAATTACCCTGGCTGGTCATACATTTCTGCTCCTGGAAAAGAAGTGAATTCAGTATCTGGAAATGTGATCCATCATGAGCTTCAAGTGGGGCAGCCTCACTTGAGGTATTTCCACTGAGGGACAGATTCAGGACTTGGAAGTCTTTGGGAGGAATCTGGAAATTCTTTGCCAGAGGAGCCTGCAGAAATCCAAGGCAGCATTACATTTCCAGGGTACTGGATCCAAGTAGCCCGTCAGAAAAAGGGAACTTTTCACCACTCGTCATTTACCTTATGTTCAGAAGTCAAGACTGTACTTTAACAGGTTGTAAATGAGCAGGGTTTAGGCAATTTGAATCAGGTGGTGTGCAAGGCTCACCACATCAGTGGCACAATTCCTCTTCCAAGCAGAACTGGCTCACAGCTGCCCAGCTCCTTCATTGTATGGTGCAGGTTTCCTACTGTCCCACAATGGAGGTAGGAGGGAGGAGAGCATGACAGCTCTGCCTTGCAAAGAGCTGTTTTTTCTGTTTCTATGTTGTTTGCTCCATATGAGTTAGTGAGATGCCTGTCTTATAGTAGCTGGGTACAGCTTGAGCCTCCTCTGGCATGTTCTAGCTACCTTCCTACATACTTGCTTTCATCCAAGTTGTACAGTATGAGGAAAGACAGCATTGTCATCCTGACTTACCAAATCTTGTATTAGTCATGTCTTTGGGAGATGGTGGCAGTTCTTCACCTCCCACGCGTAGCCTAGATATAGTCTTTTACCAGGCTGGATATGGATTAAAAAAAAAAAAAATCCTAAATCTTTGGCTCTTTTAATTGTAAATGGCTGTAATTCATAAATTTTACCATTTTGTTTTTCTGATGAGAACTGTAGCTTGTGCTAAGAACAGTATTTTTGCTTCCCTGCCCCCTCTTACTGTTGAGGTAGGGTGAATTGCATCATTTCTAATAAGATTAGAGCTATTTGCATTTTAAGGTGTTCAGGGTATTAGCTGGCAGTGTGTCAGTTTAGTCTGTCTGAGCTGGCTTTGGTCACCTCCCATAAAGGTTAGAGAGTTCAGAAATATGGTGCCTGGTTGAACTGAGAGTCTAGACATGTCTGGAGAGATCCTTAGTTTTCAGGGTTTGTCTAAGTTTTGTTTCAATAGGGGTGTGAAAGCTACCAAAAAATGACAAGCTAACACAAAGGTTTGAAAGTCATTTGAGTACTGTGTGGGCGAGAAATGCCTGTATCTGTACTCTTAGTCAAAGAACAGTAAAGGGCACACACTGAAAAAATAAAGAGTACTGTCAAGCAAATAAAAGGCCTTTTATTTGTGTGTAGAGATGGCGTCCAGGGTTGTTTGTGGTTTTAACTGTAGAAACTTAGGTGTGCTACTCAGATCCTGCATGCCAGGCTGTAGTTCTCTGCATTCGGCCTGATCCACGCAACCTTCTCTGGAGGTGAGCCAGGCAACAACCTTCCTGGTGCTCCAGAAGTGAAAGAAAAGAACAATAAATATCAAAGTATTATTCCTGCAGGACTGCACACTTTGCCACTCCTGGAGGAGAGCTTTCCCTGAAGAGCCCCAATTCCATGCCTTGAAAATGGCCCTATCATTTTCTCCTCCTATTCCAGTGAACCTCCTCACCCTCTGAGCATTGAAAAACATACTGTCCAAGAACATGGTTTTCACTGAAAGATCTCAAAACAAGGAGCAGTATTGTCCTTTACCAAAAGCTGTCCTGAATCGTAGAAAATTTAATGGGTCTTAAGAGAAGTTGGACAGTGCCTGACCCCTGACAGATGCCACTGTGTGTTGTGTTCTGTCTGGAGGGGTCACTGTATGCTGGGGCCATCATACCTTTTGTCGGTACTTTGAAGCTGTGGTGGAAGTAGGAATGCTGAGGATAGGATGTGGAGTCTGCTTGTGCAGTTGCTGACAGGTGGACAACACACTGGAGTTACATGCTGAGGGTTTTTTGCCTCAAAGCTTGCAGTTTCTCAACTAGCAGATGAAGTAACCTGGGAAAAGGACAAAGGAACAGTAACATAAGTGGAATATGCCTGTTAAAGTTTCCTAGAGAGGAATTGGAGAGTAGAAGCTCTTTGCTTCTGCAAGTTTCTACAGGCAAGTTGTGTTCTTGACCACTCTTCAGTTCTCATGACAGCTAGAGTATTTTAAAACTCTGATTCCTGGAACTGTATAATAAGAATGTCAAGTCTCATTAAAAAAAAAATACAGCAAAACATGTTCCTAGCCTTCCTGACTGCAGCCCAAGTGTTTCTAAACAAGAGAAAACAATGGCAATGTATTTTGTAGTATTGGGATTAACATCAAGTGAGCAATACTAGAATTATCAAACCTTCATCATCAGTAGTGCTAAAGGCTCTTGAAGGATATAACCACCTCAGCAGTTATGTTTAATGTGAAGTGTGGAGAAGAGAGCAGCCAGTTCATTTCCCTAGTTATTTAGGCACCATTGGTGATATATTTGTGGGTTTGTATATTTGATATAGGCTTTGATGTTTTCCCTTATGCATCTTTTTATTATATAAATAATCTCCTTGTTTCTTGGTGTTTGCTGTTGGTGTGTACAAATACATTCATCTTTTGTTTCCCCTTCCCTAGTGACCTGTTACATTTAGCTATGTGATATACAGAAAGGAAATAATTAGTCTAACTTTGATCTGCCCTTGAAATTGTGCTGTGCTTTTAAACCACTGCAGAAGAAGAAGAACAGTAAGTTTGTTTCTGCTCTCCTCAGCAACAAAACACAGAGTAAACCTAAGCACTGTAAATTAGTGTATCATGATAGCCTAAAGAGCCACTTTTTAATAAATGAGTTGTAGATGGAAACTTTTCTTTCCAGCATGGAAATGCTGCAGATAGGGCAGCGGTGTGCAAGGAGCTCCTGAACTGTGAAATCAGAGGAGAGAGCATTGGATCATCGCTTCTGAGCACCTGCGTGGGTGCCTGATTCATCTCACCCCCTTACTTTCACCTTAATTTATTTCTCCACTTTTTAACATTGAAGCTTATTTTGTTGGTGATTCTTTTCTTTTTTTTTTTTCCTTTCTTTTTTCATCTTTGTATTCTGCTTGGCATTGCATGAGCAAATTATTAAAGCTTCCCTGCTCCAAGGAGCTCTGGGAAGAAAAAAAAATCTGCCAGAAGTTGTTTGAAATGGGCTGTGAAATTTGCAAACTGTTACAGGAAAGCAGGTATAGTTTTCTGTTTCTGATCCCCATAACCTATAAGCAAAACAAAATTTGGCTGATTGCACAAAAATGCAACAGCTTTAAGATTTTTTTTTCCAGTTGCTGGTGATGAAGGAGAGACTTGCGTCCAGCCTGTGGGCACAGAATTTGAACTGTGTGTCCATCGAATTAATTTACTTATAGTTGGTCTTTTTGAGTTTTTTAAACCTTCACTTATTTCCTAGTGTGTGTTGTTTTTTCAGACACCAATACTATTAAAAGTTAGGCAATAGGACAAGAGGAAACAGCTTTATTTCAGGTAGTGTCTGGACCTTGTTTTTACAGTTTCTTTTACTGCTCAGAAAAGAAGAGAATAGAAAGAATTTGGAATACAGAAATACAATGCCAATTTCTCCTTCTAATCCCCTTAGTCTGCTTGTGCATTTACTGCATGGGATTGTCCCAGTGCAACAGAAAACTGTCTTGACGAGTCAGTAAAAGGCCCCCTACATTGATCCATGGGAAAGACTATTTGCTGTCAAAGTCCTAAAAAGGCTTTCCTTGGAGTGTTTTTTTTTTTTTTTCCCACTTTTTGGGGGTTTTTTTTTTATTTTTTTTTGGCTAGGCAGCTGTTGAGCTAAGAATACCCAGAATTTGTTGCAGTGGATGTGAACATTTTACGCCTTAATCTCACCTCCTTTTTCATAAGCAAGTCATCTTCTTTGTCATAGTTCCAGACCTCAGAATCCTAGGGCTGTCTTTTTTTAATTGTGCAGTGCTCAGGCCACTGAAGTTGTGATCCTTGACTGAAGGGTCTTTATGTTCTAGTACTACAAATGAATGGTGAGAATGCACTAGTTTTACCAAGATGTTGTTTAAGCGGCATGGGTTAAATGTGAAACCAAAGTCTTTGTAGTGAGTCATAATTAAAGATTCCACTCTATAGTTTGTACTATTTTTATTTGATTATCTATTATTCCTGTGTGATATTTTCCCATCCAGTGCAAGTACTTTTGTTCCTTTTATCTGTTAACTGTTTTTCTGCCCTAAGCCATTGTGTGTTGCTCCTTTAAGATGACGTGTCCTGTGATGTACCCCAGAGCTAGATGCAGTAGTATATAAAAGTGTCTTAACACACTTCACACTATCACAGTGCTAAATTATTTAAGTTTTTCAAAAGGCATTTAGGCTTTTGCTGAAAGAGGATTCAAATGTGTACAGCAGTGGTGGTTATTACTCAATATATGTTTGTCCAGAAATGCATGTGAAAGGCAGAGATCTTAATTTTAGTTTCACTGAGTCTCCCCGGCTGGAAACTGAATGTAAATCTGAGTATGTATCTCTCTCTTGTGTTTTGCCTCTAGCAGCTTTTAGAATCACAGATGCACATTTTTAATGACTAAATGTAACATTAACAGAGACCCATTCTGCCCCAGTTGTTTCAGCCGAGAATGGACTTGCTAGAGACTGCTTTTAAGTAGCCACATCTATGTAATCAAGGTTTCCCCCTTCCCCCTGGAAAAAAAAAAAAAAAAAAAAAGCAGAGAAAATAAGATTATTCATTTCTGTGCAAGCTTCAGAGTGGCAGCTGGGATGTGAAGTAAGAGGTCATGGTGTATGACTGACTGCACCATAGACACTTTCCTCCAGAATCTGAATTTTTGTTCAGCCCTACCAGAGGTGGCCAGGAGGTTGTGCAGTGCCCCTGGGGCTGGGATGCAGTGCTGGTGTTCAGGCTGGGTAACCTGCTGCATTCTCTGGGCATGGGTGGAAAACACTGCCAGAGGTGGAATGCTGTAAAGGATAAAGGAGTACCTTTAGGTTATATTTTTCTTCCAGCTTTTAAATAAATCCCTGGGGATTAGGAGTGAAACAAAGTATTTTGGAAAGCCACCTTAGCCTTTTTCTCTGTTTTGCATTTCTAGACTCCCTGAAAATGGAGCACTGCTTTGCTGGATGTTGGGACTGCAAGTGCAGGCTTGGCAGCTGTGCAAATGCTCCTTGCAGCTGGCATTTGGAGCTGGCCCTAGATGGTGGGATCAGTCTTGGGCTGATGCACCTGGGGAATGAGCAGCTTTCCCATGTGGGGACTGTGGTCCAGCATCATCGTGCCACAGCAGGGAGCTTGTGGCTTGCTTAGAGCAGGACGATACTTGGTGTTATCCTGTCTGTACCTCCTGGCAATTTCTGCAGAGCTAGCCTATGGCAATCTTGCTCCTGTGTGAGGAATGGGTGAATCTGAGTCCTGTTGGACAGGGGTTGGAGGGAGTCCGTAAAGGGAAATGGAGCTTGGCCAGGTGGCATCAACTCCTGGTACCTTCCTATTCCTTTTCCATTAACATAAAACTGGGATTGATTCACCTTAAATGAAGTACTTAGTGTACATGATTGAAAAAAAAAGAAAAAGTACACTGCAAGGTTCACATGAAAAAAGGCAGAGAAACTCTGACTGACCCGAGGACAAGGGCGGTTCAGAAAGCCTTGCAACCAGCTGGTGATGAAATAAAGCATGAGGGATAGTCCCTTCTTTATCCCAGCTGAGCCGGCAGGCTGGAAGGTTTTCCTGGATGGCTGTCCTGCCAGCTTGCTGAAAGGAAGGCTTTCCAGGGGGTCAGGCCTTTCAAGCTAGTACCTTCTGACTAGGCTGGTGTGGGGAAGGAAAGAGACCTGGGGCAAGAGACAACACTATAGCTTTTATGGGTATGACCTTAAAGGAAGAGGAGTTGGAAAAGCCAAAGATAAAGACAGCCCAGAACATCCTTAGGGCTGCCAAGCCTAAAATTAGACGCAGGCTAGGCTTTGTTTTCCTTGCAGGCTCACATGCCACATGCATCTTCCCCCAGTTGGCCTACTCCGTGAGGACGGCGAGTGCTGACGCCAAGGAGCACTTGACTCCCTGGGAATAGGTTTCTTGTGACTTTGTGTAGTCCCCATCATCCCACAGTGGGAGCAGGTGGGCGACACGGCAGAGCTGCTGTCACGTGCGGGCACACGTGGTGACAGCAGCTATCCTGGGACTGCTGCTGTCGGCTGCCAAAGCGTTGCTGACTCCAGGGAGGGTCAAAATTATTATTGGTGACCACATGAGGTATTAAGTGTAGCATTGACGTTAGGAGTCCATGCACAGGACACAGCTCACCTAAGTGTCACTGAGGTGGTGATTTAAAGAGTGGGCACTGGATTGGGAACAGGCAGCAGAGGGATGCTGGATACCACATCCCACACGTGTGTTATAACCCTTCCCTTAAAGGCTGTCGCATACATTTTGGCAGGGCACCTCTGAACAGTTATGCCCAAAAGCTCCACTTTTGGCAGATGGAAAAAAAACCCACAAAATTGTTTGGGCAGAGCTTGGAAATTCAGGATGAGCCAGAACAACGTGTAAAGCTTACATTTGGGGCTGCACCAAATATGGTTGGATTCTCATGTCAGTGCATTAGAAGGGAGCACTGTGACCGTATAGTCACTACTGTTTGAAATGGTGTGTCTCTTAAGAAGACATGCTGTTAAACCAGACTTACTCTGTGAGCTCCTCTTAATTTTATTCGGAATTCACTTAGAACTGTTGTGTTCACATTATGCAGCAGAAAAGCCTGTTAAAATATGTGCTTGCCAGGGAGTCCTGCGACTGAGCAAGAGCCTTTCTGATCTCTTTGCCAGGTTGTTACCAACTCTGCATGCAATTTGGGCAGTTTTGGAGTGTACAAGTATAGGTAAATCAGACTGCAGCAGTACTTTTGGCATCTCTGCTAGCTGCAATACAAGGGACTGATCAGCCCAGGACATTTCAAGAATGCAGAGTTTCGCTTTTTAGTTTGCTTCTCGCTGCCTGTCCTTCTGTTTTGTCCAGCTGCTTAGGAAAAGCAGCGGTTTTCCAGCTGCCTTCTTCAATCCCCTTTGACTGGGCTGGAATTCTAGCCAAGCAGTACCTACATTACAAGAGGGGAGAGGCCCTGAGTATAATGCTGCACTAAGGGTTTTACGCTCGTCTCCTCGCTTGCTGCGTAGCCAGGATAAGTCCTAGCCATTTCTCCAAATCCCTGTGAGTTTTTCTTCAAAATGAAGTGATTAACTCCTGCTGTAAACTTCCCCTTGTCTAGGGCATCCAGGCCTTGCGCTGAGCTTGACAGCATTCAAGATCTCCTGCCCACATAGACTATTAGGTTCTGCTTATCCTTCGTTTCCACTGCCTGGTGAAATATTAGATAACGGGGAAAGAGCTTATCTTACATGCGTCTGAACTGACAAATATGACAGCCTTTCAGTAAAAAGGCTAATGCAGACGAGGCCTTTTTCCTGGCTGGAATAAGAATGAGGCCGGCGCTTGTCTTCTGCCACTGACAACGGTCAGATGCATGCGGCATCATTTCCATAGCATCCAGACAGTCGGAGCACCTAATATCTACCTGTCTAGTCAATACATCAGCTTTGCTAGAGCGGGGAGCTGAAGTTTGTCATTGAGGCGGGTTTCTAATGCAGCTCGAATGGATCTTTCAGCTGTACTCCAGGGTAAACATTGTAAGCCGTGCAAATTTATTTACCGGCGCTGACAAATAACTCTGTCAGTCACTTTTGTTTTCTCCTCGAAATAAGATATGCTTTATAAATGTCCTTATGGATTTAATTTTTGCAGCTTCGTGCATGGGGGAGGGGGAGGGGGGGGACTTCTTGCTGTTTGAACAGATTAATATTAGCGTTTGTTTCCCTATGTGTTTCTGTACATGAAAAATTGGATTGTTTTTGGAATCAATAATCTTACAGGTCTTTTCCAGCCTAAATGATTCTATGATACAAATAACCTTCAGATGGACCCATTTCAGGATTTAACAGTTTGATGGTAACAGCTGGGAAACACTGTCCTGATAACAATGTTAAGGGGAGTTTGGCTTAACAGCACAGCTGAGAAACTTTGCTTTGCTGTGCCAGGGCTACCTGGAGGGGCAAGAGGCACAGGAAGGAAGAGGCTGGTTTCCACACAGCGTGCTGAGCAAGGCCTGCTACTCATTTCAGAAGTTTCTTGGCTCATCTGAGGCATAGGGCTGTGCTTGAAATTTAACACTTCCATTTTGAGAAAGAATACTCACTGTTATAATGTGGCATATTTCTGCATTGCATTCATACAGATATTTTGGGAAATTGTTTTCCCAGCTGTAAATTCTAAACCGTACATTCACTGTTGAATTCTAAGCCACCAGCTAAACCCCAAAGTGTCTGACAGCCCAAAAAGCTGGGGATCTAGTGGGAAAAACTGGTGTCCTTTTTAGAAAAGAGGGAATAGAAGTTTATGGGTGGCTTTCTGCAGTATGGTGAAACACAAATGTGCTCTGCATGGAGGAACTGGAAAGAGTTGTTAGTTGGGCAAGCCAGACACACCTAGACAGCATCCTGAGCTGCTGCCAATCCACACGGGGGGTTTGGATCTCTTCCAGGCTTTGTTCCTGAAAATAAATTGTTCAAGATGGGAAACCCTGAAGATTGCATTGACCAGTGAGCCATGCCTCCGAGTGTGAGCTTTAAGGGAGAGAAGTCAGGTTTCAGATTTGGGCTAGAGGCTCACTGAGAAAAAGCTGCAATCAAACTTTAGCCTGCATTTCATTTGTTTGCAAGAGGTGGTCTACAATTTTTTTTTTTTTTTTTGTGTGTGTTCTTTCTTATGAATGGGTTTTATTTTGGCCTCAGAAATTTGAGAAAGGGCTTTGATCTGATTATTTTGTTTAGCTATTATCTTGTTTTGTATCCACAATTTATATAAAGAGATCACCTCTGTATCTATTCCAAAAGAGTAAAGAAATTAGGTAACATGTATAAACCATGCAGAATATGTAAGACAATGGATATATGCTAACTATTATGTTATTTATTTAGTGCTTTGATAGCCATGTTGCAAAACAAATGAGGAGGTGGGGATGTCTTTTGGAACAGAATATGCTGCAGCGCCCGCCTTGATCTGCATTAGACATCTGCACTGTGAAGTACAAGCGATGCTCAAAGACGCACTGAGAAAACAAACGGGTTACAGAACTGTCGTGTTAGAAATGACAAAATGTGTAGGCAACGCAGAACCTAAAACTGCTTCAGTTTCAGGCAGGATTTTAAAGTATTAACTGAAGAAACAGCGGAATATAGCAGAAAAGATAAAATACGAACATTTTGGAAACTGGGACTCAGTTCTTTAAGTTACAAAAATTCACGCTGTGCTAAAAAAAAGAGCAATTTACTTTTTTTTTTAGCAGAAGACCAGACCCTCAAAATTCTGTGATTTAACACTGGGAAGCACAACTCTTACCTCTAATACTAGGAACCAAAACTCTTAACTCTAAGACTCTTAAACCCTCCCTTCCCCCCTGCCCCCTCCCATTACCCAAACCTCAAAAGCAAAAACACAAAAAAACCAAACCCCAAAGCCAAACAGACAAACCACCTTCCTGAAAATTTTTAGAGGTGTTCAGGTTTAAGTTGGCTTTGGGTAAGGCACTTACAATGAACAAAAAGTCGTAGATTGAGCTTTCAGAGCAAGAAATATGAGAGGAAATAAAGAAAAAATTACCAGAGTCTTTTTAAATTCAAAATGTCTAAGCTGTTTCTGCCCAAAAAATGATAGATTGAAGCTGAGAGCCAGTTTGGGTTGTATGACAGATTCATGCTTCTTATATGCACAGCTATGGATTGAGCAACTCCCTTCTTCCTGCCTTAGGTGTGTAAACCAGAGACCAGATGCATTAACAGCAAGGTATTTGGTGTGTCTAAAAAAAATCCAGGATAAACCCTGGAAAGGGCGTGCCTTTTCTAATTCACTTAGCAAAACTGTGCTAATATGATGACATGCAACTTTCAAGGCAGGAAATATGGCAGGTAAGGTATTGGCAGCACCTCAGCCTCACCATCCTGAGTGTCAGACAGCAATTTAGACTTTATCCATGATTTTATCCAAGACTCAGACTTTATCCATGAGCCATCAATGATCTCTCCCAGGAGACCCTTTTGAGTACCTACCACAGCCAGGAGATTGAATCCTTGAGGGCAGAAGTGGCTGGGAAGCTCTTGCTCCAGGGTGTAAACTTTATAAGGGAAGCAACTGCAAGTTTGTGCTGCACTTGGTTGAGACTAGAGAAAGCAGGAATGGTGTGGGATGTACGAGGAATGAATACTGCCCTGCCTGAGGGCAGGGGCTGTGTGGCCAGGCTTGTGCCACATGTGTGGTCCTCGTGGTGTGGTGTGCCGAGGCATGGTGCGCGGAAGAGAGGGCGCACAGACGCAGCCAGGTGTTGGGTGAAGTCTGTGGGGGAGGCTGGGATGCCGTGTGCAGGTGGCCAGCACATGCCTCTGGTGTCAGACACGTCCCAGACCCCGCGTGCTCGCTGGGTATGCGCCGTGCTGGCAAGCTGCACGCTCTCACGAGTCATTTGTCTGGGACTTATGAATGGCAAAAAGCCTGGTCTGAGCTGCTATGCAGATCAGGATGCCGGCGTCCTGAAATCCCGGACAAATCCCCTTAGCGCTTTTGGTAAATCTGCAACTGGGATTTAACGTTGTGACAGCACATCCTAAGTGTGGTAAAAATAGCCTGTCTCCCAGCAGTGCAAACCTGACTCGCACCTCTCAGTTAATGGGTGAGCAGTCAAGGCTGTTTCTGGAGTCGCTGCACGAACGCGTGAAGCGGCGCCGGTGGCAGGGGGATCACAGAGCAGCGCTGTAAAATGCTTGCCTGGCTCAGGCTGATTCTCTGCAGCTTTGACTTAAAACTCAGCGGATCAGAAGTGTGGCAGAGACCCCTGATCCCAGAGTGGAAAGGATGATGGAGAGATCTCTCTGCCCTTTGCTTCTCCAGAAGGCTTTGTCTGCCCTGGGTTTGCCTGGAGGCAGTCTGGAAGGTGTGCTGTGTGGGCAGCATCCCCTCCTAGGCTGGGCACAAAGCTTAGCCTTCTCCCTGAAGGCTGCATAAAAACTTGGATTTATTTGGTTTTAACTCTTTACCCTAATCCTAATAAAAAATCGCGTTTTATATTAAAAATTAGGGCTGCACCAAATGTGAAGCATCAGTAGTTTTGCTGCCCCAATGGGGTAACATGGAGAAGTGAGAGGGAGTGGATGTGTTTTTCCTGCTCTGAATGCACACACAAGAGATCATGGTTTCTCTGTGACCCCAAAAACAAGTATCTTACTCTCAGAACTTCCTCTCCAACAAGTCAGTTTGCCCAGAAAGCCTTGCCCCACCCAAATGGGGTGTAGTGTTATCTCTTTAGTGGGCTGCACAAAAATGCTACCGGTGAGTCAGTACAATATCGGATGTGCAGTTGTACAGAGTGGGAATACAGGATGAAGTAGTTTGCAATGCAGCCTCCCATCCAAAAATACCAGCCAACCAACTGTAAGATGCATTAGATATCATTTCCCAGTGCATCTGGTAAGATTTCAAGCAAATTTTGGGTTTTTTTGCTGTCACACACAGGAAAATACCATTGCGGTCCCTTGGGACCAGCCTTTTGCTAACTAGGAAAAGGCACCTGTTCACTTACCACTGGGCATATTTTGAAAATGCATCTTTGTGATTTTGATGCTCACATGTCATCTTCAAAAGCAGCTTAGCAGCCCAAATGACACATGGCACTGGCAGTGGACAGCATGTGAAGGCTGAGGTGAGTGAGGCTGTGCTCTGTGGAAGCGCTGCATAGGTGCTGCTGTGATACCAAGAGAGAGAAGAATGGAGAGGACAGGCAGGAAGAGCTGAAAGGACTTGCCTTAGGTCACTAACAGGTCTGTGACAGAGTTAAGGGGAGAAACTCAGTCTCAGTCTGATCTCACAGCTAGTAGATTATGCATCTCCCTAAGCATCTATGCCATACTTTGTATGTAGTCTTGTATATTCCGTATACAGGGTCATTTTTCCTTTTTGGTACCTGAGGTTCTCCTATGAGACACTTCAAGTTTAATTGTATCCTACCTGATCCAATATTATGTTAGGGCTACAGGGAACAAATGGATGGAACAGCAGTGTTAGGAAACATCTCTCAACCATCACTGAGACTGCATCTCTGTCCTGGATTCTGTTCAGAAACATCCATCCCTCTGACTGCCTGGACTCAGTAACATCACAGTAGAGTGGGACTCTGCTACTCTACGTATGAGCTAGCACTGCATGGCTGCTGGTTTTGCTCCTGGCTCTTGGCTTCCATCCTGAAATGACAGTGTAATTTAAACTGCCTAAAAATACAGAAGTTGGCTTGCCCTTACACAGGGTACTGATGGTAAATGGTCAAGCTGCCTTACTGTTACATGTAGTGTCTCAGAAGTGGCTTGAGTTTGTAGATACCATTAATTCTGCTGAAAACGAGAATTCTGTCATTGCCTTGGGTGGGATTGGTCTCATTTTATGTAAAATAGATGCAGATTTAAGCTTTGTATCGAGTTGCTAGGGTGCTGTCCATCAAGCAATGTTTGGAAATCATTTTTAGAAGCGATGCCAGTTTTGACATGCTGTTTTAATATTTTTCTGGCTGCAATAGGGCAAGACATAGAAATCTTATGTTGTCATCACACAGAGCTGCAAAACGTTCTTTTTATCTTTTTTTTTTTTTTTTTTTGCTTTCTCTCTCTTGCACTCTGTCATATGGAAACCAGATCAAGATTATAAAACTATTGCCCACAAACTGTGATCTTTCTTCTCTTTTGTGGTGAGAGCTGACAAGTCAGTGATGGCTTGGTGCTGTTGGTACTAGCTGTTCATGCCGCACTCATTTGTATGTATCGGGAAGTGCCGAACTTGGCGTTCTTCTCAGTTGGCACACAGGCTGGTGAAACGTCAGATTTTTAATTGTGATAAAGTTCACGAAGAAAAAAATTATGGCAGATGTTTCCTTTTGTCAGAGTGAACTGAATCATTAAAATGTGATATGATGTACTATGAACAAGTCAATGTAAACACCATCCCTGTGAACATGTCAGAAGACTGAAGAACTTAGACCATTCATGGTAATGTTAAAAACCATGTGGTCTGAATGCTGTATTACCAAGCTTTTCTCTTTAAATGCAGAGCATGAATCTTATGAATTTTTATTGCCTTTCTACAAAATGAAAAGATAACATATTCTGCTGTGGTAAAAATATCCTGGTAGCTTCTGCAGTGTGGTTGTCATTTCGCTGGTGGTTTACTCAGAGGTCTGCTTTTCACAAGTAGCAGTGAGGTATCCCATTCCATTGAGTGCTGAGCTTGCTCGCTTAATTTCCTCTTTTCTAGAAGATGTATTTTTGGGAAGTCTTACTCCTTTTCCAGTCTGAAGGAAGTGACAGAAACGCTGCTGCTTGCTGAGGAATGCCTGTGATGATGCGTTAAAACTGGCTCCCGATAAATGGTTATGGAAAAACTGCAGGAAGCATCTGACAACTGACATTCTCTGTGGACTTCTCTCCTATTTCTTCTTCACATCTCCTGCTTGAGGGTTATTGTCCACACACTCTCACTTAGCCCATTAGTCAGAAAAGAAGTGCATTACAAACTTCCTGATACTTCCCCATGACCCGAGTACTTTTTATCTGCAACTATTCTCATTCTTGCTGGCCTAAGAGATCTTGACTAGATTCTGATTCTTATTCCCAGTGTTGTCCTTTCTCAAGATTTTGCCTTAAATTAAATGATTTTTTTAATGCTTCAGCTGCTGGAATCAAGCATGAATGAATACCTTAATTCTGACATAAAGGTCAAGGACACTCTGGAAAGTTAAGATCTAGGTGGATCCCACAGGGATGTTTTCTGTCACTCTTCTGATTTCTGATTTCAGGGAGTCTGACTTTACTGTTTTGGAATGCTGTGGATTTGGAATAAATTACTGTGCTATATCATAAAGAGGGTTATAAACGAGAGCAAATCCAAATAATTTTGTCCACTAAAAATCTCAATCCTCACTCTTTTGAGGGTGCACTGCAAATGAGGTGAATGTGTTTTGCAGACACATTTAAATGCTCGTATACAAAGTGATGAATTACATTGATTTATTGGGGAAAAGCTGTGTTTCTGTGCATGGACATACATGAACTGCATGCCAGTCATGTATTTTATTTTAAGTGGCCTTGCAGAAGCCAGAAGTAATGAATTTAGCAATCTGATAACAGTTGTTAATGGCAGAGCCTCTGCAGTTCTTGCACCATGGCAATTCGTGGAAATGCCGTGTGCTTTTCTAAACTGGCAAAAGTTTTTGCACCTCTCTTGCACCATAGGAGCTTAATCCATCGTGAAACCTCGTTAGAAGCTGCGCCATTGTATCCTGAGGCAGATGTGAAATCTGTGTGAGTCACTGATCTGCCATCAAGCTGAAGGAAACTGAGTCTGTGGTTCTTAAGAAAGAAGGCCCCATTTGGGATGCATTTACACAGCTCCTTTTGTATAAATCATTAGTGCTATAAACTATCCATTATTGTTAGGAGAAGAAATTTAACAATGCAAATAAAACAAAATACTGTGGCAGAGCAATTTTATGCTTGATTGTAATGTTTAATGGCATGTTCTCATAAAGAGATTTTTCCCATCCTTCAGACCTATCGTGTCTGTGACTCACTTGATTTCCGATGGTTTGAACATCCCTCATTTTATTCCTAGAGTTGTTTTCTCTAGAGCAATTTCTATAAACGTGCTGCAGCATGGGGTTATCCAGGGTTAATTTCCCTTATGATTACACATCCAGACAGCATGTATGTAAATGCTGCAAGACAAATGATAAGAAAACTGCAGGATGAAAGAAAACAAATTCCTTTGTTTTGCATGTAGATTCATTTACCAGTATTGAAGTCTTTCCTTTGCTCACTTTTAAATGTTAACACTAGCTTATATTGGCATTGTAGTTCTTTAAAAGCATTAGTTTTATGTCATTGCTGACCTCAAATTTTGCATTCTGTTGATTTCCTTTGTTCCCCATTTGTCTTCAGATACTTTTTCCAGGCTCTCTCTTCATCCTTTACTTTCAGGTACAAGACAGCACCATCAGTGAAGCAGAGCTTTGTATCTCTAAACCAGCTGATTATATTCATGTCAGAAATAAAACACAGCTCTTCACATTCTACTTGTATTTTTAGTACTGTATTGTAATCCTGGTTCTGCTTTCCCTTCTTATCTCTGTTCTGTCTTGCCCTGAGATTATATTTTTTTTGGTTGCTGGGTTTCCTTGTGATGTTTCTGCACTGTCCAGCTTTTTGAAGTCTTTGCATACACCTTAGTCAGAAAGTAGTAAAATGTTTGATAGTCTGTTAACCTGCAGTCGAGTGCCCCTTGTTTTCTTTTCCTGGCTGCCAGGGAGTTTGCTGGCAATTGAGATTTATGGAGCGAATAATCCACCTGGCAGGAGACTCTCTGTAACAGAAGTATGTTCTTTAGTGGAAGAATGAACGTTGTTTGTGTGTCTAAAATACCACTAATAGCTTATTTAGCAACCTATACTTCTACAACAGGGCTTTCAGTTTTGTGTTGGAAGTGGATTTTTGCATGTGCTTAATTCTAGCATCCATGCTAATTCTATCCCTCATTTAACTTTCATCCATTCCTATGGCAGGATAATGCATGATGTGATCTCTCAGCTTTTTAATGTGGTGCTTAGTGCATTTCTTCCAGCTCCTGCTTGAACAGAAAAAAAATATTAATAATGAGGGATGATTCTTTCCTGTACTTGCTGGGAATTGTTTGGAAACCACAGGGAGCTTAGGGAGGGTAGTCATGCTGCAACCAGAGACTCCACAGAATCCAGTACCAGGTACTAACTGCAATAACTGCTGGGAGAGCTCTGAATAATAACAGAATATTAAAAACCCCAAACAAACAATATTGTGATCCTTTCTTGCCTTTTCTCTTACTTAAATAGCTCATTTTTACACTTAGTCGATTTGAGCTCAAAATGTGACAAAAGCTGTGGAATGTGATCAAAACTAAGGGTGGAAGGAGGTGCAGTATTTTCAGCACAGCTGATTTTGTTCACTAATTTTGGACAGAACTAAATGGAGGATTAAAGCAGCCAATGACTAAAACACATGGAAGCCACTGTATCACAATATTCACCCTAATGGTGGGAAATTGTGGTTCTCAGACACCCAGTGACTTTGTCCCCTTGGAGATGTTTTCCTGGTCTGAATAGTCTGGGTTGATTATCTTCCTCATATTTACAGCTGCCTTTCCCTGCTCAGAGCTTCTCGTTCCTCAAGCATCAGCACCAGGAAATTCTGTACCTGTTTTTCAGCAGTGGCAGGGAGCATCTGCTGTACCTGTATTCTGAATGTACAGCATTCTGTACCTGTTTTTCAGGGGAGCATCGAAGTTACCAGCAGTGTGATCTGCAGGGTAAGCAGGGCCAGGGCATTATGCTCACTGTACCATTTAACCCTGCTGGAACAGACAACTGTAAATTGCCTATGTCGAGCCAACATGTGAGGACTAATAGAACTGCAGTGGGGATAATTCATAAGGAGATTTTCTCACTCGCCAGTGTAAACAGAGCCAGTGCTAGTCAGGTCTGAAACGGTGATTACTTTTAAATCAGCATGTTATAATTCAGTGTCCCTGACTGAACCCTCCTTCCAGCAGAGGAAAACAAACCACTGCATGCATGGCCAGCACAGGGATCACTCAGGCTGTGCAACTAACTATGCATATGAAGGACTGCCTGAATTTCCTAATCCTTCTTATTACTGCAGAGTAAAGAACAGCTTTAACAGGGAGTTAATTTAGAGGCCTTAAATACTGTCTTCTTCTCTCCACCAACTTTACTTCTTTTGGGTTTTGTTGCTAATCTCTCCACAGTGCTCCTATCTGCTTGTTCCTTGCACCTAATCACATTAAACACAACATAATACATCTGGACACATACTACTGGCAAATCAGTTACTGGAGTTCACTGCCTATGAGAAAAGCACTTTTTCTTTCCCTCGGTTGGTGCTGTTCCTCCATCTTTTTCTGACAAACTCTAGATTTAATCAGAAAGGTGAACATTTCCCCTAGGTGGAGGCAGTTTGAGAGGTGGGGGCATGGGGCATTCAGTGGGTGCATCTGCAGTTGCTTGAAGCCTTGAAGTTGCTTGCCAGTGCAGGGAGGGAGAAGCACCTCTGCACACACACCCACTGTCCAGGCTCCCCAAGGGGCTGGCTGCAGGCAGGAGGAAACACCCCCTTATTGTCCACTTTGGCGACTGCAGGTTTTCTCTTATTCTTCAAAGTATCACAACTGATCAAGAAGCTGCCCACAGTCAGTAATGTCTTTAGAGAATCAGAGAAAAAAAAAAGGAGAAGTAGCAGAAATGCAAAAGTCATATTGAGAAAGCAGTATGTGTGCAGTTTTGGTCACCAAAGCATGACTGTTTCTTTACGCTTGAGATTAACATCTTTACTAGCAGTAAAATAAAAAATTCAGGTTTTGTTCTTGTGGGTTCCAGAATGAGTCTTTAGTTTTCTCAGTAATGATCTGAGGAGACAGATCAGTGAACATGTCCTTCATAAAATTTCACCTGTTACCAAGTTTAACTAGCCCTTGGTTTTATCATTAATATGCTAGACTTGTAATGGCCTGTGGAGAAGCATTATGACTCTGTGCCAGAACCTGCTTAAGGAGCTTCTACCCTGACGCCAGAGCAGCAGTCCTGCTCAGAGGTCACGGTGGAACCTGCTAGTTGGAATTTTAGCAGGAAGCTGCTCCCCCATTTTTGTGGACAGAGAATCTTATATGGGCTCTCTGGCACAGGGCTTGATTCACATTAAAAAGTTTGTGATAAATTCTTATTAAATAGGTGATGAGCCAAATATTGTTCTGAGGACGTTCTTGAGGATGCATATCACAGAAGTCTGTGACCATTTTGCAGTCATTATGCCTGCACTTGCACAATAATAGTTGGTGGGTATTGGGCTAGAGAGGGAGTAAAGTGTGTTGGTTACCAGTCTGTGTGCTGAGTCCCCAGTCTTGCTAAAGCAATTATTTTATCTCATGAGTTTATGCTCGTCAGAAACTGAAGACTCTAAACATCTACAGTTCAATTGTATGAGTAAAGGACAAGCATTAATGACAGTATATTAGTTGGGTTTGTTTTCTGCTTTCTTTGTAGTCTTTAAACTGCACTCATCTGAAACCAGCTTCTAATTTTAAACATGAGGTTGGGGAATGATGTATGTAGGTCAGTCTTTGGTCAGAAACTTTATCTTACAACGTCCTTGAAAACAAAGAGTTTGCAACAGGAAGGTAATTGGCCTCAGCAGCAGCTCTGTACACATTGAGTGGGTATGCCCACACAACAGCCATGTTCAGAAGTCTGGTCTGTTGAATTAATTGTCTTCAAAGTAGTTTAAGGACAATCAGATTGTAATTTTGAAGGCGCTTCACATCTGCTATCTGTACTGAATTACTTATCTCTGCTGGTAACAGTGCTGTACTTGGTTAATATTCCACTTGCACAAAAGCATTCTATTGACACATAATTTAAACTCATTCTGCTCTTCTAGGAACTCTCAAAGGATATTTACAGTCCACAATCACTGTCCCTCAGCTTGACTGTTGTGTTTGGATTGAGGCCTTAGACCTTGCAGTATCAAGCTAAACGTCAACAACAGTTTAATAAATCCAGACAGCGGGGATAGCCTGTAACCAGGAGAGGGGCCCTACTGTGTGTTGTGGATATATATAGCAGGATTTGTCTCCCTAATATTTTTAACCCCCTGGCTCTTCATAGTGCTAGCTTGATAGGTGACTGCAAGCAGGCCCACTCCTCTCAGCCTCTTTCCCCTCCTGGCTTTTGCTCTTTGACTTTGAGTTAGGGCATCTTTATATTTGAGGCTGGTGCCTGGGATTTACAAACATGAGAGGCGTGGGCAGCAGTGGGTCTGCCTCCATGGTCTGCCAGCGTGTCCTGGGGGCCTGGGCTGTGTGTGGGGGAGAGCAGTGCTGCTGTGAGCTGAGCTGAGCCATGCACAGCCTGCTGGAGAGGGGCATGGAGCCTCCTCAGTGCTGCAACCATCTCCTTTGCTCTCAGCAGCTCCAAGGCCCGGGCCAAGTGTGGCCCAGAGGGTGAACTCACTTCTCCTGTTCACGTAAACACACTGGTCTCATTCAGTGCTTTGGGGATGCCACCATAATCCAGAGAAGTAACTAGGAACGGGAGGAGTCTTGGCCATGATGGTGAAACCAGTATAGAAGGAATATCCTGGGAAGTGGGGGACACGGTGCTGACAGTGCTTCCTAACATGGCAGAGACCCTGTGGGACTGTGCTGCTCTTTTGCACAGTGGCAGCAGGCACAGCCCTAAGTCCCTGCTGCTGGCCTCCATTGTGGTGCTGAGTGCGAGTACGGGTGGGGAGGGGGACGAGGAACCCACCTGGCAGCGTTCCTCAGCCAGAAAGGAGCTAGAGAGGGGCAGGCATAGGGGATCGGGGGGGCAGAGGAGTTTAGGGGCAGGCACAGGGGTTCAGGGACAGTAGAGGGGTTCACTGGGAGGCACAGGGCTTCAGAGGAAGGCAGCACTCACTGCTGGAGCTGGGAGTTCTGCCAAAGAAACACACATGCGGCTGGAGCCCGGTGTTCTTCTTTCCCCTCCTTCTTTAGGTTTTATTTTTTTAACTTGAGGTTACAGGCATTGTTCCTTCTGATGGTTATGGTTTTACGGTATAGCTCCGGGATGCGACTCCCTAATATTTTACGCACACGCGGAGACACACACAACTGCCCGTGAAACTTCGGATAAGGAAGCGGGGGCCGCGCAGCTCGGAGGATCCTGGGATCCCTCTCGCTGTCGATGCAGCGCTGGCACCGAGCTTTGGCAGCCGGTGCCCTTTGAAGGGCCCAGGGCCGGGAGCGCGTCCGGCCCCGCGCGGTCCCGTCGCGGCGGGCGGGGCGGGGCGGGGCGCGGGCACGTGCGCGGGGGCGGCGCGGGCGCGGCGCAGGCGCGGGCGGGCCGGGCAGGCGGCGGAGCCGGGGCGCCCCGAGCGCGCCGCGCCGGGCCGGGCTTAAAGAGCGGCGGCGGCGGCGCGGGTCAGGTACGGACCTTCCTGCATCCCTCCTTCCCTCCCTGTCTGCGCTCCGCGCTTCCCCGCGGGGTTCGCCCACCAGCGGGGCAGCGCCTTTCCGTTCTTTTTGTTCTCGCCGGTCGACTGTTTTTTTAATTTTTTTTCTTTTTATTGTTGTTGTGGTTTGGGTTTTTCGATTTTTTTTTTTTTTTTTCGAACTCGTTTCGCCCCGGGCGCGGAGCCCGGCGGGACCCTGGTGTCCGTGCGTGCGCGCACACGCGCGGCCGGGGCACGGCGGGGCGGGAGCGGCCGGTGCCGGCCGTGCCCGCCCGCTCCGGCGGCGGCGGCTGCGGCTGCGGGGCGGCAGCCGCGCTCCGAGCGCCGGGAGAGGCGCGGGCGGGAGGTTCCCTGGCAGCCTCCCTGACCGTGTCCCCTCGCTGGATGGAGCCCGGGGCTGCCGGGGATGCGGTGCCCGCCGCGGGGGCTGGCGGAGCGGCTTGAGCCCCCCGCCCGGCGGAGGCGAGCATGTCCAGTGAGCGGCTTAACAAGACAGCGGTGAAGGATGCGCGGTTAAAAGACCTGTTGTTGGAAAGAGGTACCGGCGCGGAGGGCCGCAGGGGCAGGGACCGCGGGATGCGGCCCGGGGCACTGCAGAGCCCGGGAGCGCTCGCCGGCGGAGCTGCGGGATCTGTGTGCGGGGGGGAGGCTCGCTCGGGGTGACGGTCTGGTGTGATCGCTGCTAGGGCTGTAAATTATGTCTCTCTTTTCGAGCTCTTCTGAGAAGGTAATTTGATTCAGCGCGTTGCCTTTTCCGTGTTGGGCGTTTACCCTGAAACGTTGTGTTTGGTTTCAGGTTTTTTTCCGCTGGAGAATTTTTATTAGAAACGTTGTTTCTTGCGCGTAAAGAAGCGGATGTATGTGAGTGTGACAGGCTCAGGGTAGTAAAACCAAAGCATTTCTCTCCCTGAACCTTTGCCCGGCTTCTTTCCCAGTCAATTTACGGGAAAAGTGGGGAGGAGGAGATGCCTGTCTGGAAGGCGGTGGCCCTTCGCGCCTGGCAGGTGTCGGGCAGGGGACGCGATGGGGGCCGCGGTGACCCAGTGCCTGTCAGCAGCCGCTAGGAACTATTTAAATGGCCTCGATCAGTGCCAGCAAGTACAGACTGCTGCTGCAGGCTGCCTTTGCTTTTTACCGCTAATAACCTAATGAACAGCAGGAATGTCACTCAGGAGGAAGAAGGGATTTAAAATTATCTTTCTTTTCCCCGTGCTTTTCCATTGAGGAAATCCTCTTGAACATCATTAAGGTGTTCTGTTGCAGTTTGTTGTTTACAATGCAAACTGAATGTGGGAAATCCCATGTGCTCACAGCTGTGTGCTGTGGTTTTTATTTTCTTTATTATGTGGCCATATTTTAATCAAATATTTTAAGTGATTCCCTCCCACGGGAAGTGGTCACAGACCAAATCACTCATCTCTAAGGGAGAGGTAGTGTCCCTCGGCACTGAAATGCAGGGGTCTCGATAAATTTAGAAGACTGTGTCCTTGGCAGATAGAGAAGTAACATGTCATTCTAGTGATCTGTGCATTCTAGGAAAGCCCAAATAAACATTGGTTGTTTTGCATGTTGCCCTTTAGCAACAGTCTCTCAATTTCCAGTGTAAAATGTGACATGGATCCAAAAAAAGTTTGTATAAAGAAACCCTTTAGTACTTCAGTAGCCACAGAACATGAATTGCAGAAGTTGTCAGCTGTGTGAAGTCTGTGTTCTGTGTTTCTGAGCCAAGAAAAACCAAGACTTTTAACTTAACTGTGGTTTGGGTGGGTTTATTTTTTAATTAATTCTGTTCTTCTGGCTTTTTGATCTTTTGGTGCTGACGTTGTTAGCTTCCAGTGACACAAGAGAGGGGAAAAAGAAAGATCACTGACCTGCCTGTGGGGTTGATAGCAAAAGCAGAGCACCAAGCACTGACTAACCAAATTCTTTGAAAACGCTGCTGGTCTTAATGATGAGTGGGAAGTACTTAACAGCGAAGAGTGATAAAGTGATAGACATATTTTTGCCCTGTACTCTTTCCTTAGCCTTAAGTAGGCTTAGTTACTCCTCAGGAGACGATTGCAGACCCTCGGCACTTGGGTGCTGTGGCTGTGCCTGCCGGTAGCTGGTGACAGACAGCTGGACCTTGGCACCAGCCCCCGCTGGACACCAGCACGCTTGCGGCTCCTGTAGTCTGCGTTTTGTTTGCAAGAGATCTTAGAATAATGAAACTGCCTTGGGTTTCCTTTGGGTCCACTGCAGGTTCATCTTGGGTTTTATGTTTTAGTGGTGTTCTTGTAGCTCAGCTTCACAGTTGTGTTGTGTCTATACAAGTGTTCTGCTGTAACACAGCAGAAAGCTGAGCATGGCTGCAAATTAAAGATGGGGGGAAAAGGGGCTTGTTTGCTGATGCTTGTTCTGTCCTTTCATTTTCATATGGCATCTCTCTTTCCTTGTTAACTTTTTAAAACAGAAATTTAGTATCAGTTCTCCAAAGTTCATGTTTTTGCATCCAAAAAGTAGTGCCCTTTTTGGAAAGTACTGAAACTGAGCAACTTGAGCTGCTTCTTTGCTTTTTCTACCAGCCTAGCAACCAAAGACCTCCTCCCATTAACTGGAGTTGTCTTTCAAGATGAGAGCATCCCCTGTGAGCAATGCAGTTTCCATAGAAATGTCATCAACTAGGTAGCTGCAAAGGGCAATTTTTCCCCTTACATTGCTCATCCTTGCTGCTCCAGTGTAGCCAAAAGGGTGCAAGAGTGACTCATTTCTAAATATACTTAATATTTGTGGTATAGGCAGGGCTTCAGATAAGATGATGGGTTCTGACGAAGTTCATTGTAATTGTATCTCTTGCAACAACTAGGGCCCTGGTTTCATTTTTATCCCTGGTGGAACATCTCTTGTTTTAGTGTACCAGAGTTCTTTTTAGATTTTTACCTGACTGGGAAAGGCCTGGAAAAGTTAGCGTTACACTCAGAGAGAAGGTGGTAATTGAAAAAGACACTGCATGTAGATTCAATAGGCTTAAGGCTTTCCACTCTAGTTAAATAGCTTTCATGCTCTTGACTTGATAAAAAAATTAAGGTTAGTGTACTAAATAATCAGTGTCCTGATTCCTCTCAGGCTTTGAAGCTTATGAAGCTCTCTGGACTCTATTGGTACTACAGGTGGCTATTAAAATAGAGTGGGGTTTGTGTGTATGAGGTTTCTTTGGGTTTTTGTTCAGTGAAATTGTTTTGTCCAAAAAGTTCATCTGCAGTGTTTATGTTGAAGAGTTTGTTTCCTTTGGAGGCTGCAGAGAAGGATCACTAAGAAGCTTCTTAGTTTTGACCTACAGCCACTGATGCTGGTCAGTTTGCTCTGGCAAAAATGAAATAATTTTCATACTTTTTAGAACAGTTTTCATCACAAAACTTTGCAGAATGGACAGCAAGAGTATCTCAAGCCAGATCAGTCTCAGAGAAATACTGAGTGTCTTTTCAGGCTGTTGCTTTGAGGGTTAACCTTCTGTGTGTTGATGACACATTTTCCTCTTTTTTTTCCTTTGTTTTAGCTGAACTGGAGTTTGTTCAAATCATCATTATAATCGTGGTTATAACTGTTATGGTGGTAGTCATCATCTGCTTGTTGAACCATTACAAACTCTCGACACGCTCCTTTATCAACCGACAGAGCCAAAGCCGAAGGCAGGAGGAAACTCTGCAGACGGTGAGTGTGAACCCCCTGCACCAAACTCCCTTTTCTTTGGGCTGTAGGGGCCTGCAGCAAAGCCTCCCAAAGAGCTCTGGTACAGGAAGCTGCTGGAAAAACTTCTGATATCACTTTTAATACTCCCTATAGTTAGGTCTTTTGCCAGACTTGTATTTGTCATTAGAAAACCAAATTTGTAACGCAAATTTAAGGTACACCCTCTTTAATTATTTTTAGACCCTGCTATGTTTTATGTAGCCTATATTCATTTTGCATTTGGAGGCTTAGATGGGACATTGTGCTTGCTGCTGCTGTACTTTGAGAGGGGAGCGTGGAAGGGGAATGAATGGAGATGAGCTGGGGTGCAAAGATTTGAAATACATGTTGATATGACTTTCCATGTATTGTCTGATATCCTGGGGTTTTAGCTCTGTTACTGTTTTGTGAAGCTGCCATGGCTGTTTGCTGTATCAAAACCACTGTCCCACTAAGGGCCCAGGAAAATGTTGAGTTTGTTCCACTAAAACAGCAAGAAGAGGCTAGGAAAAGGATCTCTCCAAGGACCTGGCATGCTTAAGATGTGTTGTTACAGAGTCAAAGGCTTAAGATTAGAATCTCAGTCAGTACTTGTTAAGAGTGTGTTTAGTGAACCCAAGAATAAATGAGCACCTAATTTGCCTTGTGAGCCAGGAGTTTGCTGGGTGGGATGCTCTGGTCCCTTGTGAGGGTTAAGCACAGTGTGTCCCTGACCTTGGGATATCCCCCACAAGCCGTGCAGCATCCTGTGGTGTTGCAGGGAGGTCCTTCCTTCTGATGTGCTCTTCCCAGAGAGGTGCCCTTTGCTGACAGTGATGGCCAAGGGGCCATTTATGAAGTCACTTTTTGATGCATTGAATTCCTGGTAACAGTGCTGAGTTCACAGCTTCCTTTTGCTGTCAAAAAAAAGTCGGATTATAACTGAGAGATGTGATCATAATGGTTTACACCAGTTCTAACACCACAGTCTCACCTTTTTATCCATCCCAGTCTTATGTTTCTTCCCTCTTTGTGCTCCTTAGGGAGCTGCCAAGGTAATGGTGAGAGGCCTCAGGGGACTGCTCTGGCTGAACACTAATTGCTGGCTTTTTGCTTTTGCTTTTTTTGTTATGGTTAGATTTCAGCAGGGGAGGCAGAGATGCCACGGGGCTGCTGTGGAGCTGCCTCCCTGGCAGTTGGCAGCTCCCTGCTGAAAGTCAGCTGTACAATGTGACAATACAGGGTTCCCAAAGCTGTCTCTTAGTACATCACCTGTGCCATTTTGCTGGGGTGAATTGCTCTTTCCTTGGAGGCTGCAGGGAGAAGAAAGGAACTGCCTCCTCAAGCAGAGGCTGCCTCACTGCCTGGCACTTGGGTAGTGTACGAATGGTTAGCTCTAATTTGGTTACAGATGAAACTGGAACTTGTCAAACCTTCACCTCATGGACTTGAGGACTGGAAAAATTGACTAGATTAATTTGAATGTTGCTTTGAAATGGACACTGTAATTCAAGAACCACAATTCTGTCTGAAAAATGTTAGCTGTAATTGCTACAGATGCCTAAAATGAAATAGTTTGAGATAAATGAAATGCATTTTCATTTTCACAAATCTTTTTAAACTGTAGTAAGCTGTCAAATGCATGAAATAACCCATTATTTCCTTTGTATGGTTCATTACTATTGTCTGTTATCAGAGCCAGTGATTTTTTTTTTTCCTCTTGGGCACAAGGGAGAAAACTTTGCCTTCTTGTGAAGAAGAGCATGCAGTTTGGCAGCAGGGACTTGGGAGCTGCTTTAGTGCCCAGAACTGATCTTAAATAATTTTTAAGACACTGACTCAGTTTCAGTTTGATGTCACCATTATAAGTAATGATAATCACAGCCAAATGAGCACTTCATGGGAATTGATGAGGGGATGGCAAGAACCAGTTACTAATTCCTCTGAAAGCCTTTGGTATAGATTTGTCATCACTATTACTCATCTGAATTTCTGATAAACTGCAGCTCTTATAAGAAGAAGGTCATACTTGTGGGGAATGGGGATTTACAGGTCTCTGAGTTGAGATGTCAAAAACTTTGAATTTTCTTTTGTGTCAGGTGTTAGAAGGAAATTCTGATAGAAACTGGCTGTGCAGTGCAAACCTTAAAAGCAATGTGCAGAGAACAAGGGTCAGAAAACTGAAGTAAATGCTCTGTGGCGAGAAACTGCAAATGACCACTCTGTTCTCATTGTCCACAGTGGAGTGGCTTGCTCAAGATAATAGATAGTGTGAGTGGTGAGATGCAGGTTATACGCTTCTAAAATTCATTTTTTGTGCCAGGCACACCTTGCTCTGTGTGCACACGCTATCCAAGTGGATTTTCTTGCAAGGGAGTATTTTTTAATGGTATATAGACTCTGAAAACAGATATAAATGTTTGTTAACCACTAATACCTGAAGAAAATATTATTGTGACTTAAGGAATTTTTTTTGGGAGGAAATAGTGAATGGGAATAGAGGAAATTCAGACATGTTTCTTGAAAGAAGATGGTAAAGCAAGTTATTTGACTGTTGGCTAGTTCTGAAGTGAACGCCCTTTCATGTAACTGGGTTAGCAGAGGTGTATCAAAATGTAGAACTCAGCCTTTCCTGTTCAGATGGGGGTTTTTTTGTTTGTTTGTTTGGGTTTTTTGTTTGGTTTGTTGTTTTTTCGGTTTTTTGGGTTTTTTTTCTTTTTTTTTTGGTCCTTTTGTTACCTTCACTTTTTTCCTTAAGCCTGTCCTGTTTCTAGATAATCATGCCTTCCACCAGCTGAGTGGTGGCTGACCTGCACAGATTTCTGGCTGCATAAAGATCAACTGTTGAATAAATGATCTCTCTTATTCTGGTTCCTCTACAGAGTGTAATAGGAGTGATCAGCTAAATTACCTGCTGCCTTTATTACCAGCCTCACACCTGTAAAACTCATGGGTTAGGCATCAGAAGTAATGAAATGAAAGATATTAGTGGATTTTTTTTTTCTGAAATGAAAGATATTAGTGGATTTCTTTTTCTGGTTGAACTTTTGTGGTTATACAAAAACAAACCAAAGAACCCAAACAAACAAAAAACAATAAAAAAACCCCCAACAACAACAACAAAAAACCCACCCTGAAGAAACACCCTCAAATAAAATGAAAATAAAAGAGGATGATAATGAGAATTTCAACTTTCAGGCCAAGTTAGAAGTTAGAATATTAACAAGATTTGAAGTAATGTTTGAAGGGCAGAAAAAGGACCAGTCATAGGAAAAAAAGGCTGCTCTTCTGCAAGTGCGCGCTAAATGTTGTTACGCGCCTGTTCTGTAAATACAGTTTTCTGTTCATCTTTATATTTTTTATTTATTTTTCTTTTCATTCTTCTGGAGTATCATCTTCCAGTCTTTCCCCTGGTCTTTGGTATTTTATTACCTTGGTTATTGGACCAAGGCCTTAAGCAGGTTGCAGCCCAAGGGCAGGACAAACAGTGAGGGCTCAGGAGCAGTGGGTGCTTCTGCTGCCGTGCTGGGGATGCTGCCTGCCCTCTCCTAGTGAGGCCATTAAGCATTCCAGCCCTGTTTTTACATTAACAGAAATAAGAGTTTTGGGGCCCTAATTATGAGAGGTGGAAATATGCTGAGCAATAACCATGCTGGCATGAGCAATAGCCTGGAGTGAGCCTGCAAGGTGCTGAACAGTGTCTGTATCACAATGGATAAAATATTGAACATTTCCTGCTGCTGGCTTATCCATCAGCAGTGTTGGGCTTCACAGCTGGGAGCAAGCCAAGGGTTGCAGAGCACCTGAGAGGGATACAAAAGCCGTGGGGTGTGGAGTACACCAGGAGCTTGCCCAGGGGCTGCTTCACTTTGAAACAGCAGAACCTCTGGTGTGGGAGCAACTGATGCTCCTGGCAGTGCTGGGGGAATTTGAGGCAGAGCCATGTGGCAGCCCTGGCAGGGCACATGTGTGCACAGGGTGTGTGTGTGATACCCCAGGGGAGATCTGTGTTGCTGCAGCATTGCTGGCTGTGCCTTTGTTGACCTGGTATCAGGAGGGCACTGGTGCTGGCAGCCAAAAGTGTCCTGCTGGAATGTAGGTAGCTGCAGCTGAGCTGCTGCTGTGGCACTCTGCTGTTTGCTGGGACAAAACAAATATAAATCTTGCTTCCCAATGATTAACTCTTAATGTCATCACCAGTGATTTCCATGGGGACATTGAGGGGAAAGAGATTAACTGACTTACAGAGAGGTACTTAATAAGCTTCTGACATTGCTAATTTCATTCCTTTTCCCTATCCTGGTGTCTTTGCATTGTTTTCTTTTATAAAGTAGATGTTGAATGAGTGCTGAACACTTGTACTGCCCCAGGCCTACTCCTGGCAGCAAATCCCTGCATCCATCACACAGGATGCTCACCCTGACCAGCCCTTGCCTCCCAGCACTGAGGGCAGCATTGCTGCTCAGGCTGCTCAGCTTGCATTAAACCTGCATTGGGAATGCCAGTCATGGATGCTGAGCTCCAGGAGCACAGCTGTAAAAAATATTCCCCTCTGCCCTGCACCAGCTATTTCAGAATAAAAGGGGAACGTCAGGAGGGTGACAGAAAATGGTCAATAATATTGACAGCTCAAGGATTTGTCATTATTTCAAATGTTAGTCTTTCCTGCTGGTCTTTTAAATTATTTCCTACTGGCATTGGCATTATTTTGTCTGTTTCCTGCTGGTGTCCCTAGGCCACTCATTCTCATTTTCTTACTGACATGTGCAAAGGAAAGAAATCCCATTGGGAACAAGAACCCAGTCCACAGCCAGGAGAGAGTGTGAGTGCTGTAGACCACTCTGCTCTGCCAAATCTTTTTGTTTGTACCAGTCATCATTTGGCAAGGTCTGGATGTGCACTGTATGCTCCTGCTGTCTCCTTGAGGGACATGGGCTTGCCTCTCCTCAGGGAGTGCTGCCAAGAGGGACAGCGAGCTCGGCTGCTGCCCTTTGAAGTCTCCCACGGTAAAGTCATTGTATGTTTAATAAGAGCAGGATTGTCCAGGAATTCTGCAGGTAGGGCTAGAAGCAAGGAGCACTGGCTTTGGGTGTCACCTTGGGCAACTTGCTTCATCTCCAAACAAAGGAGGAAGGATAACAGTACTTACTCCCTTCAGTTGAATGAAATGAAGATTACTTAAAGTGATGAAGTGCTGTGAAGATGGGGAAATAAAACTTTTAAAGCATTAAGTAACAGGAATAATTGCAGTAAGTGTAGGGAGGCAGATTATGTGTGAGAGATTTGGCACTCTCTGTAATTCTCTAGTACTTCTGCTTGGTACCGTGCACTGCTCTGTTAGACAGCGTCACCTCTCCTGCCCTTGAGGAATTGCTTTTAAAGGAACAACCTGCTGGAATACTCACTGTTCTGTTGAGGACAGCACAATAGTTTGTTTTGTTTGTGTTTGTTGCCATCTTCAAAGCTGTGGTGGTCTGTATGACCCAGGAAGATACTGGAAGGAATGAGCCCCTGTGCCTTCCTGGAGTGTTTTCAGCAAGCCAGTGCTTTAGTGTGGTGTAATGTACCACCTAGGGCCAAAAGCAGAAACTACACTGCTATCTGGAACATTTCACTTGCAAAAGTAATGTGTGTATTTGTGTGTGTGTGTGGACGTTTTTGTATAAAAATAAAATAAAAATCTGTGTTAAGGAGAAAAGAGAGACCTTCTTAATAATTGTAATGCATTTTAGAAAGTGAAAAACTGACTTTTGTTTCTCAGAAAACATTATTTCAGGCAAAGTTCTATTTTGCAAAAACTTAATAGTGGAGAAAGTCAGTAAATCTCCTTAACAGTCAGCAAAAAAAAAAGAAAAGTTTGGATTACATGGGATTGTCATGGTTTAACCCCAGCTGGCAACTAAGCACCACACAGCCACTTGCTCCCAGCAGGCTGGGGTAGAGAACTGGGAGAGTAGAAGTGAGACCTCGTGGGCTGAGAGACAGTTTCATAGGGAGAGCAAAACAAGGAGTTCATTCACCAGTGCCCAGGGACAGGCATGTGTCCATCCATTGCCAGGCATTGGTGCTCCATGCTGTCTAACAGTGACTTGCAAAGAACAAATGCTCTTGCTCCCCAACTCCCCCTTTCCTTCTTCTTCCCCTGGCTCTGCGTACTGAGCATGATGCCATGTGGTCTGGAATGTCCCTTTGCTCAGTGGGGTCAGCTGTCCTGGCTGTGTCCCCTCCCAGCTCCTTGTGCACCCCCAGCCTCCTTGCTGGTGGGCTGAGGTGAGGAGCAGAAAAGGCCCTGACTCTGTGTAAAGACAATTCAGCAATAATGAAAATATCCCTGGGTTAGCAACACTGTTTTGCTCACAGATCCAAGACATGGCCCCATACTTGTTACTGTGAAAGAAAGTAACTCTATCCTAGTTTTAACAAGCACAGGGATCCTTTTGCTTTATTACAGCTTGAGGAAAACTTTTTGCTAAGTGTAAATTTTTACCTATAATTTCTTCTGAGTTAAGAATCATTCTTCTGGTAATTGTCATTCCTGCTGGCTGTCAAGGGGCTGATGCTCAGCTGAGGCAGTTGGGTGACAGTGTGTGCTCCAGTGTTTAAAAATGTCCTCAGAAAGTCATCTTCTTACACTGTTTAATTCTGGAGGCTCTAAAGCTTTGTAAAATATGAAATAGCAAATTATCCTAGGCTTTATGGAGTCTCCTAAGCTCTAAATATTGAGTTAAATAATCATCACCATGAGATAATTAAGTACTCACTCAGCTGGATTTATTAAATGATGCTGCTATTTCAAAACCTAATCACAAAGTTAATTTCTGTAAATTATGGTGAAACCCAAAAATGACAATGGTCAGCAAAAGACATAGGTGGATCCCCAAGGTTTTTCTTGCTTGTGTTATTGGTAGGTGCTAGGATTTTCATTCCAAAGCCCAACAGTGTTAAAAATGAATACACTATAGGGAATAAATACATAAACTTTCTCTCCTTGTCACTTTTAAGTATTGAAGCTCATGCCTGAAGTCTCTTGAACAAGGAGCACGTTGAGGTGGCCTAGCTATTGACAGTCTGTAAGAAGCAGGTAAATGAGGTACTGCCCTCATCAAAATATGGGTAAATTGCATTTGCTCAGGTTTAGCCTTGTTTGCACATACCTGATAACTACTTGTACAAATCCCTAATATAAATACAAATGCTGTCAGTTCTCATCTGATTTTCACTGATGTGAGCACAGGGGAAGAAGCATTTTAGCTTTCAAAGGAAGGTCTGTAAGCACAGGGGCAAGTAGGGAGCAAGAACTCACACTTTCCCTCAGTATAAGTCACCCCAGATTGGTCAGGGTGATCCCAGCACATTATTTCCTAAATCTGTGTCTCAGGGTGGAGAAGTGTAGTCATGGAGATATTTTTCTTCTGCAGCACTTTGTTCTCATCTCCACCTCTTTCCATCACCCCAAGATCAGTGGAGCTGATGGGCACCAAGCCTAGGGTTAGGTGGTATCTACCCAGTGCAGGGAAAGGGGAGTTTCCCTTAAATAAAGACTCAGAAAGGTAGGTAGTATGTCTCCTGTGGTAGATGCAGTGATTTCAGGAGGGCAGAAATTCTGTGTTGGATCAGTTAGTCTGGCCTCAGTGAGGAGAGAATTCTGTGCTGTGTCATTGGACCAGCCATGAGGTTGGTCTGCATGGTTTGAGCCTGGTATTTTCCAAGTGTGGGCATGCTGAGCACATGTTACCCAGCCATCTGCTTGGGGAGTTCTTCTGGCTCCTGGGATAGAGATCTTGCTGGGGGTTGGCTGCTGCCAAATCATTGATTCAGTCTGCTGCTCTCTCCAGTGGAAAGCTTAGGGAAGGGAGGAGCTGCAGGTGAAGTGTAGGACATACTGTCACAGGAACAACATTGTTACATATCCTTGCATCCTAAGGATCTCACAGCCTCAGAGTTCAACTGCATCCCAGGCTGTTTACCTTCTCAAGTAGTTATCCCAGAGTGGGGAGAGCTTTGGGCTCCTTTGGTCTCACCTTGGTGTGACTATCCCAGTGCCCTGGTTACTCAGTGGGATCCCTGTAGCAGCTGCAGTGCTCCAGGCTGGGCCTTTGACTGTTCTGGGATTCAGGCATCAGTGGTAGAAGTAACAGGCAACTCCTCTCTTCTAAAAAGTTATTTCTGTTAGGCATGGCTGGTAGCAGATCTGGGAGACTTGGCTCAGTGAGCACGTCCTGTTCCATCTCCATGCAAGGAGTTTTTCTCCATATGCTGCACCATCTCTCTCAGCTCATCTTACCCTCTTGCCTTTGGGGAGATGGGCCCTAGAATGGAAGTTGTTTCCACATCCTCATCAACAGCTCCTTTTCATAAGGGAGTTTAAGTGATACGAGTAGTGGAGGTAGATTTTATTTCTTTCTGGGTTGGCTTGTTGGTTTTGCCTTTTTTTCTGAGCCTGTAACGCAGGAGCAGTTAATTGAGAACTTTAGCTTTGACTAATATGTTTTACAAACAGTTGCAAGGGGTTTGGAGCCCGTTGGGTCAACTGCTGATAACCTGATTGCCTTTAACTGTGCAAACATACCCTCAGATATTCAAAATGAGGGCACCTGGGTGCTGAAGGAATGGAAAGGAATGTGTGCACAAGTGTGTGTATATACATGTATGTATATAGTTCCACAGTTACAATTCCTTAAGTGACAGAACCACATCTAGGCACTGAAATAAGTGACTCTGCATAAGATTTGTCTTTTGTGTCTTTGCAGAGGGGAATACTTGGGGAAGTTGTAAATAATTGCAATTGTCAGCCTCTCTCTATCTTTGCTCTCTAAAGCTACGGAAGAGAAGTGTACCAGCTTTGCTATTCAGAGCATTTCCCTTAGCAGCTGAATCCTGTGGGAGAGTCCTCTTAGAGCAGCTTTTCTCTGCAGTGGACTCTCCTGACAAGATCACAGACGGCATTTGGTCTCTGAGTGTCATGATGAACATCTAGTTGGGTCTATTTTTACTTCTGAAATATGTTGAAAGATGCTATGGTGAGAAGAAGCAGTACAGTAAGATTTGGAAGCAGTCTATACATGGTAATGCTTTTGGGGACAGTATGCGTTTTCCTTCCAGTTCCTGAAATTTCTTACGTATGTAAAACTTGAATTAACATCAAGAAAATAGTCATGACTGTCAATATTTTGATTTTCTCTTTGTGCACCAAAATTGAAGTTCTGAGCTTTATAGCTGCTCTGATATGTCCTTTTCCGCTTCAAAATTTTTCAATAAAATAAATTCACTGCGGGAGTTACTGCTACTCCAAACAATTAATTGAGAAGAAAAATAACAATACACCTTAAGCTATTTTCCCTTATTGACATACTGTTCTTCACCCCTTTATTCTGCCCTGGGTGCTGGTACGGTGTCAGAACAGCATTTCAAGGGGCGAGAGAGAAAATATTTTGACCTGAGAAGGTGGTTGGAGAAGTGGTTGAAAAAGTGGCTGAAACCTCAGCTGCTTTAACTACTGTTTGTGGTGGGAATTGGGCAACTGGCAGTTCTGACCAGATTATCCCCGGGTTTAGCGTGTCTGTCACTCCACTGAGATTACAGACACCAGGTTTTGTTGTGAACTGTTTTGCCTGTGCTGTGTAATCGGGATCCTGGCTGGCAGACCTTTGTCAGACCTGCCACCCTTGCTGGTTTGGGAGGTGACAGGTACCTGCTCAGCACACAGGTGCTGAGGCGTCTCCTGTCATCTCCATGCATTGCCACACTCTCTCAGACACCACCAGCTTGCTGCATCCTTATGGCCTGTGGGGCTGGGTGCAGTGGATGACATCTTGGCACTTGCAAAATGGACCAAGCTTGACTTGCCTGGGAGCAGAGCTGCTCTTTGCTCATGTTTTGGAAAGAAAGGGGTGGGATGTTGCTTGTTTAGCTCCTGGAGACAGCCAGTCCTTAGAAGATGATTGCTGGTAAGAGCTGTGATAATGAGCCAGAATGGTGATGTGATCTATTAATTTTTCTTTTTTTGTTGTTTTCTTCCACATTTCAGGAGGGGTGCTTGTGGCCTTCAGAAAGCTCGGTTTCACGCCAGGGTGCTTCAGAGGTACTGACAGATTTCTGACTATCTTCACCAAGTGCTTTCTTTTTTTTCCTGTAACGTGTATTTGGTTCTTTCAAAAACATGCATCTATTTTTTGTAAAGGAAGCTTTTTCAGTGTAGTTCACACCGTCATCTAAACCCGCCTTAACACACATTTCATAAATTCCTGAGACCTTTTCATAAAAGAATGAAATTTTGCCTACCTGACACCTCATCTCCATCAGCAACTCCCTGTGTCATAGTAGGCATTCGCAAGTAAGTGATGGAGGTGTGTCTCTTTCCCACAGTGGCTCAGTAATTTGAGTATTCATTGGAAGCTGGGAGACCAGTTCCTCTTGTCTCTGAACTTTTCTTGGATTTACAGCACATATCCTATCGCCAGTGTCTCCCTTCTTCCAGCTAGCACAGATTCCTTGTCTATACAATAATTTGTGGGTGTATTGCTCTGAGTAGTCCAGCTGTCCTGTGACCAGCAGCAGACCTTCCTGGTGGTTGGCCCTGCATCTGTGAAAGCCAGGGGTTGGACACCCTGCAGGGATCCAAAAAAGAGAAGAGCATTTTGATAGCTCTAGATCTGAGAAGCTGCTGTGTCTGTCCAGATCTGGGATAGACCAAGTGAGGAGCAACACCACTCACAGATTATCTTGAACGCTTCCTTTTGTAAAGCCTGTCCTTCTCCAGGATTTTAATATACCAAGGACATACTTTCCATCACAATGCAGAAGCTTTGTAGGTTCTCCCCAGAGGCTGAGTTCTGGCTGAGAACTGAGGGGGAGGAGGACATCTGATACACTCTGATGGTGAAGGCGTGAGATATGCTGAGGCTTTACAAATTGTACTGAAATGACCATCTGAATTCTTTGGGGATGCATTAACTCTGAGTAGGAGGGGGAAGCTCAGCTTAGATTGCAGCTGAAATTCAGTACTGGGGCATTGTTGTATAGCTAGGCAATTGCCCAGACTAGAGAGAATTAATTTCCTGGTTTCAGAAACAGAATAATTTGTTTTTGCTCAGAATGTTTTAGTGTCAGAAGGAGCTGTGTGGGGTCTTGGGCTTCCTTTGTGCAGCTGTTCTCGAGTGTGCTGGATCCTTCCTGCACCTCCTGCCTCTTCACCTGCAGGCATGTGGCTGTGCTTGTGCATGGTATCTGCTGGGTTTAACCTCTAAGACAGGTGGGGAAAGAAGCATTCTGTGTTTTATCAGTTCGGGGTGAGGACTGGAGCAGCCGCGGCGCTGGGTGCTGCGGTGGAGTCACGCGTGTCTCTCTTCCCGTTTCAGATCATGTACGCCCCAAGGTCCAGGGACAGGTTTACCACCCCATCCTTTATGCAGCGGGACCGTTTCAGTCGCTTCCAGCCCACCTACCCTTACATGCAGCATGAGATTGACCTTCCTCCCACCATCTCCCTCTCGGACGGCGAAGAGCCACCGCCGTACCAGGGCCCGTGCACGCTGCAGCTCCGGGACCCCGAGCAGCAGATGGAGCTCAACCGGGAATCCGTCAGGGCGCCGCCCAACCGAACCATTTTTGATAGCGACTTGATAGACATCTCCATGTACAATGGGGGTCCCTGCCCACCCAGCAGCAACTCGGGCATAAGTGCAACCAACTATAGCAGTAATGGAAGGATGGAAGGACCACCCCCGACGTACAGCGAGGTCATGGGCCATTACCCAGGCTCCTCTTTTTTCCATCACCAGCACAGCAACATGCCTCCTTCCTCGCAGAGGGGGAGCAGACTTCAGTTTCAGCAGAACAATTCAGAGAGCACAATAGTCCCCAGCAAAGGCCAGGACCGGAAGCCAGGGAACCTGGTCTAGGTTACCTGCCCAGGTGCGTTTGGACTGAAGACGGGAGAGCCCAGCAGGGCGGTGGAGGAAGAGCCCCGTGCTCCGGTGCACAGTGTTGTTACGTGGTACAACTGAGTAAAACCAAACGTGCAAACCAGTTCTTTGTTTCTGATTCCTTTCAGGGGAATTGCATGCAAAGCAGATTGAAAGAAATACAAACTTCCATTCGGTTTGTCTACGAGCAGTGTTTCAGGGGAAAGGGGGGGGGATATATTATTTTTTTTTAATAAACTATTTCAATTATTTAATTCTAAAAGTTAACTTAGCACAGAAATGAGGCTTGTACAGCCTGTTTTATACTCACTGAATGGCAGAAGGAAGAAGGTGGTTTTGCTAGATAAATGGGGGAAGAATTGGCCAGTCTGCTTTTTTTTTCTCCCAGGATGTGAATTTTTTTTTTAATATGAAACAAAATTCCTGTTCTGTGTGCCAAGGTATAAAGTTGAGAACTTAGATGAATGCAAGGAATTAATTTGTGTTGTGATAAATGTGTTTTAAAAAGTTGCACTATCTTACTGTTTTAAAAAAATATATATATGAGGGAACTGTTTTATGTGAAGTTCTTCTATATGTTGTTGTTTCACCTGTGGAATAATGATAGAGCCCTAGAAGTAATCTGGAGGAGTTTGCCCCCTCCCCCCGGGTTTGCTAAAAGATGGGGACAGGACTTAGGCTAACATCTCTTGACTTTTACAATTCAAAAAATACAGGGACACTTGTCTTTGCAATAATTTGCATTCAAATAACAGTGTATCAGTGAAGTGTCTTGGAGACTTTTGGATAGAAGAAGGCAAATATGAAATCTCAGCATTTTCCATCACTTGAGGTTTAGCTGTTTTGCAGTGTAGACCATTTCTTTCATAAATGGCAAAACTACAATTCCCAGATGCGTTGATTTGTATTGATTCTAAGTGCTGCCATTCTTTTCCTTGTCCTAATGCCGTATCACCAGTACTTACCGTGCTAGAGATTTCTGTCCTCACTGTAGCCTGAAATGTATTTAGTCACATATCATGACATTATGCAATAAATGGTTTAAAAATGCAGGGTGGGATTTCTTTCCCCTGCTCCGCTGTTCAAGTATGTGAGGCTGTCGTGGTTTTCGCTCTCCGTTTCATCCTTTCAGATGCTGAAGTTCAGTCCTGGAGGTCTGTCCTGTTGAAGTGAAGGGAGCCCTTGTGGCAAAACCCCCCCTGTGGTGTTTTTGCAGCAGTACCAAGGGCACTTGTGGCAGTGGTGCTGGCTCCTGAAGTATCCCTGGCAGGGTCATGGGAGCACCAGGAATTGTCCCTGCAAACCATTTTGCTCTGGGCCCTGCTGCAGAAACCCTTCTGGGTGTGCATGCTGTCTGCGTGACGCCAGCAGGACTGTGCTCATGGCTAAAGGTGACTCATGGGTTCACCAAGTGTCTGTAAGCCCTGATTTTTGCTATACTGGCCTGGAGAGTAGTTGGGAAGTGTTCCCTGCCTGTGTTGTGGCATTTGGGGTGTTTCTCCACTGGCTGTTCCCGTGTGGAAGCACGCGCGGTGCCAGAATTCAGTTGATGGCAGAAGGTGATAGTGGCATCACAAGCACATGAAAAAGCACAAATTGCACTTAAAATGCATTTTGGAAATGGACTTAAAAGTAAGAATCTTTAGAGTCTTAGCTTGAATAGTTTCTAATATATAGGTGTATGAGTGTGTCATAGACCTCTTCACTTTAAGATCTTTCACTTTTTTCTGTTTTCCTGAGCTTTGTGCTTGGTTGTGGACAGCAGCTGCTGAGTGCCCCAAGGGCACCAATGCCCTGGTCCCATGGCTGGAAGCTGGATTTCTGCAGGACTTCTGTACACGAGGGACTCTGATAACTGAAGTGTATCTTTGATCTATGCAGAGTTTTAATGCCAAAACTGTGTGTATGTGTGTGTCTGCGTGCGTGTTGTCTTTTGGGCCTCAGTGTAGATTTGTTTTCTTCATAAGTTAATTTGATTTTTTTCTAGTTTAAAAACATTTGTATAACTGTTAGTCTGAATACACAGCCCCATTTGTCTCTGTAGTTGTTATTTTGGTCTGAGTCATGCTGGTAATGCAGAGTAAAGCTGCCTTTTATTGTCTGTATTAATTGAAGGGAGAGATAGAGATTGTATGGTGGGGTTCACTTATTTTTTTCCTCTCAGACCCACAGTACAGGTGTTTAGAAGATGACTAGGTGGCTTTCAGTCAGCTGGGGCTCTCACCACTGTCTGGTTCCTGGGAATAAAAGCTGTGAAATTAGATTTTTGCAAAGAACCTACAAACATAATTCTTAGTTAAAAACAACAAACAACAAATGAACAAAACCCAACCAGAGGACAAAGCCAGCAAATGTTGGTTTTGGTCTTCAGTGACTTTTGTCACTTGAGGAGTGAGCCTTTAAGCCAGAGAATGTGTGTGCCTACACAGATACTGTGCTGTTGCCTAAATGAGGATTGTTTAGACAAGCCTTGAGGTGAGAACAGCTGGAACTCAGTTGTCAGGGCAGAGCACACCTGGGCTTGGGCTGCTTGAAGACTGACTTTCTCCATGTGCGGATCTCAGCAGAGTGAGCCTTGAAGTTGCCTTCAAAGTTGCCTCTTGGGAACGTTCTTTCTTTAAAAACAGCCCTTTGGTATCTTTTACCCTCTCTGCATGCCAGTAGATTTATGCACTTCCCATTAACATTGTCCAGTATGCTGTCTCTTAATTTTTCTTGGATGAGAAAATTTTTCTGCCTGGAAAATGTAGCCTTTTCCAGTGCTTTAGAACTTTGTTTAAAATAACTTGGTATTTGCTTTAAAAATAACTTGGTATTTGCTCACCTAATAGTTGCATCTCCTTTTGCATCTTTGTTTTCTCATCCTAGAATCCTAGAATCATCCTAGAATCATAGAACAAGCTCAGCTGGAAGGGACCCATCAGGATCATTGAATCTGGCTCCTAGCCCTGCACAGAACCATCCCCAGAAGTCACACCATGTGCCTGAGAGCACTGTCCAAATGCTTCTTGAACTCTGTCAGGCTGGTGCTGTGGGGGAGCCTGTTCCAGTGCCCAGCCATCCTCTGGGGGAAGAATCTTTTCCTAATACCCAACCTAAACTGCCCCTGGCACAGCTTCCAGCCATTTCCTTGGATGCTGTCACCGGTCAACAGGGTGAGGAGATCAGTGCCTGCTCCTCTTCTTTTCCCCATGAGGAAGTTGTATCTGCACTGAGGTCTCCCCTCAGTCTCCTCTGGGCTGGACAAAGAAAGTAACCTCAGCCACTCCTCATGGCTTCCCTTGGGACCCTTCATCGCCCTCAGGGCCCTCCTTTGGACACTCAATGGCTTAATGTCATGCTCTGCTTTCCCACATGTAATGTGCTGACTCTCAGCTCTGGGAGTCTAGTGACTAGTTCACTTGCTATAGGTGAGCTTGTAATCTTCTGGTTTGGGGCCTCTCTTGGCAGTAAATAGGCTGTTTTCTGATGGATATTAGTGCTCTCCAATGGAAAGGCAGTCAACAGTGTAACATTGAAATGCTTTGTTTTTCTATTTTTTTCTTCCATTGACTTGGTAGAAAATCTGCTCTTGATAACAGAACAGAATGGCAAAAGAAATACCAGAATTAGATAGCACTATCCATCTTTATAGGCTTAGTGAGTGAGCTCTGAAGGTAGGTAATTCTATGAAGCAATTATGGAAGACCAGCTTTGAAAATATCCAGAATTGATAGACTGTATCCCAGAGCCACTCAGTGAAATTTTGTATAAATTATAAAAGATTTCTGCAAACACTGTAGCATTAATTGTGTAGATTTTGCCTCCATACTGATCTTCTGGTGTATGTGTCTCATACCACAAAACCCACATAATATGTGTGTGGTGTTCTCTATGTGCTGGATCATATTTGCCTGAATTCTGGTTGCATCTTCTGACTTTGCCCAGTTCCCAAAATTCAGAATAGTGATGTCCTCACGTTAGAAATTTTCAGGTTAAAAGATTATTTTTTTCTTTTAAATTCACCTTTATGAAATAAAGTTTTGTGACCTCTGTCCTACTGCAAAGACTAATTTTTCCCTTACATGTCTTGGCATGGCTCTCTTCTTGATGCTAAATATGCCCCATCTTTGGTGTTTTTGTATGATCTTTCAGGGCTAGAAAAGGCAGGGGGTTTAGCAAAGGAAAAAACCTGTTTCTCTCCCAGTTTACCAATGGAGCACTTGGCACTTAGCTCTAATTCTGTACCTATGTTTAGAACAATTGTGTTTGGGCTTGCCTCAGTGCTGGACAAGCAGACTGAGTGGGATGCTGCTTAAAAGATGTGAGTGAGAGATAGGAAGGGGGGTACCCAGCCAACAGTGCAGTGTTCAGATCCCTTGCCTGGCATGTGTGGCATGTCCAGAATTCACAGGAGTCTGCATAATAGGATGTTTTCATCAGGGAGGATCTAATTATGCTACTCCTGGTCTTGTCACTGATGGACTCTGCATGTAGGCCAGTCTTGGGCTGAGGGGACTTTATTACAGCATGAATTTCCCTTGGGAGTATGATAACTCAAGCATATGTACAAGTTATATATAACTTGTACATATGCTATAACTCAAGCCCCATGTACAAGTTCCTGATGGCCAGTGAGGAAGATGATTGTGTTCCTGCACTCATGGAATCTGCAGGAGCCATGACTGAAGCTGTGCTTCATTTGACCTTTTATTACTGCTTGCCCACTGCTTATACCAGTTTGTCCCAGCTGGAAGCTGCTTGTTGTGCCAAATCCCAGAATGTTCTTGGTGCAGGTACATTTTTTTAAAAAGTGTCATTGAGAGTTCTTGTTTTTTTTTTTTCTGTGAATGAGGTGCAAGGAGAAGGGTAAGGAGCAGAATTGCATTGTTTATTAAGGAATGCACTTCTTTGCAATAGGGAAGAAATCATGGAATAGATGATGAAGAGTCCTGCTGAAGAGCCCTGAGTGGAGGCTGTCTGGAACAGTGCTGTCTGAGGTGATCATTTCTAACCCTGCCAGGTAGTGAGATACTGGGCCTTAGAACTGACACTCTAATCTGTAAGGAATGTTTGAATGCTTTGGAGAGGATTGATTGCTGACCTTTCTCTGACTCTATCCCTGAGCGCTAATGGTAGCTAAGGTAACCTGATTTTGTAGGCGAAGGAAAACAAAATAGCAAGTTGGTAAAAAATAGATATACATCGATATTTTTCTTTGCCTCTTCCCCCCCCACCACCCCAAGGATAAACAATAGGCTTGCTGGCACATTTGAAAGTATTCAGGGTTATCACAGGTTCTCTCTGGTCATTACAGTTAAGTCATGTCCCTGCATATGCAGACCTGCTTGCAGACTTGTTCCCGTGATTCTGTCTGTACTAGTTTCTATTCCATGATCACCTTCCAGGAGTGTTGAATGGCTCGGTGTTGTGCTCTCAGTAACAATGGCAGGTCATTTGTCAAACAGCAGGAAGTCTGAGGTGTATTTGCTTTTCAGTCCTGTAAATGTCATGACCTATGTTTTTATCAGTAGGGGGCTTTCTTGCTGCACCAGTTCTTGCCTGTGACCTGGTGTGCTCATGCATCTTCCATCCAACAGCTCTCTCTCCTTTTGGGTGAGCTTTGAAAAATCATTGTGCTTTGGGATAACCCCAATGCAGATCTCGTCTATTGATGTACAGGAAGAAAGTAAACTTAGTGTACCCTAAATCTCATAAGCATGTTTTTCAGACCTAGCTGATGGTGAGAACCAAGTGATCCTTCTGTGCAGTGGGTTCAGATGAAGTCTGGTTTTTGATTACATCCTTGCTTTTTAGATAAAGGCTGTTGCACATAATTTAATTACACATATCTGGTCTTTCTCTGCACTGTGTTGCCTGCTTGCCAACCAGTACAATTACAACTTTTCTCCTACACTAGCCCCAAATGTGTCAATCATTTCAGTCCCTGGAAAGAGGCAGTCTTACTGAGTTGTCTGAGGCCTTTTAGAATATGAAATAGTCCCTTGTGAGGATGTGTTAAACTTGGAGAGGTTTCCTGTCCAAAAACTGGTCTGTATGTTTCATTAGGAAATTCAACTTTAAGGTTTTGAGAGTATGCTGACTGAAAACGTCGGCAAGATTTTTTCTTTAGTTAATATATTGTTTGCCAACCTATCCTCACTAATCAGAGATGTAAATTACCTTTTGAGCCACCTCTGATTGCATTTTTGGGCTGGCAAAAGCCCCGTTGGGCACACTTGCACCAGCAAAAAAAAAAGAGAAGTTTTCTTGGTACAGCTCTGGGGAATAAACAGAAGCTGCACCACTAAGTTCATCCTCCAAAACCAGCCTGAGACCTGCATTGCCTCTTCCCAGCAAACTGAAGTGTAGGTGTTTGGATGAAGTGGTTTGCTGCACTCTTTAGTACCACAAACACGCAGTGGAGGGCCTACTGATGTTTTCTTGAAATTGTCATTGGCTTTAAATGTATTTCAGGGATGCTAATGCTGTTTTGGTAACCACCCAGTACAATTCTCCTGCTTTTGAAAGGGAAGATCAAGGACCATTTTGTGTCACAGACTCTCCTGGCTCTTACTTCTGCCTTGCTGGTGTCAATTCTGTTTTTAGACTGAACACAAGCAACCCGGGTATTGCTAGTGTTGCTTTCTTGCTATAAAAGAGCTTACCTTTTTATGTTGATTAATGATAGAAAAACAAAACTGTAACGAAGATATACTTCCCCTTCCCTCTGACAGAAGTGTGATTTACTGCCAGAGATGATGCTTTTTCTTTGCTATATTGCTGCTGCTGTTTCAAGTGGTTTGGTGTGTGAGCTTCCTGAAACAACACGGTGTGTGTAGGATCTCGTGGGTGACAAAGCTGTCTCTTTCTTCTTCCTTTCTCTCCTTGGTTTGTGCTTGTCTGTCTGCTATGGTAGGTTTACTAATCAATTAAATACATCCTTATTAGGTATAATTTTGAGGAGGTTTGCATGTCAGTAGTTTGTAAGCAACTAAGGTGCCTCATGTTCAGGTCTGAGCAAATAGGAATCCCCTTGCACTCAAGAGGGCCTGATCCAAGGCCTGCTGAAGTTGGTAGGAAGACTCTTGCCAACTTCAGGGGGCTTTGCATCTGGCCTTACACTCCCACCTTTGTTGTGCCTCACTTAAAATGGTGCTTTTTCAGTTGTCTGTCTTTTTTTCTAGTTTGTTTTTTTTTCTTTGTATGGTGCTGTGTATAACTTGAATATATTATGCACATATCCTACCCAATGGGTAGAACAAACAAACAAACATACGAAAACAAATAGATGTTAATACTGTAAGATAGTGTACAGATGATACCAATTTTAACACAAAAAAATGGCATAAACTTTGTGAATGCCAATCTGTGCTTGGTCCTTTTTTTGTAAGAAAGTTTGCAAATGAATGCATACAAATGACAAAAAGTCTATGTATTTTATTTTCCTATTAAATATCAATATAATATCATAAGGGAAAAAGGTTAAAGAAATCCTTTTTGACAAGCCTGTGTATAGCAATTAGTCGTTTGATGCATCTTTGCTGTGAAGATTTCTTCTTTTTTTTTTTTAATGTGTCACTTTAAAAAAAAAGGAAAAAAACCACAAAGCAAACAAAACCTCCACAGCTTTAACCTTGCAACTAAATGCTTCTCGTATTGGTTGTTGCCTTGCTATTGCTGAGTTGGACCAGTATTAGTTACTACTTCTCAAGCAGATACATTATTTATTACTATCCTTGATTACCTTTTTTTTTAACTTAGAAATGGGCTAAAACTTTCAAACCTTTTTAATCACATCCTAGATTTGAAATGAAGCTCAGACAAGTGGGAACTGACCCAAACCATCCCTGCAAAATCAAAACCAGGCCAATGAGAGTTCTGTGACAACAGCCAGCCGTTCTCTGTGCCCACTGCTGGTGCACCATGCTGCCATTACAGACTGTCCTTGGGCTTGGGGTGTGGAAGGCCTCCCTGGTGACCTGTGCTCTTGCAGGGTGGACAAGAGTGGCCCCAGTGGTAGAGAGCTGAAATGCAGGGTTTGAGTGGGAGCTTTGAGTTGGCAGCTCTGCTGCTGTGTTGGCTTCTGACAGCAATGGCTTACCCAGGTTCATATTTAAGGTTACAGAGAAATGCTTAGACCTGTTCAAACCCAGTAGGGGAAGTGGTGTGTGAAGTAATGTTACACTTCAGCTTCTTTCCAGGCTCCGTTGGTTGTTGGTTCTCCCCTGGTGTCTCCCCGTGTTTGACGCTCCATTCCTGTGCCCCGCACGCTCTTCGGTAAAGCAAATACCTCAGGAAAATTCACCATGAAGTTCTAGTGTAGGGACTTGCAGATGCTGTACTTATTTTTCTAACCTGTTAGTTCTGACTATCCCAGGACAGTAGGTGATATAAAAGTTTAACAGTCCGAGACAGACTCGTCCTCTCACAGATGGATGCCATCTACTCTTTCATAGACGCTCCTGTCTGTATGTAGCTTTTTTTATACTTGCCAGGCTTTAACCACAGATGTAAGGTAGCAAGGTGTTGGGTGATGTTTGAGATGGCCTTTTGGTTCGGTTTTTGAGACGATTAGCAAAGTGCTGTGCTGAAACTCAGGGGGCCTTACCCGGGCCAGTGAAGTTCAGTGGTGGGGCTTCCTCTGATTTGAGTGGGCTTTCAACCCGTCCGTCACGCTGGAGGATGGTGCCTTGGGGCACACTCCTTCACTGCTTCTCTGTCAACCTGAAGCATCTACACCTTTGTCTGTAAATATCTTTTTAAAAGCCCTCACAGGAGTCCTGTATCTAAATGTTGACCATGGTTGTTTGGCTTTTTTTTGTTTTAAAGAAGTGTGTTAAGTTTCTTATGGCCAGTTCTGCATCATCGTGCCCTTATAGGTAGCTTGTATCATCACATCCTTCTCTTTGTTGAGCTGTTCTGTCAGTAAGCATGTATCACAGGTAAATAGACATATTTCCTGATTGTCACTTGTTAATTCATTTATTGTTTGTCAGGGCGTGGAGTAATTGTTTTGGAAGTGTGCCTTGCCTGGCCATCCTCACGTTTCTGTTTGCACTGCAGAACCACTTCTGTGCATGAAGGAAGAGAAGCAAACAAAAAACCCCGGGCCTTCACTAGGAAGACTGTACAGAGTAAACCTCCTGCTGGAGGAATCTAGAGTAGGATTTATCGTAACAAAACATGCATTTTGAGTGGACCAAACACGAGCATGTCTTCTTTTAGAGGCACTAATTTGCTTTGAAGCTGCAGTGGAAAGAGCAGACTATCTATCTATTAAGTGTATTCACAGCTGTGTTCACGCTTTTCCATTTACCGCAAAGCACAGCAGGCAGCCAAGATTTCAAAAGGACTATGAGCAGAAGTTACGAGAGCCTCAGGCATCATAGACCTGGACAGCAAAAATAATAATAATAATTTTAAAAAATCACTTTAGTATTCTTTAACAAAGCTTTTCTACTCATAATATAAAGACTACACAAGTGTTGATAGGGGTTTTATCTTTGTATAACTCTCAACTGCCCAATGCTGCTGTGCTCAGAGCATTTCATGATGGTATGTACATCAGTCAGGCTGTTACACTCAAAATTAACCATCAAATGCCTGTTTTTAGAGTGTTACCCTTTCTTTGTTGTTTCTTGCTAGTTAATTTACAGTGTAAAATGCTTTATTGCTGTATGGATTTTAATTTTTTTTTTGTATTTCCAACATTGTGGCTTTCAAGATCACATTTTCAACACATCTATTATTTTTGTCCATTTTCTTTCAAGCTATTCTGAAATATGTACAGCACTATCAACAATATTTAATCTTTCTTTTAAAATTTATTGTTGTAAAACAAAGCTATTAAGAACAGTAAGTCTTTTTACAACTGTATTGGAATTTCTCAATATCTGTTCATGTGATGCTATGACAAACCTGGCTTGCTTTACTTTTTATTTTTTAAATTTTATTTTGTGTTTAACACAATTAATTTGTTGCTTATTTTCCACCGTAACTCCCAGTTATATACAGAAAAAGATTTCAACTGTTGTGTATCTGACTCTTTTAATTGAGCAAATGGTGATGTCCTAGTTTTTAGACCTAAGGTCTGTTTATTGCAATACTTTTAAAGGAAGATGTTGCTCTAAGTGCTGTTGTTAGTTTTAAATACAGATTTTATGCTTGTTCTTAATATGCTGTGGTTAAACCATGGCACAAAATTATTAAAAATTATTAAATGCATTTGTCTCCTGTTGGATTTATTTTCCCTTTGTAGTGAAAAAACAAAAAAGCATTGGAACCCTAGAGTGACTTTGGTAAAAATAAGTACTTGTCTCTTTCCCTTGCTGTGTCTGATGAGGGTTTAAGATCTGCCTTCTGACCCTCACACTCTGGTGATTACCTGCTGGGACAGTTCCTGCCCTGCCTCTGCCATAGGATGGGCTGGAGCAGGGACAGCCTGTCACACACTGGAGTTCAGTCTAGGCACTTAATCTAAGCCAGTTTGTGGTTTCAGTTCCTTTAAGACAACAACCCCACCTCGATCTCATTTAAAGCCCTGCTGGTGGTGCCGGCCTCTGGCACAGCAGTGCCGACTGACCAGCAGGGAGGGGGGGATAAGCAATGCCCCCAAAGCACTGAGTTGCAAAACTTCTTTAAAAAATGAAGGTGCAAAATATGGCTTGTGGGAGGGAGATTCACAACCCGGTTTAAGAAAGCTGGGACGTGCTTTGGCCAGCGCTTAAAAAAACAGCAGTTGTGTCCAGTAATGGGGTGAAGAGAGGGATGATGCTCTCAGTAAAAAACCAGATGAAAGGATCCTTTGCAAAGATTTGTCTTTGGTGATACAGATCTTTGCAAGGGAGATCAAATTATCCCTGGCTGGCACCTACCACTTTGCCATACTAAAGCTTAACAAGACTGGGAAAGAGCAGGTAGTTTCTGTACATTCTGTGTATAAAGTGATGGTTTATTTAGCATGATTATTAATAACATAGTTTTCTTGGTTTATATTTTATACGTGTGCTTGCTGGAGTTTGATGTCTGTGTTGCTGTGATGTGATGCTGAGTTTGATACCTCAAACCTGGGGCTTTCTTGCAGGTCTTTTCCAGGAGGAGGTCTGCAGTGGGAGCCATGGTCCATCCCACTTCAGGCAGCCTGCTGTGGAGCTGCCTTTACATTCCACTCAGAGAGGAACCAGGGGGGTTCCCCTTGTTGCTGTTCTTTTCAAATGTCTTAGTTCTTTAAATGTTACAGTACTTATTTTTGGGTCAAAAGTAATCATATTTTTTTCCTATAACCACCCTGAGATTGCTCTCCTCCATCTACAGCATTTTAATTCTTCTTTAGTATTTAGAAAATTGCTAGTTCCTTAGTCCTTAGAAGTACTCTAAATCTCCAAGCTTCTGCTCCTCCTCTTCTGTCTGAACCCTGAACTCCCTGGAAACTGCATTTTTTGAGCCTGCTTTGATCTTTTACTTAATCTGGTTTTAATTGTATTTATATTTAGTTTATAATATGCCATTCTGTTTGATTGTGTTTTAATATCACTGCCAATGGTTGCAACTCAGCTGTAAATGGGATGTCTCATCTCAGTAGGGTTACTTTTTTTCTGCTGAAAGATTAATATAGTGGCTGCTGCAGTCCTGTGAAACCTCTAGGTCTGGCTTCCAGGCTCCCAGCAGTATTGTGTCTCATTACAAACACCCTGGTTTTAACATCCCAAACCCTTTTCTTCCAAAGACCCCTCTGTAATGAGACTTCGTTACTTAGACAAAAATTAATTAGGCTTCTCTCATTATCACTGTTTTGATCGGTTGTGCTTTAAGTGAGTTCTAATTAAAATGCACATTTTAAAACCCTCACTGCTGAATCCTCTTCTAATAGCTCGCTTCTACTGCGGCGATGCCCTGCTTTTTGTGCAGTTTGCATTGTGCTGCTTTTGCAGAACTCTAGCATTGATTAAGAAAACTAAAAACTTGCATGATTTTTTTTTCTGCTTGTTTTCTACATTTTTTTCTCCAGACTGGCTGCCAAATGATTGCTCCTGAGAGCCTGAGAATGGGGATTAGAGCTGAAACACTGAATTCTTTACATGTGGTAAAACTGATGAGCTGAGTTTCTCAGTGTCCTGTATAGTCAGTAACCCTACTTGTTCCCAGAAGGTTCCAAAACATAAGGGGGAAGCTATATGCTGCAGTTTTTACTATTTAACTACAAATTTCTGCTTGCCTTAGGTGTTCCAAGTTGCTTAAATACATTGTTTATTTTGGCAGGACTGCATGATCCGTCCCAGGGATACCTGCCACATGCTAAGCCTGTGGATGCTCTGCTATGGCTAGAGGGGGACATTTGAAAGCTGGGTCTCCTTAAAAAAAGGGGCTAATCTGTAAATCAGACAAAGTATTTTGTATCCTTTAATGGTTTCTACTCTGAAGTGTGTTGCAGAGCAGCAGCAGAAAGGTGCCAAAAGTATTTTAAAGATGAGGAAACACATATGAAGAAATACATGCCAGGTCTCAGTGCAGCCTGTGGCAATACTGGGAATAACCTTTCCCTGCCACCATTCCCAGTCCCTCTCTCTGCCCACTTCCAACACATCCCACTGTCTTGTACAGAGCTATTTTTTGTTTGGCAGGGCTTTGAGCAAGCAGCCAGGACATAGCCACCCCTTGTTCAGAGAAAGAGGGCATCTTTTTCACGGAGGCCAAAATGCCACCCTTGAGCCCCCGTCAGTGCCAACACCAGATCATTCCAGCTTAATTTAACATTTGCAGACATTATAGTGATTGACAGTTGAGTTGAGTGGAAAATTCCAGTTTAATCCTGCTCTGTGTGCCACAGACATGGGCTCAGACAGCTTGACCTACATTTAACCCTGGGCAGCAAGAAATTCTTAGGGGAAAAGAAAAAAAGTGGTTTTCATCTCAAAGCAGTGAGAACATTCCCACTTATTACATGTCCCTGTATATATGCATACACGTGTAATTGTGTTACAGTGCTGTGAATATTTCATGAGCTGAGCCAAGTTTGCCCTGGTTGGCTTTACTTGGTGAAGAAGACGTGTAAGTCAAATATAAAAGCACAAGTGTGCTTGCATAACTGCTCAGTAGGGTTTATGGCAACAGCAAAAAGGATAGGAGCTAGTTCTTTCCTGACAATGAGGTTAGGATTGTAAGTGCTATAAAATTTGCTTATGCTGCAAACTTTATATCTCTTGGGGGAAGAGTTGATGAGCTGGTAACTTCAACTAATGTACTGTCAGGAAAAGCCTAACAGGTAATGCTTGACTGAGGGACTGCAGAGTCAGTCTGGTTTCTTTAACCCCCCCTCCTTCTGCAGATCAAAGGTGCTGATAGTGACTGACTGTTTGTTTTGGGAAGTTACAGGTGCACAACTGGGTGTCACAGCTTTCAGCAAGAGGTGCATTGGCAAACATGAAAAGCCCTGTGGCTGAGTGATAACTGCATTAAGTACTCAGCATGCAGGCCCTCTCACCTTCTACAGTCATGCTGTATCTTATACCTATAGATAATATGCATGCTATCTCCAGCCATATGCCAGGGCAATCAGGCACTGTACTGTAAAATGGTGCTCTGTCAGGGAAATGGCATCAGGTGCATTAAAATCCCCACCTGTCAGGGCACAGAAGTGAAGTGCCTGTCTGCAGTGAAACTGTGCTCAAGAGTAAACTGCAGCTGTAGCTTGAGTGCTGCTTGTGCACTGGCACTTCTTTTTTTGAAGAAGATTGTCTGTGTGTGGGCCCATGCTGTGCAGAGGTGTGAGGGCTAGTGCACAGCAATCCAGCAATAGAAAATACACTGTTAGTACATTAGGCAGAACTTTGAGGTTACTTCTATAAAATGACACTGTGTTCTCTTTATTTTCATGGCTTTTCTAATCTAATCCAGGATAAAAACTTTTTTCAGGTATTTAGCTAACCATATCATTAGTCATCAGTTAGCCAAGGCTGAGAAACTTTCCCTTTCTCCACTACAATTCATCCAAAGGTCTCCTTCTGCATTGAAACACAGCTGCCACATCTGGCAGGTAGCTGGAGGCCACGGCTGTGTGCAGGCACCTGTTTTTGGGGGAAAGGTGCTCCAAGGTGGCTCTCAGGCAGTGGCTGGATAAAGAGCTGGTGTAAATGTGCTGGTGGAAGTGCTTGACAGTGCCAGCTGAGGGGACTCTGCACCACTTACTGCAGAGTCTGTTCAGCTGAAGGGCAAGTACAGCATCACTGCTCATGAGATCTCTCATGTTCTCTCATATCCACATCCTTACGAGCTCTGGCAACTCTTTTTGTGCCTATGAACAAATCCATGTGAAATGATAACAAAAAAAGGATGTGAGGCAAACTTGCAGTTTGTGTATTTAGAACCTCATGGTGGAGTTGGATTTTGTCTCCACCTGCCTTGTGATTCCAGATGGAAGGTCATCAGCAAGCACAAGGGCCAGGTCAAGGCAATGTTCACAAGGAGCCTGTGCTGTCTCTGCATGCCTGCTTTAGGTCACCAAGGCAGCCCATTGAAATTACTGGTGCTGGATCTGTTCCACTACCAGCCTCCCAGCAGTACAGTTCTGATTCATATTAAATATAGGATCCCAACTGCAGTTCTGATGGATTCAGCATAGCATTTCAGGTGGAAATTACATCAGTTTTATGACTTTAGTCTGATTGCAAGAGTACATAAGATTTTTGATTCAGCATGAGTTTGAGAGGAGGACACAGACTATTCAATACTTGACTGGCAATGGAGCTGACTTGAGAACTGTAGCATGTTTGGGCATTATTCCTAAACAAGCCTGAATATCCTCCCCCGTGTTCCCTCCTCTCTGATTGTCCAATCAATTCATCAAACTCAAGCCCAAACTTAACACTACATGTTACCCTGCGGGCTTTTGAAATCAAGATATATTCTTTCTACTTAAGAAGATCATAAAAATAGGCAGCTAATTGCCAGGGGATAATTACAATTCTCTAATTATTATTGTTGCTGATGGTAAGTGATGAACAAGGATGAATGAGATGCAGTGCCCTAAGCTGACACCCTGAAGGGGACACAATCAGAGGAATTTTTTTCAACTTTGGCTCCAGCAGCATCTTGAGTCACTATTTTTGCTCTGGCCTGTTACTGGGTCACAGCTTTGGCTCCAACCCTGCTCAAAAGGCTCAGCTGCACCTTCAGCTTGGGCACTAATTTCAACTGTGACTGGCTCTGGTCTTTGTTCAGGTCATTATTTTGACTGGCCCCATTTTCACTATTGCTTCAGCTCCAGCCATTGTTTAGGCCAATATTTGAGCTCCTCTTGGGCTGAGACTTCAGCTGTTCTCCTGTCAGGCTCTGACTTTGGTTCTGGGCCCATGATTTTGACTCTGGGTCCTGCTTAGGATGTGAATTCAGCTTTGGCCCTATATTGAGCTGCCATTTCCACTCAGCTCCATCTTGGTCTGCAGCTTTTTCTCCTGCCTGTTTCAGGCCAGTACTTGAGTGCCAGCCCTGCATTGGTCATAGGTTTGGCTCTGGCTGTCTATCACTATTTGAGCTGGGCTCCATCCTCTGCTCCTTGGTCCTGTATCTTCATCTCCGACTTGGTATCAGGCTTCAGCTCTGGCCCCTGGCTGGGCTGTGATTTTGGCTCTGGTCCCATCAGGCTGTGGCTGCAGGTCTGACCTCTGTTCAGGCTGTGAGTAGAGATCAGAAGCCACCTTGGGCCTCTACTGTGTCTCCAGCCCCGTCTTTGGCAATGGTCACAGCTCCAGGACCCATCCGGAGCCACAGCTTTGATTCTGGTCCATCTTGGCTCACAAGCTTGTCCAGCCTGATACAGGGCTCTGAATCCAGCTCCAGCTCAGGTTCCCACATCAAGCTGCTCTGCCCCTGCTTGGTCTTTGACTCTGCTCTGCTGCCCTCTCAGTTTGTGACTTTGGGTCTGGCCTGACACGGGGCAGCAACTTTGGCTCTGGTCCCTGCTTGGGCTGTGACTGGTGCCTGCTTGGGCTGTTACCTCAGCTTTGTAGAGATACTGGAGTGAGACTTTATCTGCTCCCATCTATGGCAGCGGTTTGAGCTCTGGCTACCTCAGGCTGCCACTGCAGCTCTGGCTCAACACTGGGTTGAGATTTTTGTGTCAGCCCCATCTTTGGCCGTAACTTTGGCTCTGGCCATTGTTCAGGTGACTGCTTTGGGTCTGACCCCTCCTGATGAGGTTGCTGTGACTTGGCCACTGTTTGGGCGATGACTTTGGGTCTGGCCCGTCTTGGCTTGTGACTTTGTCTCCAGAAACATCTTCATCTGCAACTTTGGCTTAAGTTTCACCTTGGGCTCCTGCTTTGGCTCTGATTGCAGTTGTGGTTCTGGATTGGTATTGAGCTGTGACTTAACCTCTGGCTGATATTGGCCAGATGCTCTGCCAACTGCTTGATGGTAGATGACAGCTTTGGCTCTGGCCACAGTTGGGAGGCTATTACAGCTCTTATTTGGGCTGCTACTTCAGCTTCACTCCTGTGTCAAGCTGTGGCCTAGACTCTGGCCACATGGCCATCCACATCTTTGTCTCTGCTTTGATACTCAGTTGCAACTTTGCCTTTGGTCCCTGCTTGGTTCATGACTTCTGCTTTAGCTCATTTCAGGCTGCAACTTTTGCTTCTTGGGCAGTGATTTCAGCCCTGTTCCCTGTTCAATGACTGGTGGCTATTTTCAAGCCATATCCACTGTGAGGCCATGAGTTTGGCTCAGTTTTTGGATCAGAGCTTCAGCTCTGGCCCCTGCTCCAGCCCCAGTGAGGATAATGGCTTCTGCTCCAGTCCCATATTGAACCGTGACTTTGGCTCTGGCCTGATTTCAGGCTTAAGTTTGGCTCCAGCCCTATATCAGACTGTGATTTTAGCTCCAACCTCATCTGAGCTGTAACATCAGTGGTGGTGCCATTTTTGCTGCATCTTTGGCTCTTGCTGAATCTCAGAGCATGTCTGTGGCTCTGGCCCCTATTTGGGTTGCTAATTTGTTCCTTGTCATATCTTGGGCTGTTACTCTGCATCTAGGGGAAATCTTGGGCCATGGCTTGAGCTCTGGCCCATCTCTAGATGTGACTCTAGCTCCATTGCAATTTTAGGCCATGATTTCAGTTCCAGACACATCTTGGGCCTCTGAGACAGGTCTGGCCTAATACCAGGTTGCTACTTCATCTTCAGTACCTGTTTGGTCTGTGACTGTGGCTAGGGCTGGATAGCAGGTTGTGGCTGTAGCCCCATCTTGGTCTGTGGCTTCATCTCAGTGGCATTTCTGGGCACTGATTTCAGCTCTGGCCCAATATTTGGCTGTGACTTGGATGCCTGGAGAGGTTACCTAGAACAGAAGCTAGACAGAGTAAGAGAAATAAAGTAGGTATTTATTAAAAAAGGCCTTCAAAGGTTACACCTTGGGCAGTACAAGAGCCTGGTGACCTTGGTTCACAGGCTGGAAAAGGATTGTTTTGTTTCAGCTGTGAAGAGAACTTGCTAACACTTTATATGAAGTTCAGAGTTATATACTAATGCAGTACAGAATCTGAAAAATATGAGAGCTAAAACTTCATCATCTTCAGTTCCTGCCCTGTCTTGGACCACTACTTGCCTCCAACTCAAATTTGGCTTTGGTCCATGCTCAGACAGTGAGTACCACAGCAGTCTGGCAGCAGTGAGGCTCTGGCCCCTACCTCTGGCCATGGCTTTGGTTCAGCCCATCTTGGGTTGAACTTTTTGGCTCTGGCACTGCCTCAGGTGGTGATTGCTGTTCTGTCCTGATACTGTTCCAGTCCCAGTAGGGATGTTATCTTGACTCTGGGCCCACCTTTAGCTGCAATTTTGGCTCTGGACAGTGCTTGGGCTTTGATTTTGTCTCTTCCCTATCTTGAGCAGCAACTAAGGCCTGAGCCAAGCAGGGAGTTGTGATGTTGGCTCTGGCTCTGCACTGGTTTTGCAGCTTCAGCTCCAGTCACATCTTGAATTGTGATTTCAGATCTGCCCCCTGCTTGGACCTTAACATCTACTCCAGTTCCATCCCGGGGCCCCAGTTTTGGCACAGATTCCCTGCTTTGATCAC